>NC_087153.1:24336510-24391510 GCF_035594125.1 Scylla paramamosain | reverse complement strand
CAGTATTTAGTCAAGGCAGGGAAGATGGGTAATGTTTGAAAGAAAACGATATGCCTACTCTACTTCAGGACAAACTAATTTGATTTAATTGCGAGCTAATTCAAAAATGCCATGTCGACTATTGACAACACCCGCGCTTTAAGGATTAAAGACAGTATTACCAACACCAAGGGACACAGACGTGGTTGTACTGTGCTGCCAACTAATTATCTCTGCGTGTGAAGTTTGAAATCTGGCTCGCTCAGACACATTACCTTCCTGATGTCCTTGATGAGTGTTGTAGTGAGTCTGGCATACGAGAAGCTACAAATATTTCATAAAGGAGACTTTTTTCTTTACCAAACACAACATAGTGAGGAGTCTTTCCCATAGACAAATTTACAGAACCATTAATAGAAACAGCTACATGCGGAAGCCAGTCTTCCCATGACTCATGAAGTTTACCTGCAACAAGCCGAACGATCTCCAAATTTATTTTTATTAACCCGTTCCCCAAGTCCATTAGAAGCTGGATGGTGAGCTGTTATAAGGCATTGTGAAATTTTTGTACCGTTGGCAAATGGTGTGAAGCACCTCATTCTTAAACTTTGTCCCATTATCAGAGAACAAAACTGAAGGTGTAGTAAATGGACAAAGGAGGTGGAACACTAAAGTATAAGCAACAACTGAGCAGATTCCTCCAATCAGCAAGAAAAACAAATCAACTAAAATGATCAACACAGACTAGAACATAAGAAGATCCTTGGTGACTGCGAGGTAACTGTAGGAGGTCCATTGCAACGGTGTCAAAAAGACTAGAAGGAGTAGGATATTCTAGCATAGGAGCTGTGTGTGTGTTACCTTTACTTTGTGCATAAGAAAGACAATGTGCTACATGATTCGTGATGTTAAGGCTCATCATAGGCCAGAAATAATGCTTACAAGCCATTGTTAGAGACTTGTCACGTACCGGATGACCGGACTGGGAACGTCATGAATGAGCTGAAGCACTGAAAGAACTGAAGTGGAGATGACAAATTGCGTCACTGCTTGCTCATGAACTGACACGGTATGACATAAAATAGCATCAGCAAGGGAAAGCTGAGACAAGGGAACATGCAACTTAGGTAAGGGAGAATCATCTCCCGATTCTAAGGCATATATCATGGCAGACCATAAGGGGTCTTGCGTGAGAAATTAGTAATTTCTGACACAGCAGCAACAGTAACATTTTGTGAGAGAGCGTCTGCAGCCACATTTGCTTTGCCGAGCAAATACTTGATTGTTCGGTTAAATTCATCAGTTGTGAGAAACCATCTGGTGAGACGACCACTCTTGAAAATGTGAAGCAAAGGAGCATGATCAGTGTAGACAGTCAATGGGTAGCCATAGATGATGTTACGAAAATGACGAAGAGCCCACACAAGCGCCAGAGCCTAAAGATGAGTAACTGAGTATTGAGACTCAGCAGCATTCAGAGTAAGGCTAGCATATGCGATGACGTGAGGACGAGAACTCTCAGTCTGCTGCATCAGAAAAGCGCCAACGCCTAAAGCACTTGCATCGGTGCAAAATGTAAAAGGCAAACTGTAATTTGGAAAGGCAAGGACTGGAGCACGAGTGGATGCATGTTTGAGTCTGTCAAAATTTGTTTCCTGGGCATTGTGCCATACGAAAGAGATCCTTTTTAAGAAGAGGCGTGAGAGGCGACGCAATAGATACAAAGTCTTTGATGAACACAAAGTAAAAACCCGTTATGGCTAATCCAAAGTAATCTGCCAGAAACTTGATTTGAGGTCAGTAATTGTGAACACAGTGTTATCTTTTCCGATGGTCTGGAAAAGATCATTTAAAACAGGAAGAGGATAATGGTCATGGATGGTAACAGAGATAACTTTGCGAAAATCAACTACAGCACGATAAGAACCGTCTTTCTTTGGAACCAAGAACAATGGTGAATTTCAAAAAGAATGTGATTCTTGAATGATACCGGCTTTCAGCATTCCATTAACTAAATCCTGAACAACAGCACATCGAATGTGAGGAAAATGATAGGAAGGCACAAAAGAAGGACGTGTATCAGGTTTTAACTGAATGTGATGCGAGATACGGTCTATGACACTAAGTTATTCATTAGGTACACTAACAGACGGTTTGTGCTTGACAAGCAAATCAAGGAGACGAGACTTTACTGTTGGGAAGGCCAACACCTTAACATGAGCTGAAAGCTGAGAAACGAGATCAGCAGAGTAATGAGAAATATCTGTGTTAGAAGAAACATAAAAAAATAAGGTGAGAAGAGTCATGAAAGGACTTACTGTCACAAACTTCAAAAGAACCAAGAAGTACAGAGCTCTTGAGAGAAATTGGTGTACTGGTTAGGTTAGTTACTAAGGCATCAGTTACATGACCATCACAGACACAAGAAAGAGTACTTTCAAGAGCCAACCTACAAACACGGACAGATTCTATCAAAGATAAGACGAACGAGGATAAATATCTTGAAACATCCCTCTTGAAAGTGTTCAAGTCGTAGGAAGCTGAAAATACAGAAGCAGGCAGTGTATCAGTCGTAACAAATGTTATTTTATGTATATATATATATATATATATATATATATATATATATATATATATATATATATATATATATATATATATATATATATATATATATATATATATATATATATATACTGCATCATTTCATGTTCAGTGTGTCTCCGCGTGGTTGGTTCTGTGCTATTTTTATCTTCTTTCTGCTTTGTATCCTATCTCAATGTAATTCCACACTTTTCTCACCCTCTTGCCATGGTCCCTTGAGAAAACACCTGAATGTTTTTTTTTTTTTCTTACGCTGTCATTAGCTAAAATAAAGTAATTTGTAATTGGCCCAATTTCTCCAGCTTCTGGGCCATGATTGGCCATCCCTTCATCTCTTTCATACGATCGTGATCTGGAATTTTCCATAAAAAGGGTACGAGTTGTATACAGTTCATTTCAGAGAGAGAGAGTCAAGAGTATCAAGTCATTTCCGTCATATCACCAGAGTCGTATCATTCATCACTCGAGCAGCCCTTTGTCTTAGCTCTCAAGATCAAGTGTGTACTGTGTAATATCGGGCATCAAAGTGCAACACCTGTATCTTCATCATTAAAAGAAGGTGATCAATGTTCGTGTGTGTTCCTTTACTTGCAGAAATTTAAACCTAAGCGAATCCACGCTACCATTATCTACATCATCGGAGAACTTCAACGATAACGATAATCAAGACATCTGTGCTGCCATCATCTACACTCTATCTTCACCTTGAACAAGCAACGATCGTCTTCAAAACAGTGGTGTGCAGCAGCAATTCGATATACATAAGTAATTAACAGAGCAGATGGGTAGAAAAATCCGAAATAGCAGGGAGTTCCAGAGTTTACCAGAAAAGGGATTAATTATTTAATATTTGCATTAGAGAGGTGGAGAGAATAGTGATAAGAGAAAGTAGAAAGTCTCGTGCACCTGGGAAGGAGGGGAGGAAGGGGGAATGGCAGAGGCGACTCAGAACGCCAAACATCATAGAAGATGTTTTAGCTGGAGATGAGATATGAAGTTTCCAGTTTAGATTATAAGTAAAGGAATGAGCGAGGGTGTTCAGTGTAGAAGAGAGGAACAATTCAGTGTCAATGAAGAGGAGGGGATACTTATCTAGAAGGTTATGTCGAGTTGATAGATGAAGGAATTTGAGGCATTGAAAAATACTAAATTTCCTCTGCCCTAATCAAAAATTTTTGAGATCAGAAGTTCAGCAATCAGTGGCCTCCTTGCGTGGAATATTTGATTCCTGCACGGTTGGGTGTCCATGAAAAGATGTAAAAAAGTGCAGGGTGGTATAATCAACAAAGGAGTTGACAGGACGTGAAGTTTGGGTAAGATCATAGATGGATAATGGTAAGAGAGTGGGTGACAGGATAGAACCTTGAAGAACACCATTGTTAATAAACTTAGAAGAACAGTGACTCTCTACCACAGTAGTATTAGAAAGGGCAGAAATGAAACTTGAGATGAAGTTACAGAGAGAAGGATAGAAACCGTAGGAAGGTAGTTTAGAAATCAAAGCTTTGTGCTAGACTCTATCAAATGCTTTTAATATATCTAAGGAAACAGAAAGTTTCAACAAATTCCCTAAAACCCAGTAAGGAAAGCCAGATCGTCATCAGTAGAGCGGCCACGATGGAACCCGTACCGGCGATCTAATATAAGGTTGTGAAGTGACAGATTTTTTTGAATTTTTCTGTTGAAGATAGATTCAAAAACTTTAGAGAGTCAGGAAATCAAAGCAATAAGACGGTAGTTTCAGAGATTAGAGCGCTCATCTTTTTTAGGAACAGGTTAAAAGTAGGCAAACTTCCAGCAAGAAGGAAAGTAGATGTTGATAGACATTGGAAAACTTTGCATATGCAAGATACAAGTACGGAGGAACAGTTTCGGAGAAGAGTAAGAGAGACCCCATTACAACCACGGAGGGCATAGAAAACATCACTGTGAAGGATGCTTTTTGGTAGCATGAGATACTACTCAGAGGCTGTAAGAGAGCGAAGAACAAGGCCAGAATCATCCAAGGTAGAGTTTTTAACAAAGGTATGATTGAAGAGTTCAACTTTAGAGATAAATGATATAACAGTGGTGCCATCTGTTTGAAATAAAGGGAAACTGAAGGACTCAACTATTTCATTATTCTTAATGTTGGCATAATCAATATGTTAAATCAATACTGTTAAACATTATTTATTTATATTATGAAATATTCTGAATGAGTTTTAGCGTCATAGCGCCTTTTTTTTTTTTTTTTTTTGGTAACTGCACGAGATTATGTTTTGTATTAGATAGCAGGACAGTGTTGTCAGCATACCCTAAAATATCAATTCCAAGTGTGCCTTGGGGACACCCAATAAATGATGACAAGATTTTTTTTTTTTTTGTCAAAAAAAAAAAAAAAAAAAATATATATATATATATATATATATATATATATATATATATATATATATATATATATATATATATATATATATATATATATATATATATAAATTATTGTTATTATTATGACCACACAGGTTCAGCCTTTCTCATAGCTGCCACTGACTTGCGTCAGCATCCCTAAGTTACCTACTACGTAAGTTAGTGCAGGGCACAAATACAAGAATACAGGCACCTACTGGTTCCCAGCAACTATCAAATCTATAAGGTCTCCACTCTGTTTACCCGCCCACAGAGAAAGGAATATAACAAATACCAAACAAACTCTGACAGCTAAGACAAAGAATACACAAGTATGAGGTTTATGATATTCTGTGATCTATCTCACACTAGAGACGAAACCACCTACAGTCACAGGATATTATATCCTGCAGTCTCCTAGAACACTACAAGCAGCTACATGCATGCAGATTTATGCAGAGCTCCCAGCAGCAAGCTCTGAAAGCCAGTCGCATTTAACAGCACAAAAACAATGATTACACAAGTACGCCACTACAAACAAGGTCGAAGATGGTCAGAAAACCACACCCAGGCTCCAAACAGGACACAAACTGTTGGGACGCCATGACAGAGGGTAAGACTCAGTCTACCACAAATTTAACTGGCACACACTCTGAGCCAAGCCTGTGACTGGTGGTTACCCTACCTACCAAAGGCAGGGGCTTACTGCTACTAACACTCAAGCAATAGCTTGTAGTAGTAGACTCTAAAATATCCCCCCAACCCATGTGCCAATACTTCGTTACTCAAGCAAGCTATCTATGTCCTTCCCTCTTAACAAGTGCCCGACTGGAATGCTAGGACAAAGGGATTCATCTCTCAGACCTACGCGCGCTTTTAAGGAGGTACGGGGAAAAAACGGGGGAGTGGGTGGCAAGCAATGGCACACACTCAGCCACCCTCCCACACGCTTGCTCTTAAAAGACTGCTATTTTGCAAAAAATATTGTGCAATTATGGGAGGAACTGGGTAAAAGTTAATTAGTGTATGGGGGAGGGCAACACTTCTATTATATTATATATCTGATTCAACATAAGGGGGCAAAGGGAAGTTGTCAAAATTAATATGGGAAGAAGACTACATAGGCGCGTTTTTAAAGTAAAATGGGGAAAATGGGCAGGAATTAATCGCGCCTCAGGCATCCTCTGCCTTCTTTCCCTCTCTCTTTGCCCCTTCTTTTTCTGTTTCATTCTTCTTGTTCTCCCTCTCTCTACTCTCTACTGCGCCACTACTACCAATATATATATATATATATATATATATATATATATATATATATATATATATATATATATATATATATATATATATATATATATATATATATATATATATATATATATATATATATATATATATATATATATATATATATATATATATATATATTTATTTATTTATATATATTTATATATATATATATATATATATATATATATATATATATATATATATATATATATATATATATATATATATATATATATATATATATATATATATATATATATATATATATATATATATATATATATATATATATATATATATATATATATATATATATATATATATATATATATATATATATATATATATTTATTTATTTATTTATATATATATATATATATATATATATATATATATATATATATATATATATATATATATATATATATATATATATATATATATATATATATATATATATATATATATATATATATATATATATATATATATATAATATAATATATATATATATATATATATATATATATATATATATATATATATATATATATATATATATATATATATATATATATATATATATATATATATATATATATATATATATATATATATATATATATATATATAACAGTAACATTGTCATGTTACTGGCCGTGTTTACCTTGAAAAGGAACACGTTTTCTTGGTGTCCCCCGTGTTCCGTTTACCTGCCTTTCGGACATTATCCTTATTATTGGTTATAAGTTAATATAAGGCTTATTTACTCATTTTATATCATGTAGTACTCTTCGTAATTTAAGTTCTCTGTATCTTTGTATGTCTAAGATTGGGGTGGAAATATGATGAAACGAGGGGAGCTTGAGTGGGCAACAACACATTCCAAGGAGGGGAAGGAAGAGCGCCTTAGGTCGTAAGATAGAATGGAGGGGAGACGTCTCTCAGGGAAGAATTTTGGTGTGGATTGGTGATGGAATGAGTGTGTGGAGGTATTAGTGATGTGGTGGTATAACCTTGATATCCAGGATCAGGTTTGTGAGTCTTTTGTGGTACCAAGAGCTGTTGTCCGCTGAAATTCGGTTGGTGAATTGTGCCGGTGACGTTGTTTCGAGGGGGTCATAGGTCAAACTGGCAGCCATTTTGTGCGTGGAGGCTGTGGTGTTGAACTTGGAAGCTGGTGTTGTGGTGTGTTGGTGATTTTAGGGATGATGTTATGGTGTTGTGGGTGATCTTTGGCGATTATAATGACGTCTTGTGAGGAGTGAGGGGAGGAAACACGGGAATTATTGAGAGTGGGGACGCGGTTATGGCGTCTGCATAAATTCCTGCAGCTGAGAGAAATATTTCAGTGACTTATGGAGGTGTAAACGGGTTCTGGTGTTCTGTGAAGTGACGAGAACGTCATGTATTAACGTGTACTACCTCATGTTATTTGTGAATTATCATTAGTATCAATTTATATGGTTGTAACATAGAATAATCGTGTTTTCTACTCCCCCAACATTGATCTGGTATTAGAGGTGATTCTAGGTGTGCTGTGTTAAGGTAAGGGCAGAGTGAGAGGGTGTAATTCTGGCGATTTCGGATAGGTCGGGTAGGCACTCGAAGCCTTTAAAAATCCAGACCTTGAAAACTTTCCGGGATCAGTGTAACGTCCACTTTCTTGGAAAGATAACCGGGATCGTACGATGGTAAGTAAGTAGAGATCGTAATATATATATATATATATATATATATATATATATATATATATATATATATATATATATATATATATATATATATATATATATATATATATATATACTAATAATCCAGGCATATCGCCGTTGCAAACAGTCCACAGCCTTACTATAATTCTGAAGGGGTTCATCAACGCTGTTATGGCCACAAACCTATTTATTTCAATAGCTTTCACTCACATCCTTTCCTGAAGGCAAGGAAGTTAATCACATGCAAACAAACGCTGTTAGCCGCGGATTCCAGGCAAGATATTTATCAAGACGGCGTTTAAAAGTCTCAACGGTGTTGTAGTCTATCAGGTCCCGAGGAAACCCGTTCCATAGATTTACAACTCGACGGAAAAAATTATTTTTTGATTCGTGAGACTTGAAAGATTTCCCAACAATTTTGCACTGTTTCCTCGTGTGTACTTTGAAGAGTCTATGGTGAAATATTTACTGCAGTCTATGTTATCAATGCCTTTGATGATTTCAAACACCTGTATTAAGTCGCCTCTTAGTCTTCCTTGTATTAATGGGAAAAGATTTAATTCTTTGAGACGCTCTTCGTATTTTTTTTTTTTTTTTTATGTAGGAGGGACACTGGCCAAGGGAAACAAAAATCCAATAAAAATAAAAATAAAAAAAAAAAACCCACTGAGATGCCAGTCACAGAAAAGGGTCCAAAGCGGTACTCAAAAATTGAAGGATAAGTGTCTTGAAACCTCCATCTTGAAGGAATTCAAGTCGTATGATTTGTTTCTTAGGCTTGGTATCATTTTTGTTACTTTACACTGAACTCTTTCTAATTTATTAATGTCTCTCTGGTAGTAGGGGCACCATGTTTGAATGCAATATTCCAAAAGGGGACGGACTAAAGGCTTATGAAAAGTGAATATCGTATCCTTAAATTTATATTCAAAAGATCAGCCGATTAAGCCTTATTACTTACTAAAATTACTTATTACTTATTAAAATTACCTTATTTGCTTTTTTACGACTTCTGAACATTGTTGGCTAGGTTTTAAGCTACTCGATATTGTCACTCCTAAATCAACACTTTTAAGCTGGATACCATTTAAAATATACTTTCCTTTCTCGTTTCTATACCCTACGCGAAGCACTTTGCACTTATCTGCATTAAAACTCATCTGACAGGTTTGCCCTCACTCAGTCAATTTGTCTAATTTTTTTTTTCTGCATTTCTGTTACTTGTTCTTTAGAGACTACAGAATTCGCAATGTTGGTATCAACAGCGAACTTCGATATTATACTGGTAACACCCTCATCTATGTCGTTAATATAAACAAGGAAGAGAACAGGTCCTAAGACTGATCCCTGTGGTACCCCGCTGGTTACGTTAGTCCACTTGGATACTTTTCCATTTATTACTACTCTTTGTTTATCGTTATTTAGTCAGTTTTCAACACATCGCAACACGTCGCCTTGGATACAGTGTGATTTTAGATTAATCAGTAAGCATTTGTGGGGGACTTTGTCAAAGGCCTTTTGAAGATCAAGATATATTATACCGCTTTACTCTCGTCGTACTGGTTCAGAATATCACAGAAGAAGTCTAAGAGGTTCGTCAAACAAGAGCGTTGGTTGTGGAAGCCGTGTTGAGTATTTTTAAGTAAGTTGTTTTCTTCTAAGTGATTAATAAGTTAATCTCTTATTAGTGTTTCAAGCATTTTGCATACGACTGAGGTTAAGCTAATTGGCCGGTAATTACATGGTAAAGATTTACTGCCTTTTTTTGGAAATTGGAGTTACGTTAGCGAGCTTCCATTCATCAGGCATTGTACCGGACTGCAAGGATTTGTTGAACAATAGGGTTAATGGTTTAACTAATTCTTATTTCGCTTCTTTTAAGATGCCGGGTGAGATCGTGTCAGGCCCGGGTGACTTGCTAACTTTAAATTCATTGATGCATTTTGACACGTTACTTTCTGTTATATTGATGCTACATAGGACCTCGTTGTTATTAAGCTGGACTGCTGGCGCCGTAGGGATGTCGCTGAGGTCTTGTACTGTAAATACTGAAGCAAAGAAAGTGTTTAGAATGTTACTAATTTGCTCATCGTCATTAGTGTAATCTCCATGTACATCAATTATGGGTCCAGTAGTTGAAGTAATCACTTTCTTTTGCCTGGTAAAAGCTATAAAATTCCTTTGGGTTCGTTTTACTCTGGTTGGCAACATGTAATTCGGTGGAACTTTTGCTATATTTGATTAACACAAGATTGACAAAAAGAGGGGATGGGGACCGCTCCAAGATGGACACCAACACCAGCATGCTGAACGAGTGGGGCCCCAAAGGCAAATACACCTGCCTTAGACACTGAGGGCAGCCAAACGAAGCCACACATAGGGGCCGATGTAACAGTCAAACTTGTGAGATGTACACCTAATATCCCCTGAATGCTACGTTACTTATGCCCCCAAATACAATCTCACACTGCTAGCTCTTTATGTATCCCTTTCTCTTGCTATGATCGAACCACCACTCCACAAAGGACGCCACGTTGGACAAACGTGCCGGGTGGTTTGGTCATGTGACAAGGGAAAGGAGGGAAAGGGATAGAAGCAGGGAGCCAGGAGACTAGGGGACGCATCCAACATTCCTTCGCTCTTCTCTCTCTTTCTATTTTTTTCTCCCTACTTATTGCCACTTAGTGCCACTAAGGCACTCTACATAACTATATATATATATATATATATATATATATATATATATATATATATATATATATATATATATATATATATATATATATATATATATATATATATATATATATATATATATATATATATATATATATATATATATATATATATATATATATATATATATATATATATATATAATACTTTTCTTTATGTAGGAGGGGCACTGGCCAAAGGCAACAAAATTATAATAAAAACGTTCATTGAGGTGCCGGTCACCGAACAGAGTCAAAAGCGGACCTCGAAAATGAAAGTATTAGGGTTTTGAAATCTCTCTCTTGACAGAGTTTAAGCCATAGGAAGGAAGAATTATTGAAGCAGGAAGGGAGTTCCAGAGTTTACCAGCCAAAGGGATGAATAATTGAGTATAATGGTTAACTTTTGCGTTAGAGAGGTGGACAGAACAGGGGTGAGATAAAGAAGAAAGTTTTGTGCAGCTAGGCTGTAGGAGAAGAGGCGGCATGCTGTTAGCAAGATCAGAAGAGGAATTAGCAAGAAAATAGCAGTAGCAGATAGCATTTCATTCTGGCGATGAAAGAGAAGCTGAGGACAGTCGGTTAGGTAAAAGAGTTAATCAGACGGAAATTCGATTCCATCCCATCTAAAAGAGCGGTATGAGTGGAACCTCCCTATAATGTGAAGCATACTCCATATTATTTGTTTTATTATTTTATTGACCACAACAAAACCATACAACAAAATCAACATAACGAACGATAAGTGATATTCTAAAAAGAAATAAAACAAAAGTGCTATTGGTCCATCACAAAAGACTGTTGAAATGTGATTGTATGTGATAAAACTAGAAATATTAAGATGTAAAAACTTTAAAATATCTCAATTAACAAAATACTGATAAGCTTAAAATACTAGAGAAAACGGATAACGACATACGAAATTATTTAAATTAATCAAAGACACAGTTAATAGGAAAATATAACAAGATAAAACCAAATTTATACCTCTAATAACGAAATATATTAACATACTTTTCAAAAATTAATAATAATAAATGAACATATGTGCATTATCTGGAAGTCTATTATTCTCATTCAATAGTATACACAAATCTGATTGATATAATTCACGTTTAGTTAAACATAAAATTCGAAAATCTCAGTTAAGAAAACAAAACCCAGTCTATACCTCCAACGATAAAATATATCAAAATACTTTAAAAATACTAATAATAAACGAACAGATGCACCATCTGGATTAAACTCCTATTTTACCTACCGAGAGAAAAATTTACCCAAATAATATTATTCCCATTTAAAAAATATACACAAATTTCATCGATATAATTCAAGTTTAGTTCCGATAGACTTGTAACACCTCCCAAACTATCTTACATACGAGTGCGTAATTAGCTTCTGTCGTACATAGCTCTTGAATATTAGAAATCCGGTAAATGTCTCGAATATGTTGCGTTAAGGGACAGAACTGAATAACTTCCTCCTCTGTCTGAACATCCCCACAAGTACACGCCCTCTCTGCCAGTGGGAGGTAACCACGGCCCCTCCTACTCCATCTACCCACCTCCACTGCCAGAGAGTGTCTAGTGATCTAGGTGGAAGCCGCCAGGAATGTGAGAAGAGAAAACCGACAGGTAACCGTCAGCAGTTGCAAGTCCTTTAATCTCTTAACTCGCCAGAGATAGAGAAGAGAAAACCGACAGGTAACCGTCAGCAGTTGCAAGTCCTTTAATCTCTTAACTCTTTTTGTTCACCAGCTAAGGTTGTATTTATAGCCACTTGTTAGACTGGTTAAACTCTCTCTACTTTATTTAACAAAAACATGAACATGTACACAAGAAATACTGAACATAAAAAAATGATTTACATAAAGATATGGACAAAGAGAGTGAATGTGTGTGTGTATGTCTGTGTGAAGAAAGGAGTAATATGATGTATAGAAAAGACGTGTAACGTATGTGTCGAAAAGCGTGCACAGAATGTGTATGTATAAAAAATGAGGAAGAAGAGATGAAAGACGAAAAATCTGTGCAGTAGAAAGAGAACGGGAGGCTGAAAACATATAAGAGAAAACGGAGTGCTTGGAGCGGTGACTTGTGTTTACATTACTGGTTCTGAGAAGCGCGTAAGTTTTAGTGTACCCTGAATATGAGAGAAAATGGGATGTTTCTATGGCTGACTAGATTATTTGCTACATAACTTCCCCCGAGTGAGGAGGCACGACGAACGATACGTGCTGCTTAGCTGTGGCGCGTGGTGCTGAAGGCGTGGCCAGCGATGTCGGGTCGTGAGGTGCCGTCGGGGTGTGCAGGATGTAGGCGGGCTTGACTCGGTCTATGGCTATGACGTCGGAAGAGCCGTTTCTGTTGATGGTGATGTTTTTCCTCGTCCTGCGGAGGACCTCGAAGGGGCCTTCGTAGGGGCGCTGTAGTGGTTTACGGACAGCGTCAACCCTGACGAAGACGTGTGTGCAGTCTTCGAGATCCTGGCTGACGAAGGTCTTGGCGGGGTGCGTGCGAGGTTGCACCGGCTGCAGGCTTCTCATCGACTCCTTAAGACTGCTGGCGAAGTCTTGGACGCTGCAGGGGCCGGCGTCGGGTGAGCTGGTAAGGAGCTCGCCAGGGAGTCGAAGAGTGGTGCCGTATACGAGCTCGGCAGAAGAGTGGTGAAGGTCCTGCTTGAGGGACGTCCGGATGCCGAGGAGGACGAGGGGTAAGGTGGCGTTCCACTTCTCGCGTTGGTCGCTGGAAGCCATCAGTGACGACTTCAGCTGGCGGTGGAAACGTTCCACTGTAGCGTTGGCCTGAGGATGGTAGCTGGCAGTCCTGTATCGTCGAATGCCGAGTAGTGTCATCAGTTTGTTCCAGACACTGGACTCAAACTGGCCGCCGCGGTCAGAAGTGAGGCTGACAGGAACACCGAAGCGTGAGATCCACGTGCTGATAAAGGCACGTGCAACGGTGTCAGTGGAGATGTCAGTCAGTGGTGCAGCTTCTGGCCAGCGAGTGAAGCGGTCGACACAGGTGAGGATGTAGCGGTAGCCGTCGGAGTGAGGAAGAGGGCCAACAAGGTCGATATGGACGTGTTCGAAGCGTGTGGAGACTGGCGTGAAGGTGGCTGTAGGGGAGCGTGTGTGTCGCGTCACCTTGGAGGCCTGACAGGTGGTGCACCTACGTGTCCAGTCTCTCACGTCCTTGTTGATGGCGGTCCAGATGAATCGGGACGTCATCATGTGTTGTGAAGCTCTGATGCCAGGATGTGAGAGGTCGTGCAGCTGACGGAAGAGTGGATACCTGTGCCGTTGAGGCAGGTATGGTCTGACGGTGTTGGTCGAGACGTCAGCGTAGATGTGCACTTGAGTGCCTGGTAGCTGTACTCTCTTCATCTGTAGTGCGGTGCTTTCCTTTAGTTGCTGCAGCTCGGCGTCGTCGGCCTGATCGGCAGCAATGGCGGCGTAATCGATGAGAGAGGTAGATGTGGCACAGATGTTGCGTGACAGGGCATCGGCTGGGGCGTTATCTTCACCTTTCACGTAACGGAGGTCCGTGGTGAACTGAGAGATGAAGTCTACGTGGCGCAGTTGACGTGGTGAGTAGGATGACTTGTTCTTGATGAAGGTGCTCGTCAGCGGCTTGTGGTCAGTGTAGATATGAAACTGACGTCCTTCGACAAAGTACTGGAAGTGCTTCAATGCCTTGTAGATGGCGAGGAGCTCTTTGTCGAAGGCGCTGTACTTCTTCTCGGCAGTGTTGAGTTTCTTGGAGAAGAAGGCGACGGGTTTCCAGGCACCGTCGATGTGCTGCTGTAGCACTGCTCCAACTCCGGTGTCGGAGGCGTCCGTGGCGATGGAAGTAGGGGCGTCTGGGGCAGGGAAACTGAGCGCTGTGGATGTGAGCGCCTTCCGGGCAGCGAGGAAAGCGTCCTCAGCTGCGGGCGTCCAGGCAAGGGTGACGGACTGGCCTCGTTTGGCTGGCTTCACTAAGGCGTAGAGAGGCTGGAGGAGGAGCGCGCATCGGGGAATGAACCTGTTGTAATAGTTCAGCATCCCGAGGAACTGCTTCAACTGGCGCTGAGTTGTGGGCTTCGGGAAATTCTGGATGGCAGTACAGCGACTTGCAGTTGGGGTGAAGCCTGAGGAGGACACAGTGTGGCTGAGGAAGTCGACTGAAGGCACGCCGAACACGGACTTGTCGGCGTTGACCTGGATGCCGTAGTCCTTCAGACGAGTGAAGACTTGCTCGAGGTGTTGGCGATGAGCAGCGTCGTCTGGGCTGGCAACAAGAATGTCATCGACGTAAGTGAAGCAGAACTGCAGTCCTCGCAAAACTTCGTCCATGAAGCGCTGGAACGTTTGAGCAGCGTTCTTGAGACCGAAGGGCATCCTAGTGTATTCATATAGTCCGAAGGGCGTGATTATGGCCGTCTTCGGGATGTCCTCGGGGTTGATGGGGATCTGATGGAAGGCCTTTACGAGGTCGATCCTGGAGAAAATTGTAGAGCCGTGCAGTTGTGAGGAAAACTCCTGAATGTTAGGCACTGGATACCTGTCCATCTCGGTGCGGGAGTTTAGGGCTCTGTAGTCCCCGCAAGGGCGTATGTCACCGTTTTTCTTGGGGACGACGTGAAGCGCAGACGACCAGTTGCTGGAGCTTGGGCGGATGATGCCTTGCTGCATCAGAGACTCAAACTCGGCCCTGACCTGTTTGTAGCGTTCTGGTGCTAAGCGACGAGCCTTGGCGAAAACAGGTGGTCCGGTGGTCTCTATGTAGTGCAGGACGTGATGTTTCACTGGCTGCGTGGCTGAGTATGGCTGTGTTAGTGTTGGGAAACCCTTGAGGATGGCGGCGAAGGGGTTATCTCGGCAGACTGCGGAGATTCCGGTGCTCTCGCCAGGTGCCGTTCGGCCACGGGTCCGCAGGGAAGTGAGACGATCCAGCAGCGTGCCGTGCTTCAAGTCGACTAAGAGGTCGTGGTGGCGTAAGAAATCGGCGCCTAGGATGGGTTGGGTCACAGCTGCCACGTAAAAGGTCCAGTCGAAGGAGCGGCGGAGGTTGAGTTCGAGGTGTAGTGTCTGCCGCGCGTACACAGGGATTTTCGAGGCGTTGGCTGCATAGAGGTGCGTGGTTACAGGCAACCTCTTCTGGCTGTCTGTGGCAGGCAGGACACTGACCTCAGCGCCGGTGTCGACGAGGAACTTAATTCCGGTGCGTCGGTCGTAGACGTGAAGTAGCTGTGACTTGGGCTGGCGGATCGTACGCGCCGTGAACGTCCGCCCGTTTAGTTTGACGCCGGGGTGGTGTTGTAAGTGCAGGGTTGGGTACACTTAATGGCCTCGCTACCGAACCTGCTGTGGTAGTAGCAGACGCCCGGGGTGCGTGTAGTGCTACGCGACCGAGAGCGGTAGCGAGGGCGTCGAGGTGACGGTGGGCGGCGACGCTGGCGGGTATTTAGCTGTTCCTGCATCGCGCTGACCTGCAGGGCCAGCTGCGACACAATGTGGGTGAGTTGCTGGACGTCTGCTGTGTTAGTGACAGTGGCGACTGAAGACGGTGGCGTTGCCGACGGAACTGTCGACATATAGTCGTCAGCCAGCTGCGCGAGGTCTGGCGCAAGGCGTTTGAGGACGGCTTGCCTGAGGTCGTCGTAGGGATTGTCCGAAGAGGGGGCTTTCGCGATGGCGTCAGAGACTTGCAAGAGGACCTCGGGTGGCAGGAGAGTGCAGGCGTGAGTGAACTGTTTCAAGGCCTCAGTGATGTTGTTTGCCTTGAAGTTCAGCTCCAAGATGGTAAACCACATGTTGGGGTCGTGGCTGTTGAAGGCTGGAGCCCTGAAGGGGGGAGCTGGGGAGGCGGTGTCCGGTGGAGCCATGGCCGTTTCTTGTTGCTGGCGTGCGATGGGGCCTGGTGGCTTGTTATGCGAGTCGTGGAGCAGGGTGTAGTGACGCCTGTCGGCGAGGCGCGGGCTCCTCCGGCGCCAGGTGCCAGTGAGAGGTGGCAAGGGACGCCTGCTGGGCGCCACTGTGCAGTGCTGAGGGTGTGACAGCGATGGTCCTAGGCACGTACTTTACCACACTCGCACTTACGGCTTGGAACGCACTGCCGTGAACGAAGTGTGTAGTCTGTGTGTGTGTGTGTGTGAGTGCGTGTATGTGTAGGTGTTGGTGTCTGGCACACGGGGGTTGGTACGCGCTGATGCACACTAGGGAGTTTTCTAGGGGCAGGGGTTAACACACACAGGGGGAGGGTGGACGACGGGGGAGAGGGGAGGGACGGTCGGGAGCACTAACACTTTGGTGGGGGAACGTTGCAGGGAACGCCGCCCTGTTGTCGAGCGGAAGACGGGAGTACCGGTGCAGGGGGCGCCGCCCTGTTGTAGAGAAGCGAGATCAGGGCCAGTGGGGTCACGGCCGGGTGGCGGTGACCGTGCGTGGTGAGCCGGAGAGGTGTTGCTGCTGCTGTGGTGGTGATGGAGGCTGGGCAGCAGGTGTGGCAGGGGTGGCAGGTGACCAGGCAGCAGGTGGAGTTGGCGCGGTGGGTCACGGCAGCAGGAGAGGGAAGGACCTGGTGGCGGTGGTGAGGCGGCAGGTGAGCGTGGCCTCAGTGGCCTGGGTGGCTGGCGAGGCGTGGTGAGTCACAGCTGCGAGAGAGGGTGGCTGGTGACTGGCGAGGCAGCGGCGGTGACCACGGTTGCTGGGCTGGGTGACGGTGTGTGTGTGTCACGTGGCGGCTGGCCGGGCTGGGTGGCGTCGGTGGGTCACGGCTGGGCCAGGCTGGGTGGCGGTTTGGCCGTGGTGGTCCGTGTCAGGCGGGGGCTGACCTGGGCGAGGTACCTATAGCTGTGGCGACGCTATAGTGCTAAAGAACCTGGGACACAGCATTGGTGGAGCTGGCCACTACGGTCTAACTCCGAGTCACCATTTCTAGTGATCTAGGTGGAAGCCGCCAGGAATGTGAGAAGAGAAAACCGACAGGTAACCGTCAGCAGTTGCAAGTCCTTTAATCTCTTAACTCGCCAGAGATAGAGAAGAGAAAACCGACAGGTAACCGTCAGCAGTTGCAAGTCCTTTAATCTCTTAACTCTTTTTGTTCACCAGCTAAGGTTGTATTTATAGCCACTTGTTAGACTGGTTAAACTCTCTCTACTTTATTTAACAAAAACATGAACATGTACACAAGAAATACTGAACATAAAAAAATGATTTACATAAAGATATGGACAAAGAGAGTGAATGTGTGTGTGTATGTCTGTGTGAAGAAAGGAGTAATATGATGTATAGAAAAGACGTGTAACGTATGTGTCGAAAAGCGTGCACAGAATGTGTATGTATAAAAAATGAGGAAGAAGAGATGAAAGACGAAAAATCTGTGCAGTAGAAAGAGAACGGGAGGCTGAAAACATATAAGAGAAAACGGAGTGCTTGGAGCGGTGACTTGTGTTTACATTACTGGTTCTGAGAAGCGCGTAAGTTTTAGTGTACTCTGAATATGAGAGAAAATGGGATGTTTCTATGGCTGACTAGATTATTTGCTACAAGTGTGCTGACACACGGAGTAGGGTGAAAGCGGACCTATGTAATTTTGTAACTTTGTAGTTCGTTTGGGTGAACTGCCAACTTTGAGTTCATTATAGTTCTATAAGTAATTCTTCTTGATGGTGTAGAATTTAGCACACAGTTTTTTTTTTAGTTCATTCCATCCCATTTGTATGTCATCAGGGTTCTCATGCAACAAGCCTGTCAGGTATAGTCTGGTGTTAACTCCTGTATAAAATACTGTCTTAACTACAAACGAAAATGGATCATCGTCCATCGCCTGCCTTTCTCCCCACTTACTTTTAAAGAACATCCTTTGCCTTTTCTTAACCAGAACTTTTAATGGTGGGTATCCTGACTCAATATAACACAGGTCGTTGCATGTGTTCCTCCTGACATCAAGAAGACTTTTCAAAGACTAGTTATATAACTTATTAACAAGACTAAGATCTGCACTCAACCACGATTCACAGCCATACAATAGAGAAGACATTAGACACGTATCAAATACTCGTTTTTTTTTACTAAGAACGGTAAATCATTGTTTTTCTCTAGAAATATAATATACTTTTTAACATCCTTCATTTTCCTTTCAGCATGAAACTTAACAGCTGAAAACACTGAACCATTAGATATAAATGGGAATCCCAGATACATATGTACATGTCACACCATTCTACTTTCATTCTACCATCGCTTCCTTGTCGACCGCTGAAGCGTTGATTACGAAGAAATTAGTTTTAGTTAAGTTTATACCCATATTATATATGTCACAATACTGTTTTAACAAACTTAATTTCCTAGTCATTCGGTCGTGGAGAGCAACACTGTATCGTCCATTAACATGAGAACATGAAGCCACTTAAAAAAAAACATCATTAGGGTAATTTTCTTTAAATAATTGGATTAAGTCATTGACATACAGTATAAATAACAAACAACTTGTGGGTGAGCCTTGTCTGACACCTACGACAACTGAAAACACCGCAGTGCCCACAGCACTCTGAGTCACCTGATACATCGCATCCACGGCACTAAGCATCACAGTCCCTCACCCAAATCTCTTGAGGAGTCTCAACATAAGTGGTCTCGATACTCAATTATAGGCTGAACTAAAATCGACAAACGTTACATACAGCTTGTTCTTTTTCTTTGCAATATCAATAAGCAGTCTAAGAGTCACTATATGTTCAAGGCATCCTCGACTTCGCTGAGCTCCCGCCTGCTCTGGGAAAGGTTTGAACCAGGATTCGAGCCGTGAACAAAGGACCATGCCATACACTTTTGTCATGCAAGTAATGATATTAATTCCTCTGTAACTTCGTACATCTTCCCTATCACCTTTCTTGAAAAGTGGGACAAATTTAGCAACTGTCCAACAAGTGGGATGAGTAGACAAATAAAACATAATTAAGTAACGTGGAGATCATCAACATACATTGAGCTGGTAATACCTTAAGAAGGCCCGGAGGTACTCCATCAGGGCCACAGGCTTTCCCTGATTTTAAGGCATTGAAGGCATTGAGGCATTGAACAATATCAGGTTTGCTCTACCTTAATCAGAAATTTTAGATCAGAAGTTAGGCGTTTTGTGTCTTCCCTGCATGAACTGTTTACTTCCTGAAGTGTTGGACGTCTATGAAACAACAAGAAAAAGTGCCAAAGAACCAAAAGACCAAAAGGCGCCTCTTAGTTTTGCCAAGGAAAAAGCTTTTTTTTTTTCTTTTGTTAATTTTATGGGTGTGGCATGGAGGCTCCATGGAGACAGGAGCGGGCAAGCAGGGGTTATGTGGGCAGTGCAGGCCAGAGTGAGAGAATTGTTTGGTCAAGATGTATTTTACCTGTCCCTGCCGAAATGATGCACCAGATTATGGTCCCTGGTAGGCTCATTGTGTGTTGCAGGGATGCATGGATGTTTTTTGCAGGGTGACACTAAAGTTTGTACAGCGTGGAGAAGACACAGATGGAGCAAGGTGTGTAGTAGAGAGAGGAGGAGTGGTGAGATTAGATGGAGAAATAAGGATGGCAGAGGAGTGAGAAAACGACTGAGGGGGGAGGAGGAGTGACCAGAGTCACAGGCAGAGTTGTCACAGCTATGGCTGCTGGAAAAGAGATCTCAATAAGATGCTCTGCAGGAGAAAGTTTGCACACCAGTGGAGCCGTGAAGACCATAGGTCCTGGCGCAGTGCCAGGTGTGGTTCTTGGAAGAGGAGTAGGAGGAGAAGAAAGAAAGAGCGGCAGTCCGAGTTAGAGAGCCAATTGGAAGGCTTGTTGTTTTCTATTATAGTAGTCAATTATATCAGTGCTTTAGTAGTGTTTGATACTTTATAATTTGTATATGCCCTTTGTTTAAGCCTGATGTTGCTCCCTATTAGTTATATGTTGATTGTGAATCTGAATATTCTCAAAATTTTTGTAATATTTTGTATAGCTTCCTAAAATTTTTATTTATAACGGGGCGTGTAATGTACAGCGAGATAACGCAATGAAGAAAGTAAGAATGTTAAAAGAGAAAAGACAATAAACGAGAAGAGGGAGAGAGAGAGAGAGAGAGAGAGAGAGAGAGAGAGAGAGAGAGAGAGAGAGAGAGAGAGAGAGAGCTAGGGCACTAACGCCAGATATACGATTAAGAGTGGCTGCTCGCTGCCATAAACTTACCATAAGAATTTCCTCGCCCAGACACTCTCCTTTTCTGATTAATTTACCTTATTTCCCTTAGTTCAGTCAGTTTGAATCTCACCAAGCTCACAGCAAAAGAGTTGCCCTTGGCAAAGAAATAATCAGTATTCATCTGGCCCCCTTTCTTTGCTCAGAAAAATTTTTAAAAGTAAAGTGATTTATTCAATTAGTGACCGCTCGAGGACCGGTGTAGGCGAGTGTCTTTAAGTGTGTGTGTGTGTGTGTGTGTGTGTGTGTGTGTGTGTGTGTGTGTGTGTGCGTGTGTGTGTGTGTGTGTCACATACCCCCCTTTGTTTCCTTGTAATCCCCATTTAGCAGCAGTGAAGGAAGGTGGTTAAAGCACTTCCAAGGCAGGCGCTATCCTGCTGTTGGAGGCAGCAGACGTACTGAGATGTGCTCTAGTATTTGCTGGAGACTAAGGCTAAGGATACTAGGTAACCAGGTCAGTTGTCTTAAAGGGAATAAGTGAGTCATTATCGGCCGTACGCCCCAGCCCATTCATATAGAATAAGAGTCTCCGTAGTAGTCTGCAGTACGTGTGAATTACACACTACACCCAGGAAGCGACTCCTCAGCTGTACAATTGTACAAGTCGTGTCTTATGCACGGTGAGCGGTGACTGATCCTCCTATGTGTTCGTCGGCACTCTCCCGTTTTGTAATTTTTTCTTGTGTCTTTCATTAGTGTCCCCTGTTTGTTTTAAATGTTACTGCAGACTCAGGAAATTCAGCAGCAGAGGACCTAAGAAATAAACCGTGTAGTAAATTTTACTCCCTCCCCAGGTCCTGACAAGGCCTGTCGCCCAGGAGGCATTAAACGATACTACTCGGCTTGAGGTTATAACACTGTTTGGCAGTGGGAGGATTGTTACTGTGGGTGGAAGCCTAAAAAGGTATTATACCTCAATCATATGTGTGTTATCGTACATTTTTTTCCTGGACGTGGTTGTTGATTCTTTTGCAGCTGTGGGGGTTGAAGTGCTTTTCAGAGCATCTCCCTTTTCTGTGGGTCGGTAAAACAGTCTGGCAATCTCAATTTTATGAGACCTGGAGTTATGACCGAGGTGAAAAGGGTACAGGGCTCACAAAGGATCCTGTACACCCGTTTTTCAGCCCTGCACTGAGTCCATTGAGTCATTGAGGCTAGTCCATGTGCGGCAGCTTGATGAATGGACTGGGAATTCCAGTCGTAACAATATATATATATATATATATATATATATATATATATATATATATATATATATATATATATATATATATATATATATATATATATATATATATATATATATATATATATATATATATATATATATATATATATATATATATATATATATATATACCAGGAGGAGGCAGTAGACACCTGCCGAAACGATAATTACTCCCAGTGAGGTCTAAAGCACTGTTCAGGGGGTGCTGTGAACTTATCATTAAACCCAGCTGTGACCTCACTGAACGTTTCCCTTTGTGTCTCACAACACAAGGGAGCAGTCACAGCCTGCCCTCTAAAGACAACTCTCTTCCTCCACACAAAACTACAAGCACCTAATAACACCCACACCCTTCACTCAAAAATTTTCAAATCATCATGTCGACTCCTACACCAGCCTCGGAGTCCCCATCTGGGGAGGGGACCATAAATGTCCCCAGGTCGGACTGCCTTTCTGTCGACGATCCTAAGTGTCTTGACACCCCCCTCAACTTTTTCTTCATTAACTTCTGCAACATTCGCGGTCTAAGATCTAATTTTCAATCAGTAGAACACCACCTCTCCTCTTCTAAACCTCATCTTCTTTTCCTCACTGAAACTCAGGTGTCTGAGGCAACTGACAGTAGCCCCTTTTCTGTTTCCTCCTACTTTCTCTATCCTCATTTTCGATCCAAAGCTGGATGCTGCGTTTATGTGCGCAATGACTTAACCTGCTCTCTTGCCCACGCTCTTGAATCTTCCGAGTTTTCCACCATCTGGCTACGACTACAGAGTCACTCTCATACTAAATTTATCTGTGCTGTATACCTCTCTCCTAACTCCTCTGACTATAAGAAATTCTTTGACTACTTAACTTCCAAAGTGGAGCACATTCTGACCCTCTTCCCTTTTGCAGAGATCTCCATTCTTGGAGACTTCAATGTTCACCACCAGCCTTGGCTTTCCTCTCCCTTCACTGACCATCCTGGTGAACTAGCCTACAACTTTGCTATCCTCCATGCCCTAGAGCAATTGGTGCAACACCCTACTCGCATTCCTGACCGTCTTGGAGATACTCCCAACATTCTTGACCTTTTCCTGACCTCTAATCCTTCTGCTTATGCTGTCACCCTTTCTTCTCCGTTG
Source organism: Scylla paramamosain (assembly GCF_035594125.1). NCBI lineage: Eukaryota > Metazoa > Arthropoda > Malacostraca > Decapoda > Portunidae > Scylla > Scylla paramamosain. Next base: position 24,368,270 of record NC_087153.1, on the reverse strand, counting down.
GGCTCCTCCGATCACGATCTCATATCTTTATCTTGTCCTATCACTCCAATCCCTCCTCAGGACCCCCCTAAGCGAAGGTGCCTCTGGCGTTTTGCCTCTGCCAGTTGGGGGGACCTGAGGAGGTATTTTGCTGATTTTCCTTGGAATGACTACTACTTCCGTGTCAGAGACCCGTCTTTGTGTGCTGAGCGCATAACAGAGGTGATAGTGTCTGGCATGGAGGCGTACATTCCTCACTCTTTTTCTCGTCCTAAACCTTCTAAACATTGGTTTAACACAGCTTGTTCTCGTGCTATACATGATAGAGAGGTGGCCCACAAAAGGTACTTAAGCCTTCCATCACCAGAATCTCATGCACTTTATATTTCTGCCCGGAACCATGCCAAGTCTGTTCTCCAACTAGCCAAAAACTCCTTCATTAACAGAAAATGTCAAAACCTTTCAAGATCTAACTCCCCTGGTGATTTCTGGCATCTAGCTAAAAATATCTCCAATAACTTTGCTTCTTCTTTCCCTCCTCAAACTTCAACCAGATGGCACCACTGCTATCACATCTATTTCTAAAGCTGAACTCTTTGCTCAAATCTTTGCTAAAATCTCTACCTTGGGCGATTCTGGGCTTGTTCCTCCCTCTCCTCCACCCTCTGACTACTTCATGCCACGTATTAAAATTCTTCGCAATGATGTTTTCCATGCCCTCGCTGGCCTAAACCCTCGGAAGGCTTATGGACTTGCTGGGGTCCCTCCTATTGTTCTCCGAAACTGTGCCTCCGTGCTTGCACCTTGCCTAGTCAAACTCTTTCAGCTCTGTCTGTCAACATCCACCTTTCCTTCTTGCTGGAAGTTTGCCTACATTCAACCTGTTCCTAAAAAGAGTGACCGTTCTAATCCCTCAAACTACCGTCCTATTGCTTTAATTTCATGCCTATCTAAAGTTTTTGAGTCTATCCTCAACAAGAAGATTCTTAAACATCTATCACTTCACAACCTTCTATCTGATCGCCAGTATGGCTTCCGTCAAGGCCGCTCTACTGGTGATCTTCTGGCTTTCCTTACTGAGTCTTGGTCATCCTCTTTTAGAGATTTTGGTGAAACTTTTGCTGTTGCCTTGGACATATCAAAAGCTTTTGATAGAGTCTGGCACAAAGCTTTGATTTCCAAACTACCCTCCTACGGTTTCTATCCTTCTCTCTGTAACTTCATCTCAAGTTTCCTTTCTGACCGTTCTATTGCTGCTGTGGTAGACGGTCACTGTTCTCCCAAATTTATTAACAGTGGTGTTCCTCAGGGTTCTGTCCTGTCACCAACTCTCTTCTTATTATTCATTAATGATCTTCTAAACCAAACTTCTTGTCCTATCCACTCCTACGCTGATGATACCACCCTGCACTTTTCCACGTCTTTTCATAGACGTCCAACCCTTCAGGAAGTAAACATATCACGCAGGGAAGCCACAGAACGCCTGACTTCTGATCTTTCTAAAATTTCTGATTGGGGCAGAGCAAACTTGGTATTGTTCAATGCCTCAAAAACTCAATTCCTCCATCTATCAACTCGACACAACCTTCCAGACAACTATCCCCTCTTCTTCAATGACACTCAACTGTCCCCCTCTTCTACACTGAACATCCTCGGTCTGTCCTTTACTTATAATCTGAACTGGAAACTTCACATCTCATCTCTAGCTAAAACAGCTTCTATGAAGTTAGGTGTTCTGAGACGTCTCCGCCAGTTTTTCTCACCCCCCCAGCTGCTAACTCTGTACAAGGGCCTTATCCGTCCATGTATGGAATATGCTTCACATGTCTGGGGGGGTTCCACTCATACTGCTCTTCTAGACAGGGTGGAATCAAAAGCTTTTCATCTCATCAACTCCTCTCCTCTAACTGACTGTCTTCAGCCTCTCTCTCACCGCCGCAATGTTGCATATCTAGCTGTCTTCTACCGCTATTTTCATGCTAACTGCTCTTCTGATCTTGCTAACTGCATGCCTCCCTCCTTCTGCGGCCTCGCTGCACAAGACTTTCTTCTTTCTCTCACCCCTATTCTGTCCACCTCTCTAACGCAAGAGTTAACCAGTATTCTCAATCATTCATCTCTTTCTCTGGTAAACTCTGGAACTCCCTGCTTGCTTCTGTATTTCCACATTCCTATGACTTGAATTCCTTCAAGAGGGAGGTTTCAAGACACTTATCCACCAATTTTTGACCACTGCCTTGACCCTTTTACAGGACTGGCATTTCATTGGGCATTTTTTTTATTGATTTTTGTTGCCCTTGGTCAGTGTCCTTCTTATATAGAAAATAAAAAATAAATAAATAAAAAAAAATAAAAAAAAAAATATATATATATATATATATATATATATATATATATATATATATATATATATATATATATATATATATATATATATATATATATATATATATATATATATATATATATATATATATATATATATATATATACCCATCATTGGTTATATATTCAGAGGAGTAATTTTTTCCCAATGATCAATTAATTTTAGTAGTATGGAGGCACTGATCAAAACTGTCTCTCACCTAATGCTGTGTTTCCTGTTAAGTTACCCATTTTTCTTCTTGTTTCTTATTTCAGTGATGCTCCTGACAACGATACTCACGTTGACCTCAGTTGCCACTGCATCCCACACCTGCTCCTTCATCGTGCCTGTGAGGCACGGACTGAGTGGGCAACAACAATGTCCTACTTCGCCCTGAGTGCTGAAACGAGGATCTGGAGCTCCTGACGGAGCTCCTTCCTCGTTGCTTTAAAAGCTGTGGCATGGCTTGTTGCTGGTGCTAGGTCCGCGATAATATAATGATCATTATGGGCCCTGGTGAAGTCCTGCAAGTCTATCACAGGCGTAACAGCTGGCCGGGATTATTGAAAATGCAGAGGAGGCGGATGACAGCTGGTTGCTGTGATGGGTGGACGCCTGAGGATTCCATGTGGAATGTTGTGACTGCAGGGCCGATAGTTGGGAGCGTAATGCAGTTTCAGCTCCTACCCCTTACAGTCTTCGGAAGCCTAGTGGGAAAACCTAGGTTTTCGTTTGAGGAAAGCTAAAATACGGCCAAATACCGCTTTCTACCACCAGAAATAATTAGAGATTGTTGTGATGGCAGCCATGTTCTCCATTTTGTTGCTTTCACTGCTTCAGCAGCGTTGCCAACGATACATACAGGAAAATCTCCAGAAATCTTTAGTTGACGTCACTGCTGCACCGTTACCAACGATATCTACCGAAAATCTCCAGAAATTTGTACTTATTGGCTATAAGTTTTGGGACAAGGAAAGAGAATGATGTATACCATTCGAATGTAATTTAAAGCAATACGCAAGTCCAACACTCGGTGTATTGACGGTTCGATCTCCTATACAGTTACAAATTTGTCAAACATTAAACTCATTTGTAGAGTCAAGGTATGTATAGGAACTTGCATGGATGAAGGTATCTGTAGGTACTTACATGTCACTTAGGACTCCATCTTGCTTGAATTTGTTAAACATGGTTGATGTGTGCTGCGGTAGCAGTATTTTTCCGAATGTATCAAATATAAATTTTAGCATCAACAACAGCAAAATAGAGAAATAAAATAAAAAAAATTCGAAATGCTTATGTAGCTGATGGGGTCGCTCCTGTTGTTGGCCGAAACTGCGCCTCCGTGCTTGCACCCTTCCTTCTCAGACTTTTTCAACTCTGTCAACATCTAGCTTTCTTTCTTCCTGAAAGTTTGCCTACATTTAGCCTGTTCCTAAAATGGGTGACCGTTCTAATCCCTGAAACTACCGTTCTATTGTTTTAATTTCCTCAACAGGAAAATTCCTAAACATCTATCACTTCACAACCTTCTATCTGATCACCAGTATGTTTTCCGTCAAGGCCGCTCTATAGGTGATCTTTTATGGCTTTCCTTACTGAGTGTTGGTCATCCACTCTTAGAGATTTTGATGAAACTTTCGCTGTTGCCTTAGACATATCAAAAGCTTTTGATAGCGTCTGGCATAAAGCTTTGACTTCAAAACTATCCTCCTATGGCTTCTGTCCTTCTCTCTATAACTTCATCTCAAATTCCCTTTCTGAACGCTCTATTGCTGCTGTGGTAGACGGTCACTGTTCTTCAACAATGATCTTCTAAACTAAATTTCTTGTCCTGTCCACTCCTACGCTGATGATACCACCCTGCACTTTTTCACGTCTTTTCAGCCTTCAGCCTTTTCAGCCTTTCACGTCTGTCCAACCCTTCAGGAAATAAACAGTTCACGCAGGGAACCCACAGAATGCTTATATTCTGATCTCTCTAGAATTTCTGATTAGGGCAGAGCAAACTTAATATTGTTCAATGCCTCAAAATCTAAATTCCTCCATCTATCATCTCGACACAACCTTTCAGACAACTATCTCCTCTTTTTCAATGACACTCAACTGTCCCCTCTTCTACCCTGAACATCTTCGGTCTGTCCTCTTCTTATAATCTAAGCTGGAAACTTCACATCTCATCTCTAGCTAAAACTGCTTCTATGAAGTTAGGTGTTCTGAGATGTCTCCACCAGTTTTTCTCACCCCGTCCCCTCCCCACCAACCAGCTAACTCTGTACAAGGGCCTAATTTGTCCAAATATGGAGTATGCTTCACATGTCCAGGGGAGTTCCACTCATACCGCTTTTTTTAGACAAGGTGGAATTAAAATCTTTTTGTCTCATCAACTCCTCTCTAATTGACTGTCTTCAGCAGAAATGCAGTGATTTTGTGTGTGCGACTTCGGAGAAGATGTCGATATAGAGTCATGGCGAGATACTCCTTATTACAAAAAAAGGAACATTGAAAGCCATTTACATCTCGTGCACATTGTTATAAATGATGATGCTTCTCTCTTACCACGTACAATACACGAAAAAGGAATATGTCGGAATGTCTTTGCAATATCCAAGTCCGATTTGAAGCGTTTGTTGCATATATTTTTTATTTATTTTTTTTTTTCAGCTCTTCTGATCTGTGTCACAGGGTTCTTTATTTCTGTTCACTTCATATATCTCAACCTAGAGATTTTCAGCTAATTCATATCAGGCATCTGCCCTTTTATTTATATATTATGTGAATGGGTTCTCATAACAGCAGGTATGCTTTGTAGCACTCTATTAACTTAAGTCTTTTTTCTTTATCATTCCATAGTCACTCTGTCAATTTTGGTGTTTTGTGTTTGCTCAGATGATATCCAACCTCAACGAGCCATCCTCGTCAGAGTTGTCAACATATCAGCAACACATCGCGTCGACAACAATGTTTCGTCAACAGCTGAACATCTTTACCCCTACCATGTTGTACTTTGTGTTATCGACTTGATTTGTCGCTACTCTGGCCACTCCTTAAAAGTTTTGTATTTATTTACCATAATTTTTATATATGAACTTTAGTTTTCCATGCCCTCGCTGGCCTTAACACTTGGAAGGTTTGTGATCCTTATGGGTTCCTTCTTATTGTTCTCAAAAACTGTAACTCCTTGCTTGCATCTTGCCTATTCAAATTCTTCTAACTCTGTCTATGAATATCTATCTTTTCTTCTTGCTGGAAGTTTGCCTACATTCAACCTGTTCTTAAAAACGGTGACCGTTCTCCTCCCTCAAACTACCGTCCTGTTGTTTTAATATCCTGCCTATATGATTTTTTTTTTTAATCTTTCCTTATCAGGAAGATTCTTAAACATTTATCACTTCACAACCTTCTATCTGATCGCCAGTATGGTTTCCGTCTGGGTAGCTCTACTGGTAATCTGGTTTACCTTACTGAGTACTGAAGCCCAACAGGGCTTCGCACGAAATTCACATAATACATAAACTCACGTAGTCCCAGCGTCATCCAACAGAATCCGTTGCCCCTTTCTCAGCAGTGAAGGGGTTAGAGTAGTGCACACGATCTCTCTCCACAGGAGAGAGCAGACAATTCTCTTCATTTGATCGGACGACTGATAATTCAATGTGTTCATTACCTGAACTAGACAACGGCACGTGTTGGGAAAGTAATTATGTTAATGAGTGTAAAAAAAACAGACATTTACGCTATGGTGCAGGCTGCGGGGAAAAACTCCGTAACTTAATCACTCCCACCACTGCCGAGGCACCATTATGTGCAGGACTGACTGGTGATATCTTCAACTACCCGGCAGTCACTGAGAATCGGTCAGTAAAGCCTTGACATATTTCCAGCCCCGCCTATATGTTTCATTCACGACAGGTTTCATCCTCTTTTCTGGTCTACTACGGTCGGTTCAGCTCCGAGAGTTAACAGTCCTTCCGAAGTGGCCTTGCTTCCTCTCGTGTCCATGCAAGTTATCTGATTCCAAGACGCTCGCTCTTCTCGCTAGAGCGCCGTTGCAAGCGGCCAATGATTGTGTCTCGTCTCTGTAAATACACAACCAAAAAGCACACAAATCACTCCCTGCAAACACACAAGCTCACTCTCTGGTGGTGCTTAGCCTATGCTAGCCTATGCCAGCATACAAATGCAACTCCTGGTGGTGTGTGATCCATGCCAGCACACAAGCTCACTTCCAGATGGAGTTTGGTCTCTGTAAGCACATAAAATCCCTGCTCCCTGCCGGTGTCTAGTCTCTGCAAGCACATAAACTCCCTGCACCTGCTGGTGTCTCGTCTCTGCAAGCATATAAACTCCCTGCACCCTGCTGGTGTCTAGTCTCTGCAAGCATATAAACTCTCTGCATCCTGCTGGTGTCTCATCTCTGCAAGCACATAAACTCCATGCACCTTGCTGGTGTCTAGTCTCTGCAAGCCCATGAATTCCTGCTGGTGTCTAGTCTCTGCAAGCACCAAGCACATAAATTCATTCCCTGATGGTGTCCCATCTCTCCAAGCACCAATCACAACTCATTTTCCGATGGTCTAGTCTCTGCAAGCATCAAGCCCATAAACTCATTCTCTCATCAAACTGACTGAAGGACTGGAGTCCCTTAAGGACTGATACAAACTCGTTCTCTGGTAGTAGCCTCTGCAAGCACACAAACTTGTTCTCTAGTGCTGGCCTCTGCACACACACAGTCTCATTCTCTAGTGGTAGCCTCCGCAAGCACACCAACTCGTTCTCAAATGGACTGGTGATCCTTAAGGACTGACTGAAGGACTGATTGAAGGACTGGAGTCCCTTAAGCACTGATACAAACTCGTTCTCTTATAGTAGCCTCTGCAAGCACATAGACTCGTTCTCAATTGGTAGACTCTGCAAGCACACAGACTCGTTCTCTGGTAGTAGCCTCTGCAAGAACACAGACTCGTTCTCTGGTGGCAGCCTCTGCAAGCACACCAACTCGTTCTCTAAAACATCAGTTCGTTCTCTAGTGGTAGCCTCTGCAAGCACACAAACTCATACTCTAGTGGTAGCCTCTGCAAACACTCCAACTCATTCTCTAGTGGTAGCCTCTGCAAGCACACAGACTCGTTCTCTTCCTTATATCTCTCACCGAGGTGCGGATGTCGTTGCAATCGTCATTTTAGACCCTCTAGTCTTTTTTCTGTCATAGTCTCGTCCCATTCCCGGACCTTACCTCTAATCTCTCCGGTGTAAGCAGAAATTAGTGTCTCTAGTTTCACGATTACAGAAGGTAGCTTCTTTTTTTTTATGTAGGAGGGACACTGGCCAAGGGCAACAAAAATCCAATAAAAAAAATGCCCACTGAAATGCCAGTCCCATAAAAGGGTCAAAGCAGTAGTCAAAAGTTGATGAATAAGTGCCTTGAAACCTCCCTCTTGAAGGAATTCATATCTTAGGAAGGTGGAAATACAGAAGCAGGCAAGGAGTTCCAGAGTTTACCAGAGAAAGGGATGAATGATTGAGAATACTGGTTAACTCTTGCGTTACAGAGGTGGACAGAACAGGGATGAGAGAAAGAAGAAAGTCTTGTGCAGCGAGGCCGCGGGAGGAGAGGAGGCATGCAGTTAGCAAGATCAGAAGAGCAGTTAGCATGAAAATAGCGGTAGAAGACAGCTACAGATGCAACATTGCAGCGGTGAGAGAGAGGCTGAAGACAGTCAGTTAGACGAGAGGAGTTGATGAGACGAAAAGCTTTTGATTCCACCCTGTCTAGAAGAGCAGTATGAGTGGGACGCCCCCAGACATGTGAAGCATACTCCATTCATGGACGGATAAGGCCCTTGTACAGAGTTAGCAGCTGGGGGGGTGAGAAAAACTGGCGGAGACGTCTCAGAACTCCTACCTTCATAAAAGCTGTTTTAACTAGAGATGAGATGTGAAGTTTCCAGTTCAGATTATAAGTAAAGGACAGCCCGAGGATGTTCAGTGTAGAAAAAGGGGACAATTGAGTGTCATTCAAGAAGGGATAGTTGTCTGGAAAGTTGTGTCGAGTTGATAGATGGAGGAATTGATTTTTTGAGGCATTGAACAATACCAAGTTTGCTCTGCCCCAATCGGAAATTTTAGAAAGATCAGAAGTCAAGCGTTCTGTGGCTTCCCTGCGTGAGATCTTTACCTCCTGAAGGGTTGGACGTCTTTGAAAAGACGTGGAAAAGTGCAGGGTGGTATCATCAGCGTAGGAGTGGATAGGACAAGAAGTTTGGTTTACAAGATCATTAAAGAATAATAAGAAGAGAGTGGTTGACAGGACAGAACCCTGCAGAACACCACTGTTAATAAATTTGGGAGAACAGTGACCGTCTACCACAGCAGCAATAGAATGGTCAGAAAGGAAACTTGAGATGAAGTTACAGAGAGAAGGATAGAAGCCGTAGGAGAGTAGTTTGGAAATCAAAGCTTTGTGCCAGACTCTATCAAAAGCTTTTGATATGTCCAAGGCAACAGCAAAAGTTTCACCAAAATCTCTAAAAGAGGATGACCAAGACTCAGTAAGGAAAGCCAGAAGATCACCAGTAGAGTGGCCTTGACAGAACCCATATTGGCGATCAGATAGAAGGTTGTGAAGTGATAGATGTTTAAGAATCTTCCTGTTGAGGATAGATTCAAAAACTTTAGATAGGCAGGAAATTAAAGCAATAGGACGGTAGTTTGAGGGATTAGAGCGGTCACCCTTTTCAGGAACAGGCAGAATGTAGGCAAACTTCCAGCAAGAAGGAAAGATAGATGTTGACAGACAGAGCTGAAAGAGTTTGACTAGGCAAGGTGAAAGCACAAAGGCACAGTTTCGGAAAATAATAGGAGGGACCCCATAAGCCTTCGGAGGGTTTAGGCCAGCAAGGGTATGGAAAACATCATTACGAAGAATTTCAATAGGTAGCATGAAGTATTCAGAGGATGGAGGAGAGGGAGAAACAAGCCCAGAATCGTCCAAACTAGAGTTTTTAGAAAAGCTTTGAGCGAAGAGTTCAGCTTTAGAAATAGATGTGATAGCAGTGGTGCCATCTGGTTGAAATAAAGAAGAGAAAGAAGAAGCAAAGTTATTGGAGATGTTTTTGGCTAGATTCCAGAAGTCACAAGGGGAGTTAGATCTTGAAAGGTTTTGACACTTTCTGTTAATGAAGGAGTTTTTGACTAGTTGGAGAACAGACTTGGCATGGTTCTGGGCAGAAATATAAAGTGCATGAGATTCTGGTGATGGGAGGCTTAAGCACCTTTTGTGGGCCACCTCTCTATCATGCATAGCACGAGAACAAGCTGTGTTAAACCAAGGTTTAGAAGGTTTAGGTCGAGAAAAAGAGTGAGGAATGTACGCCTCCATGCCAGACACTATCACCTCTGTTATGCGTTCAGCACACAAAGACACGGAAGCAGTAGTCATTCCAAGGAAAATCAGCAAAATACCTCCTCAGGTCCCCCCAACTAGCAGAGGCAAAACGCCAGAGGCACCTTCGCTTAGAAGGATCCTGAGGAGGGATTGGAGCAATAGGACAAGATACAGATATGAGATCGTGATCGGAGGAGCCCAACGGAGATGAAAGAGTGACAGCATAAGCAGAAGGATTAGAGGTCAGGAAAAGGTCAAAAGTGTTGGGCGTATCTCCAAGACGGTCAGGAATACGAATAGGGTGTTGCACCAATTGCTCTAGGTCGTGGAGGATAGCAAAGTTGAAGGCTAGTTCACCAGGATGGTCAGTGAAGGGAGAGGAAAGCCAAAGCCGGTAGTGAACATTGAAGTCTCAAAGAATGAAGATCTCTGCAAAAGGGAAAAGGGTCAGAATGTGCTCCACTTTGGAAGTTAAGTAATCAAATAATTTCTTATAGTCAGAGGAGTTAGGTGAGAGGTATACAGCACACATAAATTTAGTATGAGAGTGACTCTGTAGTCGTAGCCAGATGGTGGAAAACTCGGAAGATTCAAGAGCGTGGGCACGAGAGCAGGTTAAGTCATTGTGCACATAAACACAACATCCAGCTTTGGATCGAAAATGAGGATAGAGAAAGTAGGAGGGAACAGAAAAGGGGCTACTGTCAGTTGCCTCAGACACCTAAGTTTCAGTGAGGAAAAGAAGATGAGGTTTAGAAGAGGAGAGGTGGTGTTCTACAGATTGAAAATTAGATCTTAGACAGCGAATGTTGCAGAAGTTAATGAAGAAAAAGTTGAGGAGGGGTGTCAAGACACTTAGGGTCGTCGACAGAAAGGCAGTCCGACCTGGGGACATTTATGGTCCCCTCCCCAGATGGGGACTCCGAGGCTGGTGTAGGAGTCGCCATGATGATTTTGAAATTTTTGAGTGAAGGGTGTGTGTGTTATTAGGTACTTGTAGTTTTGTGTGGAGGAAGAGAGTTATCTTTAGAGAGCAGGCTGTGACTGCCCCCTTGTGTTGTGAGACACAAAGGGAAACGTTCAGTGAGGTCACAGCTGGGTTTAATGATAAGTTCACAGCACCCCCTGAACAGTGCTTTAGACCTCACTGGGAGTAATTATCGTTTTCGTCTACTGCCTCCTCCTACAGAGGAGGCAGTAGACACCTGCTCTGCAAGCACACAGACTCGTTCTCTTCCTTATATTTATCACCGAGCTGCTGATGTCATTGCAATCGTCCTTTTAGACCCTCTAGTGTTTGTACTGCCATCCTCTTGTTCCATGCCTGGACATTACCTCTAATCTGTCCGGTGTAAGCAGAAATTAGTGTCTCTGGTTTGACGATAGCAGGCATACCCATGACCTGCCGTTGGAAAGCTTGCTTAAACTCCAAAATTCAAAACAGGTTCCTTCACTAAATGTGGGGTGTCAATCTCTTTGAGAGTTATAAGCCTCTAAGGAGCTTGGCAAATCCATCACTCTGTGATTCTTCATCAGCCTCCATTTTCTTATTTAGCCCTTTGTGCTCCCCCTGGTGAAGCACTCCCAACAAGACATCAAGCGCGGCTACTGAAGATTCCTTATCCTCCCCCTGGTGTACCTGATCTGGTTTAGGCTCAATCTCTATGAGTTTCTGAGGTGATGTTCTTCAGGCCACCTTATCAATCTCTTTGCCGGATTCACTTTGTTCCGCCTTGTCTTCGGTCAGGAGAGTCAATACTGATTGCTGTATCCTTTGGACTGCGTCAAAAGAGAACCCGCCTTGTGCTCCAAACCTGGTGATGCTGAAGAGAGGGTGGTGGTGTTACCCTCCTCACCACTCTTGAGTGAGCCCTTGTCATCATCATCATCTTTCCTCCGAAGTGTCTCCGCTTCCTGTTGTCGATCCATGCTGACCAGCTACGTTGGACAAACTTACGTATTTCGCCTCAGTGCTGATGCATGTACTCCATGATGGTGTCCTGCCAGTTTGAAGACACGACCACTCCACGGTGTCTCACCTGCGCAAGGGCACAGTCACTCTACACAGTGTCTCGCCAGCGCGGGGACACAGCCACTATACAGTGTCTCGCCTGCTCGAGGACACAGCCACTATACGGTGTTCCGCCTGAGGACACAGTCACTATACGGGAGAGCATGCCGGAATGGAATAGGGAGCTGGTAGTGCCCATCTACTATACGAGTATTCCATTTCCTTGACCATAGCTTGATGACCTCCTTATCCTCCATTGAATAGACTTTTCCTTCTTCATAGGTGAGTTCACGACCTCATATAGCTTCTATATTTTCTTCTAAACGTTCTTCTACCCTCAGGTAAACATTCTACCTCTGTTGTTCTAGACAAGTCAGACAAGTTGTCCCCATCATTCCTTATGGATCCATTTACTGTCCATCCTAAAGAGGTAAGTGTTGCAAAGGGCTCTCTGTGGCTCCCTGTCCTCATCTCGAGTGAAATGTATGTTTGTGGTACGTCCAGACCTATCAATAACGCCACGTTCGACGGTGTTTTACTTGGCATAACTCCCCTCAGATGGTCCCACGATCTGACCTAATCATTATTGGAGGCAGCTGTCGCCAAGGAGGCCGGTAATTCTCGGGATTTCGACAGTTCGACGCTTCCTCGTTCCCATGCTAATCGCGACCAAGTTTTTTTTTTTTTTTTTATGTAGGAAGGATACTGGCCAAGGGCAACAAAAATCTAATAAAAAAAATGCCCACTGAAATGCCAGTCCCATAAAAGGGTCAAAGCAGTGGTCAAAAATTGGTGGATAAGTGTCTTGAAACCTCCCTCTTGAAGGAATTCAATTCATAGGAAGGTGGAAATACAGAAGCAGGCAGGGAGTTCCAGAGTTTACCAGAGAAAGGGATGAATGATTGAGAATACTGGTTAACTCTTGCGTTAGAGAGGTGGAGAGAGGTGGTAAGGGTGAGAGAAAGAAGAAAGTCTTGTGCAGCGAGGCCGCAGGAGGAGGGGAGGCATGCAATTAGCAAGATCAGAAGAGCAGTTAGCATGAAAATAGCGGTAGAAGACAGCTAGATATGCAACATTGCGGCGGTGAGAGAGAGGCTGAAGACACTCAGTTAGAGGAGAGGAGTTGATGAGACGAAAAGCTTTTGATTCCACCCTGTCTAGAAAAGCAGTATGAGTGGAACCCCCCCCCCAGACATGTAAAGTAAACTCCATACTTGGACGGATAAGGCCCTTGTACAGAGTTAGCAGCTGGGGGGAGGGATGAGAAAAACTGGCGGAGACGTCTCAGAACACCTACCTTCATAGAAGCTGTTTTAGCTAGAGATGAGATGTGAAGTTTCCAATTCAGATTATAAGTAAAGGACAGACCGAGGATGTTCAGTGTAGAAGAGGGGGACAGTTGAGTGTCGTTGAAGAAGAGGGGATAGTTGTCTGGAAGGTTGTGTCGAGTTGATAGATGGAGGAATTGAGTTTTTGAGGCATTGAATAATACCAAGTTTGCTCTGGCCCATTCAGAAATTTTAGAAAGATCAGAAGTCAGGCGTTCTGTGGCTTTCCTGCGTGATATGTTTACCTCCTGAAGGGTTGGACGTCTATGAAAAGACGTGGAAAAGTGCAGGGTGGTATCATCAGCATAGGAGTGGATAGGACAAGAAGTTTGGTTTAGAAGATCATTAATGAATAATAAGAAGAGAGTGGGTGACAGGACAGAGCCCTGAGGAACACCACTGTTAATAGATTTAGGAGAAGAACAGTGACCGTCTACCACAGCAGCAATAGAACGGTCAGAAAGGAAACTTGAGATGAAGTTACAGAGAGAAGGATAGAAACGGTAGGAGGGTAGTTTGGAAATCAAAGCTTTGTGCCAGACTCTATCAAAGGCTTTTGATATGTCCAAGGCAACAGCAAAAGTTTCACCAAAATCTCTAAAAGAGGATGACCAAGACTCAGTAAGGAAAGCCAGAAGATCACCAGTAGAGCGGCCTTGACGGAACCCATACTGGCGATCAGATAGAAGGTTGTGAAGTGATAGATGTTTAAGAATCTTCCTGTTGAGGATAGATTCAAAAACTTTAGATAAGCAGGAAATTAAAGCAATAGGACGGTAGTTTGAGGGATTAGAGCGGTCACCCTTTTTAGGAACAGGTTGAATGTAGGGAAACTTCCAGCAAGAAGGAAAGGTAGATGTTGACAGACAGAGCAGAAAGAGTTTGACTAGGCAAGGTGATCTCTTGTGCCTTCAACATCGACGTCTCTCTCATGAGCGTGTCTATTAAAAGTGTCATGTTACTGGCCGAGTTTACCTTCAATGGGATCACGTTTTCTTAGTGTCCTCCGTGTTTCAGTTACCTGCCTTTCGGGCATTATCCTTATTATTGGTTATAGGTAGTGTAAGGCCTATTTACCCATTTTATATCATGTAGTAATATTCTCTTCATAATTTAAGTTCTCTACATCTTTGTATGTATAAGGGAGGAAGTATAATTGAGGTGGAAATATATTGAAAACGAGGAGAGCTTGAGTGGGCAACAACACATTCCAAAGAGGGGAAGGCAGAGCGCCTTAGGTCGTGAGGTAGATCGGAGGGAAGGCGGCTCTCAGGGAAGAATCCTGGTGTGGATTGGTGATGGAGTGAGTTTGTGGAGGTATTAGTGGTGTAGCGGTATAACCTTGATATCCAGGATCAGGCTAGTGAGTCTTTTGTGGTACCAAGAGGTTTTGTCTGCTGAAATTCGGTTGTTGAGTTGTGCCGGTGACGCTGTTCGAAGGGGTCATAGGTCAAACTGGTAGCCATTTTGTGAGTGGTGTTGACCTTGGAAGCTGGTGTTGTGGTGTATTGATGATTTTGGGGATGATGTTATGGTGTTATGGATAATCTTTGGTGATGATGGTAATCTCCTGCGAGGCTTGAGGAGGTGAAATACGGGAATTATTGTCTGGGGACGCGGTAATGGCGTCTGAGTAAATTCCTGCAGTTGAGGGAAATATTTCTGTGACTGGTGGAAGTGTAAACGGGTTCTGGTGTTGTGTGAAGTGACGAGAACGACTTATAGTAACGTGTACTACCTCATGTTGTTTGTCAATTATTATTAGTAGTAATATATGTGCTTGTAACATAGAATAATCGTGTTTTCTACTCCCCCAACATTGATCTGGTATTAGAGGTGATTCCAGGTGTGCTGTGTTAAGGTAAGGGCAGAGTGAGAGGGTGTAATTCTGGCGATTTCGGATAGGTCGGGTAGGCATTCGAAGCCTTTAAAAATCCAGATCTTTAAAACTTTCCGGGATCAGTATAATGTCCACTTTCTTGGAAAGATAACCGGGATCGTACGATCGTAAGTAAGTAAGCGATCGTGACAAAAAGGACACTGGTCTCTCCACAGCTTCAAGCTGGTTAGCCAAGTGTTCAGCACAATATGATGGGTTGCCGCCTGAATCTAAGTGGGTCCCAGAACGAGGGCACCGCGCCAGTCTCCTATCCAGGTAACGTACACACACAAACACACACTCACTGCCCGCCCTCGAGGCAGAACGGAGGTGCCTCGCACGCCGCGCGCTCGCCCTCGGCAACGCACACCCGCACACACACTCGCTGCCCGCTCTCTAGGCAGGATGGATGGGCCTCGCCCGTTGCTCGCCCGTCCTCGGCACACCCACACACGAACACAAACTCGTTGATCTGGCCTGGGGAGGATACCCGCCCGCGCACCACTTCTCCGCTCCGCCCTCTGGGAGAACGAGGATGCCCCCCCCGCCCGTCACTTCTCCGCGTGTCACTTCTCTGCTCCGTCCTCTGCGAGGACGAAGTGCATCAGTCCCTTCTAGAGGCCCGCCTGCGCCTCCCCTCGGGTGGTGTTGCTCGCTGGACGTTCACAGAAGACCTCACGTTTGACTGTAGCTGCCCAGAGGCAGCTAAAGGATTTTAGACCCACACGGTGACGCGAATCGTTTATTGCATTCGGTCAAACCTGAAGACATACATAATAAACATAACACATGCGTAGCACTACTAACCGTTATATACTGTATCAATATAATGCATCAATAATTATGGATTATGCTAATTAGAGCAATCAACCCCTCGTAATACAGATGTGGAACTCACTTGTTTGGGGTCTTAAGGAGGCCTGTCAGCAAGCAACACCTGCGTCTTTATTGTAGAGGTCGGATCTTTCCTGGAGTAGTCACATCCTAACTCGGTGGCGGTACGAAGGAATCTGCCCCTCTGGGCTTCGTTCCTGTTTGCTCTCGGCGCCTCACGCCTGCCCGTCTTACCCGTAGGTCAGCAATAGTTCCCGGGTGACTCATTCCTCTACGGAGATCCCTTTGTGTCTAATCTAACCTTCGCGCCATATCATCAACTTTACCACGTAAACACAACCCTCACTACCTCTCTGCAGCAAAGCTTTCCACATCTAGTCCCTCTCACACATCTTCACTACTGCGATTAACTACTATAATGAATTAAGTTTCCATAATCTCTACTCTAATTAACTTAGTTTCCTTAGTGTTACCCATGCTTCATATACTAGTCCACTTCAACTCTCATAAAACAGATCATATTATTTAGCATACTCTTGCTCAACAACAACTTTCATCCGCTCGGCGGTCTTTCACCTGCTCGGCGGTAACAATACTTCTTTGCGTTTTTTTTTTTTTTCCGTGGACGTGTACTTGCGAGTCCTTTTTTCATAAAGTGTGAAAACTTTTGTGGTGTATTTTTCCTGTAGGTGAGACAGGATGGAGACTAGAGACATTTACTGTGTGTGAATTACCGGGACTTGTGTCTATCATTATAAGAGGTCCTGCCCTAGATTACATAAAGTAGTCTTGGGGAAGCTAACCCAAGTGAGTGAAAGCTAAAGAAATTACTGGGTTTGTGGCTGTAACAGCAATGGTAATCTCATTCAGAATTATAGTAAAGCTGTGGACTGTTTGCGACAACGATATGCCTGGATTCATGTGGTAATTTTCCCTACACTGGGATATAATGGTGGTAGCCTAGGGTCAGCTAACCTGAATTGGTGGCAGCTGTAAGAGGGGCTGGGTGTATATATATATATATATATATATATATATATATATATATATATATATATATATATATATATATATATATATATATATATATATATATATATATATATATATATATATATATATATATATATATTGGTAAGAGTGGCGCTGTAGAAAGGAGAGATAGGCAGAACAAGAAGAAAGAAACAGAAAAAGAAGGGGCAAAGAGAGAGGGAGAGAAGGCAGAGGATGCCTGAGGCGCGATAAGTTCCTACCCACATTCCCCAGTTTACTTTAAAAAACCACGCGCCTATCTAGTCTACTTCCTGTATTAATTTTGACAATTTCCCTATGCCCCCTTATGTTGAATCCGATATATAATATAATAGAAGTGTTGCCCTCCCCCATACTTTCGTTAAATTTTACCCAGCCTCTCCCATAAGTGCACAATAATTTTTGTAAGAATAGTCTTTTTAGAGCAAACATGTGAGAGGGTGGCTGAGTGTGTGCCATTGCTTGTTACCCACCCCCCGTTTTTTTCCCGTCACCACCCCCCCCTTTCCTTTTCCTTTGACATGTGACTCAGCTCCACTCATCTTAGAGCGCGCACAGGTCTGAGAGATGCATCCGTTTGTCCTAGCATTCAAGTTGGGCACTTGTCATAAGGGAAGAACATAGATAGCTTGCTTGAGTAACTAAGCATTGGCACATGGGTTGGGGGGATATTTTAGACTCCATTACTACAAGCTATTACTTGAGTGTTAATGGCAGTAAGCCTCCTGCCTTTGGTAGATAGGGTAAGCACCAGTCACAGGCTTGGCTCAGAGTGTGCCAATTAAATTTGTGGTAGACTATGAGTCTTACCCTCTCTGTCATGGCGTCCCAACGGTTTGTGTCCTGTTGGGAGCCTGGGTGTGGTTTTCTGACCATCTTGGCCCCTGTCTGTAGTGATGCACTTGTGTAATCATTGTTTTTGTGCCGTTAAAATCGACTGGCTTTCAGAGCTTGCTGCTACGAGCTCTCAAGCCAGATGGATTTCATAAATCTGCATGCGTGTAGCTGCCTGTAGGCCTCTAGGAGACTGCAGGTAGACTATTCATGTACAGGAGAATATAATATTCTGTTACTGTTGGTGGTTTCGTCTCTAGTGGGAGGTAGATCACAGAATATTATAAATCTCATACTTGTGTGTCCTTTGTCTTAGCTGTTGGAGTTTGTTTAGTGTTTGTTATATTCCCTTCTCCGTGGGCAGGTAAACAGAGTGGAGACCTCATAGATTTAATAGTTGCTGGCAACCAGTTGGTGCCTGTATTCTTGTATTTCTGTTCTGCACTAATTTACTTAGTAGTTAACTTAGGGATGCTAACCCAAGTCAGTGGCACCTGTAAGAAAGGCTGAACCTGTGTTGTCATAAAAATATATATATATATATATATATATATATATATATATATATATATATATATATATATATATATATATATATATATATATATATATATATATTTTTTTTTTTTTTTTTTTTTTTTTTTTTTTTTGCGCCAATATTTTATTACAAAGAAGAGTTTATCTTGATATTATAATGATAATGAAGTACTTCACTAATAAAAGAAAGATTTGTGTGAGACAATAAACCTCGTAAATATCATAGATTTAATTATAGTGTTTGACAAAAAAAGATTCTTGTCATCATTTATTGGGTGTCCTTAAGGCACACTTGGAATTGATATTCTTGGTTATGCTGACAACACTATCCTGCCATCTAATACAAAACATAACCTCGATCAGTTACCAAAAAAGATCGAAGGCGCTATGACGCTAAAACTCATACAAAATATTTCATAATATAAATATATAATGTTTGGCAGTAAAAGGAATAATATTGATTATGTCAACATTAAGAATAATGAAATAGTTGAGTCTTTCAATTTCCCTTTATTTCAAACAGATAGCACCACTGTTATATCATCTATCTCTAAAGCTGAACTCTTCGTTCAAACCTTTCTTAAAAATTCTACCTTGGGTGATTCAGGCCTTGTTCTTCCCTCTCTTACAGCCTCTGACTAGTATCTCCTGCTACCCAAAAAAGATACTTCACAGTGATGTTTCCCATACTCTCCGTGGATCTAATGGGGTCTCTCCTACTGTTCTCCGAAACTGTTCCTCCGAATCTTGCCTATTCAAATTTTCCAACTCTGTCTATCAACATCTACTTTCCTTCTTGCTGGAAGTTTGCCTACTTTCAGCCTGTTCCTGAAAAGGATGGGCGCTCTAATCTCTCAAATTACCGTCCTATTGCTTTGATCTCCTGCCTCTCTAAAGTTGTTGAATCTATCTTCAACACAACCTTATATCTGATCGCCAGTACGGGTTCCGTCGTGGCCGCCCTACTGATGATGTTCTGGCTTTCCTTACTGGGTTTTAGGGATTTTGTTGAAACTTGCTGTTTCCTTAGACATATCAAAAGCATCTGATAGAGTCTAGCATAAAGCTTTGATTTCTAACCTACCCTCCTACAGTCTCTATCCTTTCCTCTGTAACTTCATCTTAATTTCAACTTCTGGTCGATCTAATGCTACTGTGATAGACAGTCACTGTTCTTCTAAGTCTATTAACAATGGTGTTCTTCAAGGTTCTATCCTGTCACCCACTCTCTTACCATTATCCATCAATGATAGCCAAACTTTACGTCCTATCTACTCTTACGTTGATGATACCATCCTGCCCTTTTCTACATCTTTTCATGGACACCCAACCCTGCAGGAATTAAACATCCCATGCAGGGAAGCCACTGATTGCTTAGGGCAGAGTAAATTTAGTATTTTCAGTACCTCAAATATTGAATTCCTCCATCTATCAACTCGACACAACCTTCTAGATAAGTAACCCCTCCTCTTCAATGACACTCAATTGTTCCCCTCTTCTACATTGAACACCCTCGCTCAGTCTTTTATTTATATTATAAACTGGAAACTTCATATCTCATCTCCAGCTAAAACATCTTCTGTGAAGTTAGGCGTTCTGAGTCGTCCCCTTTTTTTTCTCCCCATCCTCCCAGCTGCACAAGACTTTCTACTTTCTCTCATCACTATTCTCTCCACCTCTCTAATGCAAATATTAAATAATTCATCCCTTTCTCTGGTAAACTCTGGGACTCCCTGCTATTTCGGATTTTTTCTACCCATCTGCTCTGTTAACTCCTTATGTATATCGAATTACTGCTGCACACCACTGTTTCGAAGACGATCGCTTCTTGTTCTAGGTGAAGATAGAGTGTAGATGATGGCAGCACAGATGTCTTGATTACCGTTACTGTTGAAGTCCTCTGATGATGTAGATAATGGTAGCGTGGATTCACATGGATTTAAATTTCTTCAAGTAAAGGAACACACAGACACTGATCACCTTCTTTTAATGATGATGATACAGGTGTTGCACTTTGATGCACAGTACACACTTGATTTTGAGAGCTAAGACAGAGGGCTGCTCGAGTGATGACTGATACGACTCTGGTGATATGACAGAAGTGATTTGATACCCTCGACTCTATCTCTGAACTGAACTGTATACAACTTTTTATGGAAAAGTTACGGATCACGATCGGAAGGAATTAACCAATGATACAGATGAAGGAATGGTCAATCAAGGCCCTGAAACTGGAGAAATTGAGCCAATCACAAATGACCTTATTTTAGCTAATGACAGAGTAGGAAAAACCATACAGGTGTTTTCTCAAGGGACCATGGCGAGGGGGTGAGAAAGGTGTGGAATTACCTTGAGATAGGGTACGAAGCAGAAAAAAAGATAAAAATAGCACAGAACCAACCACGTGGAGACACAACAACGCAGAGACACACTGAACATAAAATGATGAAGTATATGTATACATAAAATAACATTTGTTATGACTGATACACTGCCTGCTTCTGTATTTCCAGCTTCCTATGACTTGAACTCTTTCAAGAGGGAAGTTTCAAGACATTTATCTTCCAATATTTTATTATATCATTTGACTTTATCTTGGAACTGGCTTTCAAGTTGGCCTTTTCTTCAAATTTGTATTGCCCTTGGCACGTGGCCCTCTTACAAGAAAAAAAAATCTTGGCCATAATATTACTTCAAACTTTTCTGATATCTTGCATGTCGAAATAGGGCTTAATGCTTTCTGTTGTAAATTTATTGAATTTTTTAGGAAATTTAAGTTTATTAATAGCGAGATATTCAAATTATTTTCGTAGTAGGTGATATGTATCAATATTTTCTAGGTTTAAACAAACTTATGGGGATGATTTCTTTGCAAAACACTTTGGATATGATTACTATAGCTAGAATTTTAAAGACACAGAGCCAGGAACCTACAAATGGAGCTCGCTATGATACTTAAATGTCAGTATAACCTTCAATTTGTGTAAGAAAGACACTGGACAAGGCCCATCAGGATTTCAAGAAAAGGCCCACTTGAGTACCAATCCCCAAGAAATGTCAAAAGGATTATCGAAAAAACCTACCTCTTGAAAGAGTTCAAGTCATAGGAAGAGAGTAATGCAGAGGCAAGCAAGGGGTTCCAGAGTTTGCCAGAAAAGGGAATCAATGACTGAGAATGATCGTTAGCTCTTGCATCAGAGAGGTGGACAGAACAGATGTGAGAGAAAGTAGAAAGTCGTGTGCAGCAAGGCTGCTGGAGGAGGGGAGGCATGCAGTTAGCAAGATTAGAAGAGCAGTCGACGTGAAAATAGAGATAGAAGATAGCAAGAAGTGCAACATTGCCGCGAGAAAGAGGCTGAAGACAGTCGGTTACATGGAGAAGAGGAGTTGATAAAACGAAGTGTTTTTAATTTCACCCTGTCTAAAATAGCGTTGAGTGGAACCCCCGATGCATGTGAAGCATACTCCATACATGAACGAATAAGTCCCCTGTATAGAGTTAGTAGCTTGGGGGTTGAGAAAGCTGGAGAAACGACTCAGAACGTCTTACTTTATGGAAACTGTTTTCGCTGAAGATGAGATGTAAAGTTTCCAGTTTAGGTTTATTGGTAAAGGATAGACTAAAGATATCCAGTGTAGAAGAGGAAAGTTGAGTGTCGTTGAAGAAAAGGGGATGGTCATCTGAAAGTTTGTGTCGAGTTGATAGATGGAAGAATTGAGTACTTGAGGCATTGAACAATAATAAGTTTGCTCTGTAGAAGTCAGGCAATCTGTAGCTTCTCTGCGTGAGACGTTTAATTTCTGAAGGGTTGGACGACTGTGAAAAGACGTGGAAAAGTGCATAGTGGTATCATCAGCATAGAAATAGACATAAATAATAATAATAAATAATAATAATAATAAAAATAATAATAATAATAATAATAGTAATAATAATAATAATTATTATAATACGAGTAATAATACTAATAAAATAATAATAATAATAATAATAATAATAATAATAATAATAATAATAATAATAATAATAATAATAATAGTAGTAATAGCAATAATCATATTAATAATAATAAGCAATAATCAAATTAATATCAATAATAATAATAAAAATAATAATAATAATAATAATAATAATAATAATAATAATAATAATAATAATAATAATAATAACAACAACAACAACAACAACAACAACAACAACAACAACAACAATAACAACAACAATAACAACAACAATAATAATATTAATAATAATAATGACATTAACAATAATAATAATAATAATAATAATAATAATAATAATAATAATAATAATAATAACAACAACAATAATGATTGTTACGCCCCAAACACTCACACACACGCACCCACACACACGCACCCACACACAAGTACCCATGCGCCTGTGAGCGCGCACATGGGCTGTGAGATGGTAGTAGATGCAGGCGAGAGACCTGTGTCTACATGAAAAACTGCTACTGCTGACCCAGCTTCAGCCTTTTTATGAGGGTTACAGTGGGCCTGGCGCTGGGAATAACAACAACAACCCTCTTGTGAAGCGAGGACAAACCAGGACAGAAACAAGGTATCTCTGGTGAGCGGAGGCCGTGTGCTCAGCGATCTCCGCCTTCAAGATGCCTCCCGTCGGCGTCTCCGTCAGAAGGATCGACTCCGTGCCTCGTGACTGACTAAGACTAACGTGTAGTGTTCCGTCTTCAGACTCATGGAGTGCGGACGCTTGCGCTCAAGGCACGCCGAGGGACGTTCCCCTTCAGCGCCTCCGTCACCGACCCCTCCGGCACCCCTGAGGGTAGTTGGAGTGTATTACAGGACTGGATAATGTGCAGCGAACTAATTTGACATCTGCAAGTGAAAGCGTCCCGAGTGCCGCACCAGTGGGCCGTGCGTGCAGCAGCTCACCGACCCGAGGGGGACCTGAGACACCGGACAGCTCTACGGACGT
The DNA here is from genome assembly GCF_035594125.1 of Scylla paramamosain. Lineage (NCBI taxonomy): Eukaryota > Metazoa > Arthropoda > Malacostraca > Decapoda > Portunidae > Scylla > Scylla paramamosain. The sequence continues at coordinate 24,345,121 of NC_087153.1, read as the reverse complement.
TGAGTGCCATCTTTCACCAACGAACCTTGACAGAGACCAGCGGTGAGCACCGCAACCAGTTTAGCCGGTGAACCAGAACCACAACGCCCCTCCTGCACGCCCTTGCCGGTACCTCTGCCAAGAGAAGGCAGTGCTGTCGACGATGGCGGACGGCTCTCTCACTTCACGGCCATCGCGGGAGCAACATCATCGAGGAAGAGGTATCTTAGTCTAGCTAGCCGGTGATCCAGAGCCACAACGCCCCTCCTGCACGCCTCTGCCGGCACCCCTGCCAAGAAAGGGCAGTGCAGCTAACGGTGGCGGACGGCTCCTTCACGTCCCGGCCACCGCAGGAGCAACATCGTCGAGGATGATGTAATCCAACTTAAGGCATGATTGGGCGGGCCGACAGGCGACCCTGGGGGACCCTGCTCTGCTGGGGGGGCAGGGAGGGTGCCCCACCTCCCGGCATAGCCGGGGGAATTACCGGCCTAGAAGTGTAGACTGTACACGTGCCCAACCCGATACCTGGAGGTAGAGGTGTCGGGAGTAAAGACATGCCATGCCATTGGCCGATCGGATAGAAGGTAAGTCAGTGGTGGGGACAGCAACCCCTAAGGAGTCGCCGGTCCCCCGTTACCCATCCCGTGGGGCGTAATAATAATAATAATTGTAATAATAATAATAATGATAATAATAATAATAATAACAATAATAATAATAATAATAATAATAATAATAATAATATTAATAATAATAACGATAACAATAATAATAATTAGTAGTAGTAGTAGTAGTAGTAGTATTAATGATCATTATTTTTATTATTATATTTATTGTTATTATTATAATATTATAATAATAATAATAATAATAATAATAATAATAATAATAATAATAATAATAATTGTTATTATTATTATTATTATTATTATTATTATTATTATTATTATTATTATTATTATTATCATTATTATTATTATTACTACTGTCATAAATAATAGTAATGATTATAATAATGAAATAATAATAATAATAATAATAATAATAATAATAATAATAATAATAATAATAATAATAATGATAATAATAATAATAATAATAATAATAATAATAATAATAATGATAATAATAATAATAATAATAATAATAGCAAACTGGTTTACGTAAATTTTTTATTTTCCTATGAGGCAAGGAAGTGCATTTTTTTTTTTTTTTCATTTTTACCAATTTTGATGTGGTGAATTCAAATTTCTGAACAGATTTGCTCCGTTTTCTTTTCTTTTTTTTTTTTTTTTGCCCTCACATATCCTAAATACAGGTGTGGTTTTACTTCTTTCATTCCAAGTAAACAACGCAAGCGAAATGAAGAGCACATAAATGATTAAAACAAATTTTGCGGCTAAACGGTTAAAATAATCTCCGCCACTGCTCGCCCTTCTAGTCCACAGTGGTTGAGATGATGTGTGGCAAAAAGTGATGAACGGGGGACCATGCTTGTAATGGTTTATAATCTTGGCGGGTGTTTTACCTACAGCCTAAATCGGAGAGGGGAGTCGGTGATATAGTCCTGATAGTCGACTGACTCTCGCTTCACCTAGGCTCATTGATGACAATTCTTCACCGGCTAACGAGGCCTCCCACAAACCCTTAAGCGAGATTGCTTCACTCCACACTCAGTTAGGTCGTCAAATCAGCCACCCCATAAAGTTTTATTATATATTGTTAAGTATTGTTTATGTTTAATTTTTATCATACTGCATATAAATTCGAAATATAATATGTTTATTTCACCTGTTACAAAGGCATATTACAGAAAAAAAAATCATAGGTACAAAACATTGATGGAACTAAATTACATGAATAATACAGTGTACACAATTCATAGTACAACAGACAGTTAAAAGTGAGTTTTTTTGGACGATCATGTGTACTTTACCTCCGGGATGTCACGTAAGAGTATCCAGCTGAAGTCTCTCATCATGCTGGGGTTCCGGTTGCCTTGGTAGTTGTTCTCCATCTTGGTAATATCTTAGTGGAATTTTTCTCTATGCTCATCACTCACTGCTCCGAGATTCGGAGGGAAGAAGTTGAGGTGAGAGTGGAGAAAGTGAATTTTAAGTAAGACTGTAACAACCTCTCGATACACTCTTGGTAATCTAGTACCCGTGTGTTACCAAGAAAGCCATGGCAGACTGACTTCTTTGCTTCCCCATACTCTCAGTTCTTCTAGGTAAGAAGCTTCTCAAAGTCCTTATCATTCCACGCCTCTTGAATATGAGACCCAACGATGCCCTTCTTGAGCTTCGCGGAACTCAAAGCTGGGAATAGAATTTACAAGTGTCGGAAGACAGCGCCATTTTTGTCCAGAGGCTTCACGAAATTATTCATTAGACCAAGCTTGATATGAAGAGCAGGAAGAAGCATTTTGTTCATGTCCCCAAGAGGATTTGCTTGGACACTGTTCACCAGGAACGAAAGTGCTCCTAGACCCCCCAGTCCTTCTGCTTGTAGTGCTTGCATCAGCCCGACTGTCCCAGAGACAGAGAAGGCAGCAGTACTTTGTGAATCCAGCTCGCATACCCATAAGGAGCCCAATCACTTTGAGGTCCCCGCACAAACTCCATTGGTACTGGTTGTATTTGACAGCTTCCAAAACGAGCTCCATACTGCCATACGACTCCTTCAGATGGACTGGATGGGCAATGGGAATGCTGGGATATTTATTCCCATTGTGCAGAAGCGGTCTTCAGACTTCGCTAAATAGGACACATCTGGTAGCTCTGAATGCATGTACACATTCACATACATACATGTATACGTGTACATCTCAAGAAGTTGAGATGATGGGTGAAAATTGGTTTCTTACCTATCTGAAATCAGCTCCCTAAAATTAGGTTAGAACAACTATTTTTATACTTGTCTCACTTTCTCTGTAAACCAGTGTAATAAGAACAATAACAACATTAACAACAATAACAACATTATATAATAGAAACAACAGCAACAACAACAATAAGAAGAAGAATGATAATGATATTTTCACGAATCTCTCTCTCTCTCTCTCTCTCTCTCTCTCTCTCTCTCTCTCTCTCTCTCTCTCTCTCTCTCTCTCTCTCTCTCTCTCTCTCTCTCTCATACCAATTTTGTCTTCTCTTTCAACCCTCTCACAGCTCAATTTTATTTTCTCCTCCTACTCCTGCTCTTCCTCCTCCTCTTCTTTTACCCCCTCCTCCATCTACTCATTTATTACCATGTTTTACTTTCTCTTCTTTGTTTCCCTTTATTCCTCATTTTTCCTTCACCAGATTTTGTTTCTTTGCTTCCCTCTCTTCCTCTTATCTAATATTTTTCATTCACAGTTTATTATACCAGTGAAAATTCTCTCTCTCTCTCTCTCTCTGCTATCATCCCACCTTCCTCTCTCTTCCTCCTTTCCCTTTACTTTATTCTTTCATGACCTTCCCATCTGCTTTCACGTTTTCCTGTTCTTCATCAGTACTCGAGAACCAATTTGGTCGTTGCCTATTCCTCCTCGACCTCGTCCTCCTCCTCCTCCTCCTCTTCTTTCTTTTCTCCTTACCATTCACTATGCCCCTTCAAAACTTACTCTCGTCTCTCCCTTCCCTTCTTTTCCTCCTCTACCCTCCCTCCCTGTGCCCTCTGCGCTCCTCACTTTCCCTCTCTCCCTCCCTGCCCCCTTGTCTCCAAGATCCATTAGGGAGGGTATCATTAATCGGCGCCCAATCACAGTCACGTCTAATCAGCACGTCATAAATTCTCCTCCAATCAGAGCCCTCGGTGATCCCTCTCTGGTGACGTCATCGATTTAGGAGTGACTGGTGATTTTTTTTTTATTATTATTTTACTTATTATTCTGATGAACATTTTGTTTGTTCCTTTCTTTCCTTTTTTGTGATGTTTTGATGTGTGTGTGTGTGTGTGTGTGTGTGTGTGTGTGTGTGTGTGTGTCTGTGTGTGAGCTCTTTTTCTTTAGGTTACTACTCCGTGCAACTTTTTTTAAAGTTTTCCTTTACATATTTATTGTGATTTTTTTTTTTCGTTCTATTGCGTTTGGTTTATTTTCCTTTCATAAGTTCATGTTTATTCAAAGAGAGAGAGAGAGAGAGAGAGAGAGAGAGAGAGAGAGAGAGAGAGAGAGAGAGAGAGAGAGAGAGAGAGAGAGAGAGAGAGAGAGAGAGAGAGAGAGAGAGAGATCCAGCAATCTTCCTCTTTCGTCCTCTTGTTGCCCAGCATACAACTAACATCTCTCGTCTTCCTCCTCCTAATCTTCTTACCCGGAAGATGCATGGCCGGTTGGACTGTGCGTGTGTGTGTGTTTGTGTGTGTGTGTGTGTGTGTCTCCGAAAAAGAAGCTGAATAGAGCGAGAGAAATTAATTGGTCTCATGAGTTATTATTATTATTATTTTATTATTATTATTATTATTATTATTATTATTATTATTATTATTTTTATTATTATTATTATTATTATTATTATTATTATTATTGCTATTAATAGCAGTACTAGTAGTAATTGTTGTTGCTGTTGATGTGTTTGGGTGCTGTTGTTGTGGTTGTTTTCGTTGCTGTTGTTGTTGCTGGTGATGATGGTGGTAGTGCTGTGTGTGTGTGTGTGTGTGTGTGTGTGTGTGTGTGTGTGTGTGTGTGTGTGCGTGTGTGTGTGTGTGTGTGTGTGTGTGTGTGTGTGTGTGTGTGTGTGTGAGTGAGAGAGAGAGAGAGAGAGAGAGAGAGAGAGAGAGAGAGAGAGAGAGAGAGAGAGAGAGAGAGAGAGAGAGTGAGAGAGAGAGAGAGTGTCGGAGAGGAACAGATCGTGCTGTCAGGCAAAGGATTCGTAAGGGCGGAAACCCAAAGGAGGAGGAGGAAGAGGTGAAAACGAGGGGATGAAAGGAGAAGGGAGTTGAGGAGGACGAGAAGAGGATGAAAGGAGGAAAGAGGAAGAAGAGCAGGCGCAGTGGGAGGAGGTGAAGGGGGGAAAGACAGTGTACAGTATGTAGAGTTATGGAGATTTAGGGAAGGGGGAGAGAGAGAGAGAGAGAATTATTGTATCATGTCATGATATCAAGGATATCATGACATGCATAATATACATACATAAAATGCATATACTGTATACACATTGTACATACACACACACACACACACACACACACACACACACACACACACACACACACACACACACACACACACACACACACACACACAGACAAGGAAGAGGAGAAGAAAAGTCTTACTTCGTATATGCTTGCGAATGTTGTCAACATTTTCTCAGATTTGTTGTTGTTGTTGTTGCAGCAGCTGCTACCGTTATTGTTGTTGAAACAGCTGCTACCGTTGTTGTTGTTTTTGTTGTTCTTGTTGTTGTCATCGTCGTCGTTGTTCTTCTTTTTCTTCCTCTGCACCACACCCATCGCCACCACCACCACCAATTTTTCCTCTTCCATTTCTTCTTCCTCCTCCTCCTTGTACTAGTAAATCCTGGGTCTTCTAGCACTGTGTAGGGGGATGGCCAAAGAAATACAATGGCAAATGCTGTGTTATATTAATATAAATAAACTATACAAATGGTAATTAAGTGAAGTCGCCAGTGAGCCGCACGTCCGCCAGCAAGGCTGGGCGGACGAAAACTACCTATGCTGGAGTGGTTGCTGAACCTGCCGGCTCATGTCGGGCTGGAACTCGTGAGGTGAAGGGAGGTCACGCAGCCAGAAAGGTAAAGGGCTCATGAGGTCCTGTGAGCCCACCCGGCAGTGGAGCAGCCCGGAGCAACGTGGAGACAATGGGGTGGCGGAGACGAGGGTTGACCTCACTCCACGTGGTTGGCCGAGGCGGCCAGACGCTTGGCGTCAGGTCCCTGGGGACGGAAAAATGGAATGCAGGGGCGGGCAAAGCTTCCCGCCTCATTGGTCGGCCACCTTCTCATGGCGTCCTCGGAGCGAACAAAGCATATGCGGCGATGCAGGCACATTGAAGCACATGATGTACATAATAAAGACGCTCTTATCTGTGATACATACATGTGATACATATGTGCATACATGTGATGTATGCACTATAGCCAATCGCACGGTTCACAGAACAATGACGTCAGAAAATTGAGTACGCACTGGCAAATCACAAAACTCACATTGCAGTGACGTCAGAAAAGAGCACACAGTGGCCAAATCACAAGACTCATACTAGCTGTGACGTCAGCACAGCGAATCACAGACCAAGCAAAACACTAGGACAACACTAGAGCCCTAAAACAAAAGAACAAGACGTTTCTATGCCAAATAAATTGCAAAATAACAACAATACACTGACCATCTTGGAGATACGCCCAACATTCTTGACCTTTTCCTGACCTCTAATCCTTCTGCTCATGCTGTCACCCTTTCTTCTCCGTTGGGCTTCTCCAATCACAATCTCATATCTGTATCTTGTCCTATCTCTCCAATCCCTCCTCAGGATCCCCCTAAGCGAAGGTGCCTCTGGCGTTTTGCCTCTGCTAGTTGGGGGGACCTGAGGAGGTATTTTGCTGCATGCAGTATTGAAGTGAAGACTGACTGCTGAAAAATTTTTGAGTCTTGAAATGACAGGAATGTAGCTTAAATCAGTCGAGATGCGTCAGTGACAGCTTGAAAAGTCCAGACTTGAAACAGGGACGACGTTGAAGTCGTACAGAAAACAGGCTGGCGAGGCAAGCTTGGCAAAAGAAGCTTGAAAGAGACCCAGATAGCAGCTGAATAAAGCACCGTAGACGTGTAGTAGCGTACCAGTTTGCGTCGGTGACGACTTAACAGAAATGCGTCGGTGATGGCTTAACAGGTAACCCGGAGGCGATGAAGGTAGCTGGAGTAGCTGGCGACGAGCAGGGCGCGTGGGCAGGAGTTGAGTGGCCAAGAAAACTCCGTTCCACCGCGGCCACCATTTTTATGTACTAGGAATCTATACTTCTTATTCTAGTACTGTATAGAGGTGGTGTCCAGAATATAGATAAACACATTGTAAAAGCAGCTGCAGATATATTAATAAAATAAACTGTACATAGATAAATAAAGAAGCTACCAGCGAGACACACGTCCACCTCCGAGGCCTGGGTGGACGCAACTGTTTAAATCCGCCACGATGGCAAAGCGGACAAGGACTACCGATGCTGGGGTTGTTGCTGAGCCTTCCGGATCAGGTCAGGCTGGGACTCGTGAGTTGATGGGCTCGTGAGGTCCTGGGAACCCACCCGGCCGTGAACCAGGCCGGAGCACCGCAGAAACAAAGGGGTGGCAAAGAGAAGGGTTGACCTCACTCCATGTAGTTGGCCGAGGCGGGCAGAGGCTTGGCGTCATGTCCCACGGGACCGGAAAATGGAATGCAGGGGTGGGCGAAGCGTCCTCTTCCTCCTTCTCCTTATTTTCTCTCACTTAACTCTTTCACCTACTCATTCAGTGATTCAGTTGGTAAATTAGTTTTACACTTGATGATTGATTTTATAATCAAATTAATTAATCAACTCATTCATGTACTTAGTCTAGCACTTGGTTTGTAATTCAGTCTTACATTAAACAAGTCAACTAGTAATCCAGTCTATCAGTCAGCAACATCACTTCATATGTCAGCCAGTTAATGGATGAGATTCTCAAATAATTAATCAACCATTCTAGCAATCAATCAGGCAGTCAACCAGTATGTTAGGCAGTTCTTCAATGAGTCAAGCAGTCGGGCAGGCAGGCAATCAGTCACCTGATAATCAAATGATCAGTAAGTCAGTCAGTCGATCAGTCAGTTTAGCCAGTCTTTCATCTAGACAGTCTGTCAGTCAGTAATTAGTTAATTAATTAGTCAGTTTGACTGTCAGTGAGTCGATTAGTTAGTTAGTCAGCTAGTCAGTCAATTTAACCTATTACTTATTTAATCAATCAGTGATTCACTCAACCTTTAAGTCAATTTCTCAGTTAGTCAGTTTGTCAATCATTCAGTTACTCAGATGATAATGCCAACCTAGTTATCAGTTCGTTTGTCATTCCGCAGTCAGTCACTCATCAAGTCAGTTATTCATTGAATCAGTTAACAAATATGTTTGTAAGTCAGTCAATTAATCGGCCAGTCAGTAAGCCAACAAAGTTATTAGCCATTCATTCAGTCTGTCAGTCACTTCCTCACTCAGTCAATCATTCGATCAACAAGGCTTCTCATAAACTCAAGCTCCTTTGTTTCAGTCAGTGTTTTTTTTTATTTGTTATTAATCCTTCACTGTTTGTTTAATTTTTGGCATTAATTGGAGTGTTTATTGTCACATTATTGTAGACAGTATTCGGTTCTTCGTATTTATTTATTTGTTTTATTCTGTGGAATAATCATTTGGTTTCAAAGAGCTCTCTCTCTCTCTCTCTCTCTCTCTCTCTCTCTCTCTCTCTCTCTCTCTCTCCTCTCTCTCTCTCTCTCTCTCTCTCTCTCTCTCTCTCTCTCTCTCTCTCTCTCTCTCTCTGTGTGTGTGTGTGTGTGTGTGTGTGTGTGTGTGTGTGTGTGTGTGTGTGTGTGTGTGTGTGTGTGTGTGTGTGCGTGCGTGTGTGTGTGTGTGTATGTGTGTGAGTGTGTGTGTGTTATATGATGATGTATAGAAGACGAAGA
>NC_087153.1:24319010-24326510 GCF_035594125.1 Scylla paramamosain | reverse complement strand
CAGTCTGGCTATGAAGTGATTAACGTGTTTTGCAAGTTGAGGAAATGTTCCCTGGCGTCGATATATATATATATATATATATATATATATATATATATATATATATATATATATATATATATATATATATATATATATATATATATATATATATATATGATTTATGAATCTATAAGCTACAGAATTTAGGCATTTACACTTAGAAAACTGAAAGTAACGAGAGAAAAAGAGAAATTCACATCCTAATCGCAACATCAAATAAAACTGAGTACCTTTATGCAACAATGCTGCATAAAGTGCGGTTGAGGTAATGGTGTTAGTGGTGATAAGGGCAATGGTAGTAATCTCTCTCTCTCTCTCTCTCTCTCTCTCTCTCTCTCTCTCTCTCTCTCTCTCTCTCTCTCTCTCTCTCTCTCTCTCTCTCTCTCTCTCTCTCTCATCACCACCATCATCATCATCAATTAATTCAGATTATTAACGAGTAGAAATAATCTGCCCGAGGGTATTCTGTAATCTTTCAATGTGGAAAGGGGACGGTTTTCTATAAGCCATGTATTCAAATACCGCACGATCTTCAATAACTCCCTTAGGGAACTCCTTTAGACCTTCTTTTACCGATAGTTTTCGTTTTTCAGGGAAGCACTCTTGACAGCTAAAACTGACGGTACTCTTGACAGACAAACCTGACAACACTCTTCATACCCAAAACTGACGACACTCTTGACTGCCAAAACTGGTGGCACTCTTGACAACCAAAATTGGCAGCACTCTTGACAGCCAAAACTGACGGCACTATTCACGGCCAAAACTAGCGGCACTCTTGACAGCCAAAACTGGCGGCATTCTTAACAGCCAAAACTGGCGGCACTCTTGACAGCCAAAACTGGCAGCACTCTTGACAGCCAAAACTGACGGCAGACTTGACAGCCAAAACTGACGGCATTCTTCACAGTCAAAACTGACGGTACTTTTGATAGCCAAAACTGAGGCAACAATTTTGACGACTTCGCAAAGAAGTGAGGGTAAATTTTTTTCGGCAGCTAACACTAACAAAGAATGAGGATGTATTTACAATACAAAGAATCTGAAGATATGCTGCTGCTTAGTACAAAGAAAAAAATAACGATAATAAATATAAAATCAAATAGAGATGACACACTTGTCTTCATAGTGAAAACTGGTGGTAAATTTTTTACTGTTTAGCTAGAAATTCATAGCATTTTTGTTTTGTTTTGACAATTTTTTTTTTTTTTTAATGAAGATAAAACTTTTTAGAACCTATGAACAAAGCTAAAGGTACACTTCTGACAGTCTAACAAAAAAAGAATAGAGGATACATGTTTGACAGCTAAGGGGAAAAAATGACAACTTCGAAAAAGAGAAGGGAATATATTTTAATTGACGGCTTAAGAAATTACAAAAAAGGGAAAACAGTTTGTTTTTGACAACAGAGTCGCATAAACAAATTGAGATTACATTGAGACAGCATGGCAAAAAAAAAGATTACAAAAGGAAGAAAGAAAGGAAGACGAAAAGTACTCTCTAAGCACATGACAAACTGAGTATAATTGCAAATATTGGCGGCTCAGCGAAACATTCAGTGTACACTTCAGACCACATAGAAAAAAAAAAATAAATAAATAAATGAGGATGAACTTTGATTAATTAGTGAGCATGGTTTTTCATTGTAATACAAGCGTTTCAAAGAGTCCCAAAAGTCATTCATGTATCGAATATCGCGAGTGTGTGCGTGTGTGTGTGTGTGTATGCGTATGTGTTTCAGTGTGTATGTGTGTGTGTGTGTGTTGATATATATATATATATATATATATATATATATATATATATATATATATATATATATATATATATATATATATATATATATATATATATATATATATATATATATATACACACACACACACACACACACACACACACACACACACACACACACACCAATGTACAAATAACCAGGCTTAGAATAAATACTCGTGTATTAGTATTAAAGTAGGTAATTACGCATCACTTGAATACAAGTCATGAGTGCAGTCCAGTGTTGGAATCCATGGACTTTAGCCTCAGATTGTTAGTGTTGATTAATTAGTGAGCATGGTTTTTCATTGTAATACAAGCGTTTCAAAGAGTCCCAAAAGTCATTCATGTATCGAATATCGTGAGTGTGTGCGTGTGTGTGCGTGTGTATGTGTATGTGTGTCCAGCAACCACTTTTATAATTGCTCGGTAAAAACAATAACAACCGTAGCAGCAGATCAGCAGCGGTATATAAACAAACAACGCCACAAGGTGACAATAAAGAAGTTGTTTCTTTAGCGTGTGGTGCGTGTGCGGTGCTTGGAATGTGATGTGCAGCGTGTGGTGTGCGGTGCGTGGTGTGCGGTGTGTGGTGGGTGGTGAACACAAAGAGGTATGTGTCCTTTTACAGCACCAAAAGAGCCAGCGAGGGGTTGCGTGATGTGTGTGCGTGTGTGTGTGTGTGTGTGTATGTGCCACTGCCCACACACTGACCGCAAGAGAGAGAGAGAGAGAGAGAGTTTATGGTCACCTTCGTTATCGTTGTTACTATTGTTAATGTTGTTGTTCGCGGCGTTATTTTTCTAGTTCATATTCAGGATTGCACTATAAATGATCCGTTAGTTTGGTGAATTGCATACCGCGATCATCACCACCATCAACAACAACACAACCACCACCAACACTAACACTAACAACAACACCTGCAACAACAACAACAACAACAACACAATCCCAACTAACAGCCGCGCACAGTACAGGTGGCAGGGATAAATTATTGAGGAGCGCACCGGCAGATGATAAGCGACATAAAAAAAATAAATAAATAAATAAATAAATAAATAAATATATATATATATATATATATATATATATATATATATATATATATATATATATATATATATATATATATATATATATATATATATATATATATATATATATATATATATATATATATATATATATATATATATATATATATATATATATATATATATATATATATATATTTCATTAAAGGTGGTGGCAAGCTCTGCATTTATTATTTTCTTCAAGGTATTTTCTCTATACCTAAGCAGTGTCTTATATTCTTTTTCAAGACTGCTTATGGTTTGGCCGTAGCTAACCATGGATGCTAGATCCGGATTTCGGGTCCCTTGACCCTTCTTCAGTAGCTGGTGGTTGTTCTCTCTGCGGTGTTGATGACGAGAATGAGGTTGACAGTTTAACAGTTTAATAGTTTATTGAGGAAGTGGGTGTTATAAAGGAGCAGGGGTGGGGGTAGGAGAGTGAGAGGAGGGGAAAAAGTGTGTGAAATAAATGAAATACTGTTGGAGGTAGAAAGTGTCCGGGCGGTCCGGGAAGCTATTTTTTCCAAGTGATGAAGTATACATAATCTATAGTACATACATAAGAATACATATGACATATAAAGTATATTGTATAACATTGTAATTATACATATCAAGGTGGAGAGCAAAAACATATTAAATGTACATAACAAATAATACAAGATAAGTAAAATAACGTAACATGAAAACAAAACTTATGTAATACAAGAGATACAGATATATGATACATTGCACAACATTGTATATTAGATATAACATAGTGAAGGGCAAGACATAGTAAATATCTGTAACAAATAATACGGAAACAAATAACGTAACATGATAACGAAAGTTTTGTAATACAAGAAACAGTAGCAGCTTTTTTAAGAACAGTAAACATTGAGAGTGCATTAATTAATGTGTCATAATTTATAGATTTTATATAAATAAATGAGTAAATAAATAAAAAATGAGTGAAATAAATATGTGAATAGCTGGCAAATAATAAAGGAAAACACAAGGACGTACATAAGGGAAGTTGTGGGTTTGGTTTAACTCATATATCGGTACCATCTCGAGTGTCAACAGGCTCCGCAAAACCATGCATGTTGGTGGTTGGGGGCCTCTCTGTGTAGTTCCTGTAGGGCAGAGAACTGTTCCCAGCCCATGTCCTCCAGTCTTTTCCAGACTCTGGCCGCCAGGTCGTGGAGCCTGACGTTGAGGGCTGGGATGGGGGCCTCCTCGTGCATGGCTTCCGCTTTTTGGAAGTCGTCCCAGCGAACGTCCAGAGCAAATCGTAGGGCTGCGTTCTGCACTCGTTGGAGCCTGCTGATGGCGTTTCTGCTGCAGGCGTGCGTGGGGACAGGGGGATATGTGAGGACCGGGATCACCAGAGTCTTGAGTCTTGATAAGGTGGAGCTTAAGGTCGCGGTCTAGGTCCCTGAAACGGTACAAAGCTCCCAGGGCCCTCCTTGCCTGTTGGATTCGGCCTGATACGTGGGAGGTGTAGCCCCGTCCTGAGAGCTGAAGCCCCAGCAGCCTCCCACGTGGTTGGAAGTCGACCAGGTCTCCTTCCACTAGCAGAGGTGTTGGGTTGTGGGTGGCCAGGGGGATGACCGCGAACTTGTTCAGGTTTGTCCGGATTCGCCACTCCTCCTCGTACCTGTTGACTCTGGCGATTTCCCTCCCTGTCCTGGAATTGAGCATCTTGGACGACCTCCCTGGATGAAAGATGAGCTGGGTGATGTCGTCCGCATACTGGACGTTTATTCCAGCATTAGAACTTGGACAGTTCCGGGTATAGATGGCGTAGAGTGTGAGGGAGAGGACACAATGAGGTTGTCTGCTCTCTGCGCGCATTATATGCAACCCGCACGGAATCAGAACGAAATCAGAACGAGCTACGTACTATTGGCGGAGCCGCTGATTGGTTGCTTTGTCGCGTGGCTTGGTGTGGTTGCCGCTTCGTTTTTCTTTTTCTTGATTTCTTCAAGCTTGGTAGGGCTTGAAGGTTTTCTGAAAGTGTTTTGAAGGTCTTCTGACTCAGTCAGAAGACCTCCAAGCCCTACCAAGCTATCAAGTACTATGGGCGGAGCCGCTGATTGGCTGCTTTGTCGCGTGGCTCGGTGTGGTTGCCGCTTCGTTTTTCTTTCTTGATTTCTTCAAACTTGGTAGGGCTTGAAGGTCTTCTGACTGAGTGTTTTGAAGGTCTTCTGACTCAGTCAGAAGACCTTCAATATATATATATATATATATATATATATATATATATATATATATATATATATATATATATATATATATATATATATATATATATATATATATATATATATATATAGACTATGCTGCTCTGATACCCCCAAACTACTGGAAATACTTTTAAAACTCCTTGACAAACATGACCAAACTAGACTGTCACACACTATGTCTATGGGGATATTAGTGAGTTCCTGTAATGTTCTATCAGAGACTACGTACTCTTATTGAGCCATCTCTTTAACCTCGTTGTCAGCAGTACTCTGAGGTTTTGCCCTCTCACAACGACTAATTTTCAAAGGCAGAAAAGATGCTTTGTCGGATTCTCAAGCAGAACTGAAAAAAAAACACTGTTTTTTGGGGGTTTTTATTTTATTTTATTTTATTTTTTTGTCATATTCATATGTAAATCAGTTTAAATAAGGAATTAAAAAGTAATCTAGAGTGAAGAAAAAGGTTTGAAGTGTTATCTGAAAGACAGACACTTGTTTAGGTCATGTTGATACAGACTGGTCGGTTGGACAAAGCCTGTGTTAACTTGTACTGTACTGGAAATGAACGGGTCAGGCTTGATTTTTTTTTTTTTATGTATATGTACATATATGGACCTTATTTCTCAATATAATGTGTAGCAAAATTTTTATATGGAAGATTCTTAAACCCAAGAAACATACTTAGGCTTTTTTTTTTTTTTTTTGAGGGGGACGTGGGGTTTTCAGTGTTTATTTATTTATTTATTTTTTCTAATGTCAACCCTGTTCTCAAGATTATTTGTCCTGCTAATAATGTAGAAGCTCGTGTAGTTTCAGTTACTAGTCTTCAAAGTAGAGGAGGTGTTAGACCTTATTTATTAAATATTTATTTATTTTATCAAAGTAGAGGAGGTATAGACCTTATTTATCAATATAATATGTAGCAAAATTTTTATATGGAAGATTCTTAAACCCAAGAAACATACTTAGGCTTTTTTTTTTTTTTTTTGAGGGGGACGTGGGGTTTTCAGTGTTTATTTATTTATTTATTTATTTTTTCTAATGCCAACCATGTTCTCAAGATTGTTTGTCCTGCTAATAATGTAGAAGCTCGTGTAGTTTCAGTTACTAGTCTTCAAAGTAGAGGAGGTGCGGCGCAAAAGTGTTCCAGAATATGGTCCTAAGACTTGTCTAATGTTCGCGGTGGTGTGTGTGTGTGTGTGTGTGTGTGTGAATTAAGGCTCTTATAAGGCGGAAGCAGTGGTGGCGCAGCCTAACCATTGGCGTTGTTGTTTTCAGTCTGATTGCGGTTCAATCAATCATTTAATACTGATTGTTACTGGTAATCTGTGTTGTGAACTGATAGTCTGCTAGGCTAGGTCCGTTCACTGCCATATGTTTTTATTTTCTTTATCCAGGAAGTGTGTGTGTGTGTGTGTGTGTGTGTGTGTGAGCGTGCGTTAGTGTATCTATCCATATTAAATTTTCACATACATTTATCTTCATGCTCACCAGATACAGCGCACATAAATTGCCTTTTAGTCCCTTTTTGATAACTCCCCCTGCATCGGCATCCCAGACCCGCCGCCATCCATTTTGTATACTCGTGTGTGTTCACTTATTTATTTATTCATCTATCCATCAATCCGGATATCTACCGGGTGATTCGGCCTTGAAGTCTTTTTAGTATGTCTCTGTATACATTCATTCCTTTCCGTCTCTCTCTATGTATTTATCTTTTCATCCATCCATCTCTGCCTATTTGAATGCCTACGTCTATTTATCGAGTAGTTTATATGGACGCGCACTCTTATCTATCAATATGCGTGGCGTGTTATTTTTAACGATATGCATATGTATGTATATCAACTTTCTCTTTGATCCATTTTTTCACTCCCACGTCTGTAACTGTCCGATATTGCTACTAGCGTTATGTATGCACCGTTATAATTTCACTTCCAGTATCATTATTATTGCAATCATTACTGCTACTAATGCCACCGGTTGTCCAATTACTACCATCTCGATCACCGCTACTCCAACTATGTCACAACCACGATTATTATGACCATTACTTCTACTAATACTGCCGCCTTTACCGTTACAACTAACATTATCACTGCCACTACTATCACTGTCACAGCCACTACTATTACATGTACAATCATTACAACTGCTAATACTACCGCCTCGGTCATCACAACTACATACGTACATCTTTGCACTACTACCATTGTCAGAGTCACAACTACTACAACCATTACTACCAATGACAGTGCTCACTAATGATCTATCTAAGGCTACTGATGAAGTATGAATACTAAGTTTATAAGCTGACAAGAGTGGCAAGTATCAAATAATCTTAACGGCTTGGCTGGATAAGACCTGTAAGATTA
>NC_087153.1:24264010-24314010 GCF_035594125.1 Scylla paramamosain | reverse complement strand
ACGACACAGGTCTTGCCTCTACGGCTGCCACCAAGACTCTGCCCCTATGGCAGAGTTCACCCTTATTTTTTTTTCCCAAGTTCACCCCCTTGACCCCCATTAAACTATGTCCCAAGTTCACCCCTTTGACCCCCATTAAACTATGTCAAACCTTACCCTGCCTCGCACTGACCTGGCTGAGGGGAAAAATGATGGTCTAGATAAAGGCCGTGGTATCCTGTAAACAAACACCCCTCTGTAGCTCGCCTTCTCGTCTTCTCGTCCCGTCCACATACCAAGTAATGTTATAAGTATAACCTTGTAACGTAACTTATAGCAAAGTACAGTATAATATCAACATTGTAACGTAACTTATGGCAGAGTACAGTAGTGATCTGAAGCCCGTCATGATAAGAACATAACAAGAAACCAGCTACAAATAAAGTACAGGAACTACATGCCAGCCAGTACTGAGCCAGCAGCTACAGCCGGTACTGAGCCGGCGGCTACAAAAGGAGTTAAGACAAAAGCTTATGATTCCACTCTGTCTAAAAGAGCGGTATGAGTGGAATTCTCCCATACATGTGAAGCATACTCCATACATGAACGGATAAGGCTCTTGTGCAGAGTTAACAGCTGTGTGGATGAGAAAAACTGGTGGAGACAACTCAGAACACCTAACTTCATAAAAGATTTAGCTAGAGATAAGATGTGAACTTTCCAATTAGATAAGTAAAGGACCAAGGATGTTCAATGTAAAAGAGGGGGAAAGTTGAGTGTGATTGAAGAACAGGAGATAGTTGTCTGGAAGTCTGTGTCAAGTTGACAGATGGAGGAATTGAGTTTTTGAAGCACTAAACAATACTAAATTTGCTCCGCATAATCAAAAATTTTAGAGAGATCAGAAGTCAGGCGTTCTGTGGTTCTCTGTTTGTCCTGTCCATACATACGCTCACTTTATATATATATATATATATATATATATATATATATATATATATATATATATATATATATATATATATATATATATATATATATATATATATATATATATATATATATATATAAATGAGCGCACGAGATTCTGGTAATGGAAGGCTCAAGTACCTTTTGAGGGTCACTCTTTTATCATGTATAACACGAAAACAGGATATGTTAAGCGCCTCCATGCCAGACACTATCACCTCTGTTATTCGCTCGGTACACAAAGACAGGTCTCTAACACGGAAGCAGTAGTCATTCCAAGAAAAATCAGCAAAATACCTCCTCTGGTCCATCAACTAGCAGTGGCAAAACGCCAGAGGCACCTCCGCTTAGGGGGATGCTGAGGAGGGATTAGAGTCATAGGACAAGATACAGATATGAGATTATGATCTGAGGAGCCCAACGAAAAAGACAGGATAACAGCATAAGCAAAAGGATTAAAGGTTAGGAAAAGGTCAAAAATGTTGGGCGTATCTCCAAGACGGTCAGGAATATGAGTAGGGTGTTGCACCAATTGCTCTAGGTCGTGAAGGATTGCAAAGTTATAGGCTTGTTCACCAGGATGGTCAGTGAGGGAAGAGGAAAGCCAAAACTGGTGATGAACACTGAAGTCTCCAAGAATTGAGATCTCCACAAAGGAGAAGAGAGTCAGAATTTGCTCTGCTTTAGAAGTTAAGTAGTCAAAGAATTTCTTATAGTCAGAGGAGTTAAGTGAGAGGTATACAGCACTGATAAATGTAGTTTGAGAGTGACTCTGTAGTCATAGCCAGATGATGGAAAACTCGTAAGATTCAAGAGCATGGGCACAAAAGCAGGTTAATTCGTTGTGCACATAGTCGCATCATCCAGCTTTGGATTGAAAATGATGATAGAGAAAGTAGGAGGGAACAGAAAAAGGACCACTCTCAGTTGTCTCAGACACCTGTGTTTCAGTGAGGAAAAGAATATGAGGTTTAGTAGAGGAGAGGTGGTGTTCTACAGATTGAAAACTAGATCTAAGACCGCAACTGTTGCAGAAGTTAATGAAGAAAAAGTTAAGGGGGATGTCAAGACACTTAAGGTCGATACCAGAGCAGTCAGCATGGGGACGCACATTCCTCACTCTTTCTCTCGACCTAAACCTCAAAAATCTTGGTTTAACACTGCCTATTCTCGTGCTGTACATGATAGAGAGGTGGCACACAAAAGATACTTGAGTCTTCCATCACCTGAATCTCATGTGCTTTGTATTTCTGCCAGAAATAATGTCAAGTCTGTTCTCCAACTAGCCAAAAACTTTTTCATTAATCTTTCAAGATCTAGTCTGTTCTCCAACTAGCCAAAAACTCCTTCATTAATCTTTCAAGATCTAACTACCCTCGTGGTTTCTGGCACCTACACAAAAACATCTCCAATAACTTTGCTTCTTCATCTTTCTTTCATTTATTTCAACCTGATGGCACCACTGCTATCTTATCTATTTTTAAAGATGAACTCTTCGTTCAAACCTTTGCTAAAAACTCTACTTGGATGATTCCTCTCCTCCACCGTCTGATTATTTCATGCTACTCATTAAGATCCTTCGCAATGATATTTCCCATGCCCTCGCTGGCCTAAACCCTCGGAAGGCTCCCTCCTTTTGCTCTCTGAAACTGTGCCTCCGTGCTTGCACCTTGCCTAGTCAGACTCTTTCAACTCTGTCTATCAACATATACCTTTCTTTCTTGCTGGAAGTTTGCCTACATTCAGCCTGTTAGTAAAAAGGATGACCATTCTAATTCCTCAAACTACCGTCCTTCTATAATTTCGAGCCCACCTAAACTTTTTGAATCTATCCTCAACAGGAAGATTCATAAACATCTATCACTTCACAACATTCTATCTGATCGCCATTATGGGTTCCATCAAGGCCGCTCTACTGGTGATCTTCTGGCTTTCCTTACTGAGTCTTGGTCATTCTGGTCATCCTCTTTAAGAGATTTTGGTGTTGCCTTAGACATATCGAAAGCTGTTGGTAGAGTCTGTCACAAAGGTTTGATTTCCAAAATACCTTTGTACGGCTTCTATCCTTCTCGCTGTAACTTCATCTCAAGTTTCCTTTCTAACCTTTCTATTGGTGCTGTGGTAGATGGTCAGTGTTCTTCTCCTAAATTTATTAACGGTGGTGTTCTTCAAGGTTCTGTCCTGTCACTCACTCTCTTCCTATTATTCATCAATGATCTTCTTAACCAAACTTCTTGTCCTATCCAGTCCTACGCTGATAATACAACCCTGCACTTTTCCACGTCTTTTTCTAGACATCCAGCTCTTCAGGAAGTCAACAGTTCACGGAGGGAAGCCAGAGAACGCCTGACTTCTAATCTCTCTAAATTTTTGTTTGGGGAAGAGCAAACTTGGTATTGTTCAATGCCTCCAAAACTCAATTCCTATATTTATCAATTCAACACAACATTCTAGACAAATATCCCCTCTTCTTTAATGACACTCAACTGCTCCCCCCCCCCCCCTTCTACGGGGAACATCTTCGGTCTGTCCTTTACTTATAATCTAAACTGGAAACTTCACATCTCATCTCTAGCTAAAAGAGCTTGTATGGAGTTGGGTGTTCTGAGACGTCTCCGCCAGTTTTTCTCACCCTTCCAGCTGCTAACTCTGTACAGGGGCCTTATCCGTCCATGTATGAAGTATGCTTCACATGTCTGGGGGGTTCCACTCATATCGCTCTTCTAGACAAGGTGGAAACAAAAGCTTTTCGTCTCATCAACTCCTCTCCTGTAACTGTCTTCATCCTCTTTCTCATCACCGCATTGTTGCATCTCTTGCTGTCTTATACCGCTATTTTCATGCTAACTGCTATTTTGTCCACCTCTTTAATGCAAGAGTTAACCAGTATTCTCAATCATTCATCCCTTTCTCTGGTAAGCTTCGAAACTTCTTGCCTGCTCCTGTATTTCCACTTTCCTATGACTTGAATTTCTTTAAGAGGGAGGTTTCAAGTGTTTAATTTTTTACTACCGCTGTGGGCCCTATTCTGGGAACGGCATCTCAGTGGGCCTTTTTTTTAATAGGATTTTTGTTGCCCTTGGTTGTGTCTCTCCTGCATAAAAAAAAAGACACTATCACCTCCGTTATGCGTTCAGCACACAAAGACTGGTCTCTGACACAGCAGTAGTCATTCCAAGGAAAATCAGCATAATACCTTCTCAGGTCCCCCCCAATTAACAGAGGAAAAACACCAGACGCACTTCCGCTTTATGGGATCCTGAAGAGGAAATGGACCGATGGAACAAGATGCAGATAAGAGATTGTGATCGAAAGAGCCCAGTGAAGAAGATAGGGTGACAGCATAAGCAGAAGGATTAAAGGTTAGGGAAACTGTTGGGCGTGTCTTCACAATGGTCAGGAATACGAGTAGGGTGTTGCACCAGTTGTTCTAGTTTGTGGAGGATAGCAAAGTTAGAGGCTAGTTCACCAGGATAGTCAGTGAAAGGAAGGGAAAGCCAAAGCCGATGGTAAACATTAATGTCTCCAAGAATGGATATATATATATATATATATATATATATATATATATATATATATATATATATATATATATATATATATATATATATATATATATATATATATATATATATATATATATATATATATATATATATATATCCATTCTTGGAGACATTAATGTTTATATATATATATATATATATATATATATATATATATATATATATATATATATATATATATATATATATATATATATATATATATATATATATATATATATATATATATATATATATATATATATTTATTTATATATATATATATATATATATTTATTTATATATATATATATATATATATATATATATATATATATATATATATATATATATATATATATATATATATATATATATATATATATATATATAATATTCTGACTCTTCCCTTTTGCAGAGATCTCCATTCTTGGAGACTTCAATGTTCACCACCGGCTTTGGCTTTCCTCTCCCTTCACTGGCCATCCTGGTGAACTAGCCTTCAACTTTGCTAACCTCCACGACATAGAGCAATTGGTGCAACACCTTACTCGTATTCCTGACCGTCTTGGAGATACGCCCAACGTTCTTGACCTTTTCCTGACCTCTAATCCTTTTGCTTATGCTGTCACCCTTTCTTCTCCGTTGGGCTCCTCCGATCACTATCTCATCTCTGTATCTTGTCCTATCGCTCCAGTCCCTACTCAGGATCCCCCTAAGCGAAGGTGCCTCTGGCGTTTTGCCTCTGCTAGTTAGGGGGATCTGAGGAGATATTTTGCTGATTTTCCTTGGAATGACTACTGCTTCCGTGTCAGAGACCCGTCTTTGTGTGCTGAGCGCATAACAGAGGTGATAATGTCTGGCATGGAGGCGTACATTCCTCTCTCTTTTTCTCGACCTAAACCTTCCAAACCTTGGTTTAACACAGCTTGTTCTCGTGCTATACATGATACAGAGGTGGCCCACAAAAGGTACTTAAGCCTTCCATCACCAGAATCTCATGCACTTTATATTTCTGCCCGGAACCATGCCAAGTCTGTTTTCCAACTAGCCAAAAACTCCTTCATTAAGAGAAAGTGTCAAAACCTTTCAAGATCTAACTCCCCTCGTGACTTCTGGCATCTAGCCAAAAATATCTCCAATAACTTTGCGTGTTCTTCTTTCCCTCCTTTATTTCAGCCAGATAGCACCACTGCTATCACATCTATTTCTGAAGCTGAGCTCTTCGCTAAAACCTTTGCTAAAATTTCTTCCTTGGACGATTCTGGGTTTGTTCCTCCCTCTCCTCCACCCTCTGACTACTTCATGCTACCTATTGAAATTCTTCACAATGATGTTTTCCATGCCCTCGCTGGCCTAAACCCTCGGAAGGCTTATGGACCTGATGGGGTCCGTCCTATTGTTCTCCGACACTATGCCTCCTTGCTTACAACTTGCCTAGTCAAACTCTTTCAGCTCTGTCTGTCAACATCTACCTTTCCTTGCTGGAAGTTTGCCTACATTCAGCCTGTTCCTAAAAAGGGTGACCGTTCTAATCCTTCAAACTACCGTCCTATTGCTTTAATTTCCAGCCTATCTAAAGTTTTTGAATCTATGCTCAACAGGAAGATTCTTAAACATGTATCACTTCACAACCTTTTATCTGATTGCCAGTATGGGTTCCGTCAAGGCCGCTCTACTGGTGATCTTCTGGCTTTCCTTACTGAGTCTTGGTCATCCTCTTTTAGAGATTTTGGTCAAACTTTTGCTGTTGCCTTGGACATATCAAAAGCTTTCGATAGAGTATGGCACAAAGCTTTGATTTCCAAACTATCCTCCTACGGCTTCTATCCTTCTCTCTGTAACTTTTCCACGTCTTTTCATAGACGTCCAACCCTTCAGGAGGTAAAAATTTCATGCAGGGAAGACAAAGAACGCTTGATTTCTGATCTTTCTAAAATTTCTGATTGGGGCAGAGCAAACTTGGTATTCTTCAATGCTTCAAAAACTCAATTCCTCCATCTATCAACTCGACACAATCTTCCAGACAACTATCTTCTCTTCTTCAATGACACTCAACTGTCCCCCTCTTCTACACTGAACATCCTCGGTCTGTACTTTACTTATAATCTGAACTGGAAACTTCACATCTCACCTTTAGCCAAAACAGCTTCTATGAAGTTAAGTGTTCTGAGACATCTCCGCCAGTTTTTCTCACCCCCCCCCAGCTGCTAACTCTGTACAAGGGCCTTATCCGTCCATGTATGGAGTATGCTTCACATGACTGGGGGGGTTCCACTCATACTGCTCTTCTAGACAGGGTGGAATCAAAAGCCTTTCGTCTCCTCAACTCCTCTCCTCCAACTGACTGTCTTCAGCCTCTCTCTCATCGCCGTAATATTGCATCTCTTGCCGTCTTCTACCGCTATTTTCATGCTAACTGCTCTTCTAATCTTGCTAACTGCATGCCTCCCCTCCTCCCGCGGCCTCGCTGCACAAGACTTTCTTCTTTCTCTCACCCCTATTCTATCCACCTCTCTTACGCAAGAGTTAACCAGTATTCTCAATCATTCATCCCTTTCTCTGGTAAACTCTGGAACTCCCTGCCTGCTTTTGTATTTCCACCTTCCTATGTCTTGAATTCCTTCAAGTGGGAGGTTTCAAGACACTTATCCTTAAGTTTTTGACCACCGCTTTGGACCTTTTTATGGGACTGGCATTTCAGTGGGCATTTTTTAATATTGGATATTTGTTGCCCTTGGCCAGTGTCCCTCCTACATAAAAAAAAAAAATATATATATATATATATATATATATATATATATATATATATATATATATATATATATATATATATATATATATATATATATATATATATATATATATATATATATATATATATATATATATATATATATATATATATATATATATATATATATATATATATATATATATATATATATATATATATATATATATATATATATATATATATATATATATATATATATATATATATATATATATATATATATATACATATCATATATATATATATATATATATATATATATATATATATATATATATATATATATATATATATATATATATATATATA
The DNA here is from genome assembly GCF_035594125.1 of Scylla paramamosain. Classification (NCBI taxonomy): domain Eukaryota; kingdom Metazoa; phylum Arthropoda; class Malacostraca; order Decapoda; family Portunidae; genus Scylla; species Scylla paramamosain. Next base: position 24,306,411 of record NC_087153.1, on the reverse strand, counting down.
TATATATATATATGTATGTATTTTTTTTTTTTTATTGAGCTCCCTCAGTAGGATTCATGAACTAAGTGCCTGCTAGATGTGCCCCATCTACCTCTTCTGCCATATATATATATATATATAGAGAGAGAGAGAGAGAGAGAGAGAGAGAGAGAGAGAGAGAGAGAGAGAGAGAGAGAGAGAGAGAGAGAGAGAGAGAGAGAGAGAGAGAGAGAGAGAGAGAGAGAGAGAGAGAGAGAGAGAGCATATATTTTTTGCGTTTTACATTACTGCACCAACAGCAGCAGGTTTTGCTGGAAGTGGTGGTAGTGGTGGTGGTGCTGTTGCTGCTACTACTACTGCTGCTACTGCTACTATTACTACTACTACTACAACTACTACTACTACTACTTTTACTATACTACTACTACTTCTAATACTAATACTAATACTAATACTAATACTCTCAACATTGCCATGTCAACGATGCAGTCTGCAGACTGAGGTAGACTCAAGAGATGAGTATTATGATGGCATTTTACTGACATGAGGAGATTAAGAAAGAAAAAGAACTGATATGTGATCTAATAAAGACTGATATTTCGTGGAGGAGAGACCCAGACAAAAAAAGTTGATGGATGCAAAGGACATTTTGAAGTGTCATGAGAAGATATTAAATAATAAAATTAAAGTTAAGTTTGTTACTACCATGCCACCTACTGGAATGGAAATATTTGCACCTCTGCTTAAAGGTCTGGCTGAGGATGTGGGGAAGATGAATGATATGAAAAACTGAAGCATTCAATACAGCTTACACAGTAAGAATGATGAAGGTGGAAGTAAATAACTTAAAGAATAAATTTATGAAAGCAATAGGAAGGATGGAAGAAGCTTCGAGAAATTTATCATTGTATGAAGTTGATGTTCTGGAAGATCTGATGTCCCTAAGAAAGGATGAGGAGAAGAGACTGTGTTTGGAGCTCAGCAAACAAAGTAGAATTAAAAAACGAGAAGATAAGAGGAATTATGCAAATTGTTTAAGAAGTGGAGGAAGCAATAAGAATGTACCAGCAGGAAGCAATAAGCTTGATCAGTTGATGGGAGCCACTGCCTTACTAGATTCTGACACTGAAGAATTAGAAGAAATCAAGGACAATCAACGAACAAAGGCAGCGATGGAAGAAGTTGGAAGAATTAGGTTTAAGGACTGTTATGTCCTGTAACGGGATGAGTACGCATCTCCAGGAGCCAGGAGGATCTGATGGAACAGAATGCTACCCAACGATCTCTGAGGAGTAATGGTAAAAGCAACATTGAGGAAGGAACATGTAATGATGAAGAATAAAGGTGGAGTTAAGAACAGCAACCAGACCAGAATGGCAGAAGAGGTGGATGGGGCACACCTAACAGGCACTTAGTTCATGAATCCTACTAAGGGAGTTCGATCAAAATATCCGGTGCAATTCACACTTGATGGAGTTTAACAGAGGAATGATACAGATGTGTGGACACTGGTTCAGTCAATGAAAAAGAAAGAGCTTAAAGGAGTCTTGGATAGGAGGAATGAGAATTCAATGAATGTCAAGGCAGTTACAAATACCTTGATGTTTTATTGGAAGAGATTACCCAGATGTGGAGATAAGAAGTGTCAAACCTTATATCTTAAGAATGTTTGACAATGTTGTGGCAAATTTTGTACAACTGGATATTAGGTTAATGGAATTTAATGCCTTTAAGGTAATTGTAAAAGCTACAGAAAAAGATACTCTGTTCATTGCTGATAAGTGGCCTGAAGATAAGGTGACAGATAAATATTATAATAAAACAAAGAGAACTGAAGGTTATCTCGTACAACGTTGCTCTATAAGAAAAATATTGAGATAGTTATGAATTTATGTAATGAGCAATATGATTTTTTTTTTTTTTTTACAGGAAACATGTGTTACTGAAGATAAAATGGGGGATATAATCTATATTGATGAGGAATATGAGTGTGTTAGATCACCAGTTTTATATTCTGAAAAATGTCTAGTGTCAGCCTTGAGAAGGTGTCAGGAAGGCTTGGTGTGCATGTGGAGGAAAAATCTTCCTGTCAAGGTGCTGATTTCTGATGAAAACTACATTGTTTTCTAGCTTGATAACAGCTGTTCTATACTGATGGTAAATGTGTATCTTCAAAGTATTACTTGGGAAATTAAGTCTTTGCATGCTTATCTATAGGTTAATGATTTGGGGTTTATTTTAAGCAATTTTAAATTCGATGGTGTATTTTTTATTTTTTTTATTTGTGATTTTAATGTTGATCCTTGAATAGGAAGAACGTGGAGAGAAATCACCTAAAAATGTTATGATGTGGATCACTTAATTAGTAATACTTTTACTTTTATACTTAACTATGGTTCTTATACTAAATGGTCAGATCACATTATAGGGAAGTTTGATACTGGTGCACATGCAGTTGAATGTAATGTATTGTATAACCAAATTGATTTGACCATTTACCTATTGTAGCTAAGTTACATTTGAATGACTCGTTTGTCAATAATATTTCAGATTGCGGGAAACATATGCTTAACAAGAGAATTATGTGGGATAACTTGACAAAACCAGAATTGATTGAGGTGGAAAATACTATAGTAAGATGTTTACAGCCGTATTTCAATTCTAGGGCATTAGAGTGCAGTCAGGTAGGGTGTCAACTGCAGGATCATGAAAATGTTATAGATGAAATTTATCAGGCTCTGGTGAATTTCATGAAATTATGTCGTGATGAATTTGGGAAGAGGTGGGTAAAAAAAAAATGTAAATTTAAGGTTATTCCCGGTCGGAATAGACATGTAAAAACATTGTATGAAAAATTTAGAGAAGATATAAGAACTGGCTTAGTAAAGGTGAAAGCAAAATCACAGATGAATATGTCAACATGTTGCAGAGCAGGAAGACATTCAAGGATAAAAATTAAATCATAGAAATGTCTGAGTCAATACAAGAAAATTTTTCAAATAAAAACATGGCTCAGTTTTGGAAGGAAGTAAAAAAAAAAAAAAACAGACAAAATAAAACATGATCAATGGCATGAGTATGAGTTAGAATATAATTGATGTTTTTATGATAAGTTTTTAGTTGAGTGATGCAGATCTTGAGGAAGAAAAGGATTCATAGATATCATGAAAGAGTACTGGAAAAATCATAGAAAATTTCATGTAGTATTACCTATGGGAAGACTAAAAAAAAAAAGAAACATTGTTAAGCAGCTGAACAAATGAATGGGGCATGATGGATTTCACACTGTGTTTAAAAAGAAAATAATACTGTTCAGAAGAATTCTTGGCTCTTTTAGTGCAGTTTTTTTTTTTTTTTTTTTAGTGCTTGTTAAACACACTGTTTTGTTCCTTTGCTCATGTTGATGGTGATGTTACACCAGTCATTGGTAATTGTGCTGATGCTAATAATTACAGACCGGTGATGGTGTCCTTATCTTTGTTAAAATAATGGATTCCCATCTTTCTAATATTTTAGACAAACTATCTTATGATTTTAAGCAATTTGGTTTTACAAAGAGAGCGTCAACTTCTGATGCTTGCCTAGCTTTTAAAGAAATTGTAAAATATCATATAAGGGGCAAGAACAGCGCATTTGTATGTTTTATGGATTTGTCGAAGACATTTGATAAGATAAATCACATTAAGTTGCGCTGTACTTGAATCTATACACTAGTAGAAAAGTTAAAGCTTACTAATAATAAAGATAAAACTAAGTATATTTTGATCAGTGATTCAAGTAGGCCCGTGTCAGGGGTCATTGGTAAATGTAAATTGGTGGATATATATATATATATATATATATATATATATATATATATATATATATATATATATATATATATATATATATATATATATATATATATATATATATATATATATATATATATATATATATATATATATATATATATATATATACAGTATATATATATATATATATATATATATATATATATATATATATATATATATATATATATATATATATATATATATATATATATATATATATATATATATATCTCATTGAATGTGATAGCTAGTTGAGCATTTATTATTTTTCTTAAGATACCTTCTTTATATCTTATGATTGTCTTGTATTCTTTTTTAATTGGCTGTATGACTTCGCCGAAGCTAGTCATTTTCGCTAGATCGCGATTTCGGGTCCTTGACCCTTCTTCAGTAGCGAAGGTCTTTCCGTATTGAGGGTGTCGGGGAGAATGGCTCAAGCTGATTGCAGGGGTGTATTTATACCGGTAGGCTTGTCACCCCGCTGCGCGTCCTGGTCTCTGATTGGCTGACGGCTGTCGCGGGCTGTGCTGGGCTGCTATCCAAGCTGGGTCTTCGCGCATTACCAAGCGCGCATTACCACGCGCGCGAAGACCCAGCTTGGATAGCAGCCCAGCACAGCCCGCGACAGCCGTCAGCCAATCAGAGACCAGGACGCGCAGCGGGGTGACAAGCCTACCGGTATAAATGCACCCCCGCAATCAGCTTGAGCCATTCTCCCCGACACCCTCAATACGGAAAGACCTTCGCTACTGAAGAAGCTGGGTCCAAGCTGGGTCTTCGCGCATTACCAAGCGCGCATTACCACGCGCGCGAAGACCCAGCTTGGATAGCAGCCCAGCACAGCCCGCGACAGCCGTCAGCCAATCAGAGACCAGAACGCGCAGCGGGGTGACAAGCCTACCGGTATAAATACACCCCCGCAATCAGCTTGAGCCATTCTCCCCGACACCCTCAATACGGAAAGACCTTCGCTACTGAAGAAGGGTCAAGGACCCGAAATCGCGATCTAGCGAAAATGACTAGCTTCGGCGAAGTCATACAGCCAATTAAAAAAAGAATATAAGACAATCATAAGATATAAGGAAAGTATCTTAAGAAAAATAATAAATGCTCAACTAGCTATCACATTCAATGAGATATGTATTAGAGAAAGACTCCTGCCCATATACACCCTTAATATATATATATATATATATATATATATATATATATATATATATATATATATATATATATATATATATATATATATATATATATATATATATATATATATATATATATATATATATATATATATATATTGGACACATAATTCAACATGTATGTGATGTTAAGGATGTTGGACGGAGACTTAGTTCATTCCATGTACAATTTAATTCAGTTTTTAGGAAATTTACAAATGTGAACAGGGATGTTCTATTGTTTTTATTTAAACCATGTTCACCAAAATTATGTTCACCAAATTACGGTATGCCACTAAGTATATAAAACATTTGTGATTGCCCATTCAGATGCTTTAAAGAAAATATGTAAGGTTCCATCATGTAAGTAGTCATAATGTTGGCTAATGATATTCATGCCATGTTACTGAATCATTATGTTACCCTTGTATAATGTAGGTATTTTTACATTTTAATGACAAAAAATAATTTGATTATTGAAACTGGAGTGCCTTATCTCACTGGTGGTAATTATTTTAATACTTTTAAGCAGAATTTATATAAGAAATACGAAGTAAGGTTTGAAGAATGTACATTAGATATACAAATGGTCCGCATGTTTTGGATACCGTATCATGAGCCATGCATGCACTGGACAAGCTTTGGTATAAGTCTTAAAAAAATTTTGGGCTTTCAGGTGTAACCTACTCTATTGATCTGATGGTGCTGATAATGGTACTAAGGATGCTAGAATTTTTTTTATTTTTTTGTAGTTTTAATGACATTACTGTGATACCATATCGAATTATCTATTTATCGCTATGTACTTTGTGCGAAATAAAGACTATGACTACCACTATTATTACTTTTACTACTATTTCTACTATTACGAATACTACTATTACTGCTACTACTACTACTACTACTTTTCTACTGCTGCTGCTGCTGCTTAAGCAGCCATTATTACCACAACTACGTACTATTACTACGGTTACAACTGCTACTGCTGTTACTACTACTGCTGCTACTACTACTACTACTACTACTATTACTACTACTACTACTACTACTTACTACTACTACTACTACTACTATTTCTACTACTACTACTACTACTACTACTACTACTACTGCTGCTGCTGCTGCTGCTCCTGCTGCTGCTGCTGCTGCTGCTGCTGCTGCTGCTGATGCTGCTGCTGCTGCTGCTGCTGCTACTACTACTACTACTACTACTACTACTACTACTACTACTACTTCTACTACTACTACTACTACTACTACTACTATTACTACGCCTGCTGCTGCTGTTGCTGCTGCTGCTACCGCTACCTCTATAACTACTACAACAATAACTACTATTACAACCACTATTACTACAACAACAATAAGAACTTTTTTTTTATGTAGGAGGGAAACTGACCATGGGCAACAAAAATCCTATAAAAAAAAAATGCCCACTGAAATGCCAGTCCCATAAAAAGGGTCCAAAGAGGTAGTCAAAAACTGAAGGATAAGTGTCTTGAAACCTCCCTCTTGAAGGAATTCAAGTCAGAGGAAGGTGGAAATACAGAAACAGGCAGGGAGTTCCTGAGTTTACCAGAGAAAGGGATGAATGATTGAGAATACTGGTTAACTCTTGCGTTAGAGAGGTGGACAGAAGAGGGGTGAGAGAAAGAAGAAGTGTTGTGCAGCGAGGCCGCAGGAGGAGGGGAGGCATGAAGTTAGCAAGATCAGAAGAGCAGTTAGCATAAAAATAGCGTTAGAAGACAGCTAGAGATGCAACATTGCGGCGATGAGAGAGAGGCTGAAGACAGTGAGTTGGACGAGAGGAGTTGATGAGACGAAAAGCTTTTGATTCCACCCTGTCTAGAAGAGCAGTATGAGTGGAACCCCCCCAGACATGTGAAGCATACCCTATACATGGACGGATAAGGCCCTTGTACAGAGTTAGCAGCGGGGGGGGGGGTGAGAAAAACTGGCAGAGACGTCTCAGAACACCTAACTTCATAGAAGCTGTTTTAGCTAAAGATGGGATGTGAAGTTTCCAGTTTAGATTATAAGCTAAGGACAGACCGAGGATGTTCAGTGTAGAAGAGGGGGACAGTTGAGTGTCACTGAAGAAGAGGGGATAGTTGTCTGGAAGATTGTGTCGAGTTGATAGATGGAGGAATTGAGTTTTTGAGGCATTGAATAATACCAAGTTTGCTCTGCCCTAATCAGAAATTTCAGAAAGATCAGAAGTCAAGCGTTCTGTGGGTTCCCTGCGTAAAATTATTATTTCCTGAAGGGTTGGACGTCTATGAAAAGACGTGGAAAAGTGCAGGGTGGTATCATCAGCGTAGGAGTGGATAGGACAAGAAGTCTGGTTTAGAAGATCATTAATGAATAATAAGAAGAGAGTGGGTGACAGGACAGAACCCTGAGGAACACCACTGTTAATAGATTTAGGAGAAGAACAGTGACGGTCTACCACAGCAGCAATAGAACGGTCAGAAAGGAAACTTGAGACGAAGTTACAGAGAGAAGGATAGAAGCCATAGGAGGGTAGTTTGGAAATCAAAGCTTTGTGCCAGACCCTATCAAAAGCTTTTGATATGTTCAAGGCAACAGCAAAATCTCTAAAAGAGGATGACCAAGACTCAGTAAGGAAAGCCAGAAGATCACCAGTAGAGCGGCCTTGACGGAACCCATACTGGCGATCAGATGTGAAGTGATAGATGTTTGAGAATCTTCCTGTTGAGGATAGATTCAAAAACTTTAGATAGGCAGCAAATTAAAGCAATAGGACGGTAGTCTGAAGGATTAGAACGGTCACCCTTTTTAGGAACAGGCTGAATGTAGGCAAACTTCCAGCAAGAAGGAAAGGTAGATGTTGATAGACAGAGCTGAAAGAGTTTGACTAGGCAAGGTGCAAGCACGGAGGCACAGTTTCGGATAACAATAGAAGGGACCCCATCATGTCCATAAGCCTTCCGAGGGTTTAGGCCAGCAAGGTCATGGAAAACATCATTGCGAAGAATTTTAATAGGTAGCATGAAGTAGTCAGAGGGTGGAGGAGAGGGAAGAACAAGCCCAGAATCGTCCAAGGTAGAGATTTTAACAAAGGTTTTAGCGAAGAGTTTAGCTTTAGAAATAGATGTGATAGCAGTGGTGCCATCTGGTTGAAATAAAGGAGGGAAAGAAGAAGAAGCAAAGTTATTGGAGATACTTTTGGCTAGATGCCAGAAGTCACGAGGGGAATTAGATCTAGAAAGGTTTTGACACTCTGTTAATGAAGGAGTTAGTTGGAGCTAGTTGGAGAACAGACTTGGCATGGCTCCGGGCAGAAATATAAAGTTCATGAGATTCTGGTGATGGAAGGGTTAAGTACCTTTTTGTGGGCCACCTCTCTATCATGTATAGCACGAGAACAAGCTGTGTTAAACCAAGGTTTGGAAGGTTTAGGTCGAGAAAAAGAGTGAGGAATGTACGCCTCCATTATCACCTCTGTTATGCGCTCAGCACACAAAGACGGGTCTCTGACACGGAGGCAGTAGTTATTCCAAGGAAAATCAGCAAAATACCTCATCAGGTCCCCCCAACTGGCAGAGTCAAAACGCCAGAGGCACCTTCGCTTAGGCGGATCCTGAGGAGGGACTGGAGCGATAGGACAAGATACAGAGATGAGATTGTGATCGGAGGAGCCCAGCGGAGAAGAAAGGGTGACAGCATAAGCAGAAGGATTCGAGGTCAGGAAAAGGTCAAGAATGTTGGGCATATCTCCAAGACGGTCAGGAATACGAGTAGGGTGTTGCACCAATTGTTCTAGGTCGTGGAGGATAGCAAAGTTGAAGGGTAGTTCACCAGGATGGTCAGTGAAGGGAGAGGAAAGCCAAAGCTGGTGGTGAATATTGAAGTCTCCAAGAATGGAGATCTCTGCAAAAGGGAAGAGAGTCAGAATGTGCTCCACTTTGGAAGTTAAGTAGTCAAAGAATTTCTTATAGTCAGAGGAGTTAGGTGAGAGGTATGCAACACAGATAAATGTAGTTTGAGAGTGACTCTGTAGTCTTAGCCAGATGGTGGAAAACTCGGAAGATTCAAGAACGCCGGCACGAGAGCAGGTTAAGTCATTGCGCACATAAACGCAACATCCAGCTTTGGATCGAAAATGAGGAAAGAGAAAGCAGGAGGGAACAGAAAAGGGGCTACTGTCAGTTGCCTCAGACACCTGAGTTTCAGTGAGGAAAAGAAGATGAGGTTTAGAAGAGGAGAGGTGATGTTCTACAGATTGAAAATTAGATCTTAGACCGCGAATGTTGTAGAAGTTAATGAAGAAAAAGTTGAGGGGGGTGTCAAGACACTTAGGGTCGTCGACAGAAAGTCAATCCGACCTGGTGATATTTATGGTCCCCTCCCCAGATGGGGACTCCGAGGCTGGTGTAGGAGTCGCCATAATAATTTTGAAATTTTTGGGTGAAGGGTGTGTGTGTTATTAGGTGCTTGTAGTTTTGTTTGGAGGAAGAGAGTTGTCTTTAGAGAGCAGGCTGTGACTGCCCCATGTGTTGTGAGACACAAAGGGAAACGTTCAGTGAGGTCACAGCTGGGTTTAATGATAAGTTCACAGCACCCCCTGAACAGTGCTTTAGACCTCACTGGGAGTAATTATCGTTTCGGCAGGTGTCTACTGCCTCCTACTAACACTACTACTGCTGCTGTTGCAGCACACACACACACACACACACACACACACACACACACACACACACACACACACACACACACACACACACACACACACACACACAAAATGTAATATCATTTTGTCACTGTACATGAAGAACTTCCACAAGATTCTCTCTCTCTCTCTCTCTCTCTCTCTCTCTCTCTCTCTCTCTCTCTCTCTCTCTCTCTCTCTCTCTCTCTCTCTCTCTCTCTCTCTCTCTCTCGTTCCTGTGTCTTGTTTTCATATTTATTTTGATCTGTCCTCCTTTTATTAAGTCATCTATCCACCACTACACATTTTTTTTTTTCATTCTTTCTTTCCTTTTGCTTCATTTCGTTCATTGGTTGATTGACTGATGGATTGAGTGAGTGATTGAGTGATTGATTTATTAATTCATTTTTAGCAATCTATCTGTCATTGTATAACTTAAGTGGTAACAAATATAGTGATGAAGGCAATAACGATGATGCTAATAGATATACTACTACTCTAATGTTAGGACGGCTACTAGTTCCATTACTAATGATGATGATGATGATGATAATGATGATAATGGTGGTGATGATGATAATTTTGATATGGTGATGATAATAATGATAATAATAATAATAATAATAATAATAATAATAATAATAATAATAATAATAATAATAATAATAACAATAATAATTGTAATTGTAGTTGTAATAATAATAATTGTAATAATAATAATAACAATAATAATAATAATAATAATAATAATAATAATAATAATAATAATAGAGGAAGGTGTAAGGAGAAATGGGAGTGACGAGATAAGACCCGCTTTTTCTCACACCTTCTTCGTCCACTTGTCCAAAATGTCTCAACAACAACAACAACAACAACAACAACAACAACAACAACAACAACAACAACAACAGCAATAATAACAACAATCATAGTAATAATAATAATAATAATAATAATAATAATAATAATAATAATAATAATAATAATAATAATGAAAACAGCAAAAACAACAAGTCACACTTATAATTATAATTATAATTATGAGAAGGAGAAGAAAAGAAATAATAGTAATTAGTAGTTAGCAGTAGTAGTAGTAGTAGTAGTAGTAGTAGTAGTAGTAGTAGTACTAGTAGTAGGAGGAGGAGGAGAAGTTGTAGTAGTGGTGGTGGTGGTGATGGTGGCATTAACAAATTAAACAAGAAAGAAATATTAATTTTTAAGTGGCTAATTGATCTCCACGTGTGGAGAGAAACTTTCTTCCGATGTGGGGAATACTTTAGAAGGCGAAGGAGGTGGAGTAGGGGGAGGAGGAAAAGGAAGAAGAGGAGAAGGAGGAGGAGGAAGAGGAGGCGGAAGGAGATCAAGTGGAGGAAGGGAAAAAGAAGGGGACAAATTGAAATTGAGAGAAGGAGAAAATGTGTAATGATCAAGAAGGGATTAAGAACTAAAAAGGAGAAGAGAAAGAAAGGAAAAATGACAACAACAACAACAACAACAACAACAAAACCGAAGGAGGTGAATAGAGCAAGCAGATGAAAACATAGTGATAGAAAAGAAAACTATGAAGAAGGTAAAGATGAGGAGGACGAGAAGGTGGAGGAGGAGGAGGAGGAGGAGGAGGAGGAGGAGGGGAAGGAGGAGAATGAAGAGGAGAACGTAGAAGATGAAGGTAGAGAAAGAAGAGAAATAGAAGACCTCTTTGTTTTCTCTCCCAACGAAACAACATAATTTTCAGCACGATTGACCACTCTTGAGGCGATATTTATGTCTGGAGGGAATAGAGGGGAAAGGGAGGAGAGGAGGGAATGGAGTAAGGAAGGAGAGGGAGGGAGAGGAAGGGAAGGAGACATATTGCTGCTATCGTCTCATATATTTCTCTTTCATTAACTTCTCCAAATGTATGTGCTCAAAGTTTGTGTGTGTGTGTGTGTGTGTGTGTGTGTGTGTGTGTGTGTGTGTGTGTGTGTGTGTGTGTGTGTGTGTGTGTCTGTGTGTGTGTGTGTGTATGTGTTTGTTTGTTTGTTTGTTTGTTTGTTCGTTTATTTGTTTGTTTGTTCGTTAGGGTGTGATTGTATGTGTGTGTGTGTGTGTGTGTGTGTGTGTGTGTGTGTGTGTGTGTGTGTGTGTGTGTGTGTGTGTGTGTGTGTGTGTGTGTTCGTTTGTTAGTCTCTGTGTGTGTGTGTGTGTGTGTGTGTGTGTGTGTGTGTGAATTTAATTAATCTAGACGCCCTTTTAATTAGTTCATTATTGTCAACCATTAAAACCTTATGGCATTAGGGTGGAGAAAGAGAGAGAGAGAGAGAGAGAGAGAGAGAGAGAGAGAGAGAGAGAGAGAGAGAGAGAGAGAGAGACGTTATTAATGTCAAGTTAATTCCAGCATCGTAACATACTCAGGAAGTAATAGGTTATACACACACACTCACACACACACACACACATACACACACACACACACACGCACACACTAGCTATTTACTTCTTAATATCCATCATTAACGTCCATTATAATACATGTAAGGTAGGCTAGCTTTTGTAATGAAACCTCAACTTAAAACTGAAACCTACATCTGAGAATAGTTCGATAAGTTATCCAGTCAGTACAACAGAAATTCCTTTATGATTGAGTAAGGGAGGAGAGAAGGGGAGGTTAACATGATGGAGGAGGAACAAAGTGAAGAATTAATATAAGAAAAGAAAATGAAGGGACAGGGTGCAAAAAGGTGTGGGAGGGAGTGTTGCGTGATAAACAGGGATAGGGGGAAGATTTGGATGAGGGAGGAGGATTGGAAAAGGGCCTAGTATTGTACGAGTGTTACTTGCACAGTTGCATGGAGGGGTGGAAAGAAGGAAAAAGATGAGTGGAAAAAAAGTTACTGTTGATTAATTTGCTTTACTTACTACTTTTACTACTAATAATGATAGTGAAAATAATAATAATAATAATAATAATAATAATAATAATAATAATAATAATAATAATAATAATAATAATAACAACAACAACAACAGCAATACCACTACCACTACTACTACTAACACCACTAGTACTACTACTGCTCCTCTTGTTCCTAAATTTTAACTATAACTTTAATTCCTCCTTTGTTTCCTCAGTTAACAAATGCCCCGCGGTGTGTGTGTGTGTGTGTGTGTGTGTGTGGGAGTGTGTTTGGGTGGGTGTGGGTGTGTGTTTAATGACAGTGGTGGAGATCATGTTTGTCCTCAGAAGGGTCTTGTGTAATAAATGTTTGTTATTCCATGATTGTTGCTGCGGTGGTGGTAATGGTGGTGCTCGTGATGGTGGTGACTCACGTTCATGCTATTCCTTTTCTTACTAGTACATATATTTTTCTTTGTCATATCCTCTTGTATCTGATCTTACGTTTTTCATTGTGTTATAACATATTGTTGTTGTTGTTGTTGTTGTTTGCTTGTTTGTTTATTATTATTATTATTATTATTATTATTATTATTATTATTATTATTATTATTATTATTATTGTTATTATTATTATTATTATTATCATTATTATTATTATTGCTATTATTATATCAGTAATAGGTAGTAGTAGTAGTAGTAGTAGTAGTAGTAGTAGTAGTAGTAGTAGTAGTAGTAGTATTGCTTCTGATGTACTTAATGTTATTTTCGTTGTTGTTGTTGTTGTTGTTGTAGCAATAGTAGTGTATAAGAGCACAATAATGAAGGAGACTGCAAAAGGGCAGTTAGCCTACTCTAGGTAGCTCCTATACTTACCATGAACTTCTCCCACCACCTTGCCAACCTTCCTATTACTGCCTGTCTTCCCTGTCCATATTATCACCTAACCTTCTCTTGAAACTCTCTAGCGTGTTGGGGCTGACATGACTTCTAAGCCTATTCCACTCACTCACCACTCTATGAACCAGTTCCCACCGATCTCTTTCCTAAACCTAAACTTGTCTAGCTTATATCAGCTACCTCGAGTTCTGTCCCGATTGTTTACATTGAGAACGTCACTTATATTCCCTTTACCCATTTAAATACTATTCCTATCATATCCCCACGCACGTTTCTTCTCTCCAGTAAATGCAGTTTTAGCCACTCTTTATACGGTAATCCTCTCAATCCCTAAACCATCTTAGTCATCCTACTCTGCACTGCATCTAAGGAATCTATGTCTTTTCTATAATGCGGTGTCCAGATCTGGTCTAATAAAGCTAAATATAACTTAAGAATAACCTCTGCATTTTTGTTTGTTACACACCTACTGATAAATCGTAATACCCTATTGGCTTTGTTCCTGACTGACACACACTGTTCCCTTGGTCTAAGATCTGAGGTTCCCTATATTTCGCATAACACAGTGAGGTCTAAAGCACTGGATCACGGGGTGCTGTGAACTTATCATTAAACCCAGCTGTGACCTCACTGAACGTTTCCCATTGTGTATCACAACACAAGGGGACGGTCACAGCCTGCCCTCTAAAGACAACTCTCTTCCTCCATACAAAACTTCTAGCACCTAATAACACATACACATCCTTCACTCAAAAAATCATAATTATCATGGCGACTCCTACACCAGCCTCGGAGCCCCCATCTGGGGAGGAGACCACAAATGTCCCCAGGTCGGACTGCTCTTTTGATAATGATCCTAAGAGTCTTGACAGCCCCCCTCAACTTTTCTTCATTAACTTCTGCAACATTCGCGTTCTTAGATCTAATTTTCAATTTGTAGAACACTACCTCTCCTCTTCTAAACCTCATCTTCTTTTCCTCACTGAAACACAGGTGTCTGAGGCAACTGACAGTAGCCCTTTTCTGTTCCTATTTCTCGACCTATACCTTCCAAAACATGGTTTAATACAGCCTGTTCTCGTGATATATATGATTGGGAGGAGGCACACAAAAAGTACTTAATCACCAGAATCCCATGCACTTTACATTTCTGCCCGGAGCCATGCCAAGTCTGTTCTCCAACTAGCCAAAAAAGTTTTCTAATAGAAAGTCAAAATCTTTCAAGATCTAACTCCCCCTCGTGTCTTCTGGCATCTAGCCAAAAATATCTCCAATAACTCTGCTTCTTCTTCTTTCCTTCCTTTATTTTAACCACTGCTATCACATCTACCTTTAAAAGCTGAACTCTTCGCTAAAACCTTTGCTAAAAACTCTACCTTGCACGATTCATTGTTTGTTCCTCCCTCTCCTCCACATTCTGAGTACTTCATATTATATAATATTTTTTTTTCGCAGTGATGTTTTCCATGCCCTCGCTGGCCTAAACCCTCGGAAGGCTTATGGACTTGATGGGGTCCCTCTTCTGTCTTCAGAAACTGTGCCTTCGTGCTTGCACCTTGCTTAGTCAAACTCTTTCAACTATGTCTATCAACATCTACCTTTCCTTCTCGCTGGAAGTTTGCCTACATTCAGCCTGTTCCTAAAAAGGGTGACCGTTCTAATCCCTCAAACTACCGTCCTATTGCTTGAATTTCCTACCTATCTCAATTTTTTTAAACTATGCTCAACAGGAAGATTCTTAAACATCTATCACTTCACAACCTTCTATCTGAACGCCAGTATGGGTTCCGTCGAGGCCGCTCTACTGGTGATCTTCTGGCTTACTGAGTGTTGACCATCCCCTTTTAGAGATTTTGATGAAACTTTTGTTGTTGCCTTTGACATAGAGTCTGGCACAAAGCTTTGATTTCCAAACAAAACTCCTACGACTTCTATTCTTCTTTCTGTAACTTAATCTCAAGTTTCCTTTCTAACCATTCTATTACTGCTGTAGTAGACGGTCACTGTTTTTCTCCTAAATCTATTAACAGTGGTATTCCTCAGGGTTCTGTCCTGTCATTCACTCTCTTCCTATTGTTCATCAATGATCTTCTAAACCAAACTTCTTGTCCTATCCATTCCTCTGCTGATGATACCACTCTGCACTTTTCTACGACTTTTCCTAGACATCCAACCTTTCAGGAAGTAAACAATTTACGCAGGGAAGCTACAGAACGCCTGACTCTCTCTCTCACTCTCTCTAAAATTTCTGAATGGGACAGAGCAAACTTGGTATTGTTCAATGCCTCAAAAACTCAATTCCTCCATCTGTCAATTCGACCCAAACTTCCAGACAACTATCCCCTCTTCAATGACACTCAACTGTTCCTTTCTTCTATACTGAACATCCTCGGTCTGTCCTTTTCTTATAATCTAAACTGGAAACTTCACATCTCATTTCTAGCTAAAACAGTTCCTCTGAAGTTAGGTGTTTTTCTCATCCCCCCCCCCCTTCCCAAGCTGCTAACTCTGTACAAGGGCCTTATCCGTCAATGTATGGAATATGCTTCATATGTCTGGGGGTGTTCCACTCATACCGCTCTTTTAGACAGGGTGGAATCAAATGCTTTTCATATCATCAGTTCTCCTCTAACTGACTGTCTTCAGCCTCTTTCTCATCGCCGTAATGTTACACCTCTTGCTATCTTCTACCGCTATTTTCATGCCAACTGCTCTTCTGATCTTGCTAACTGCAAGCCTCCCCTCCTCCCGCTGCCTCGCTGCTCATGTCTTTCTTCTTTCACCTATATTCTGTCCACCTCTCTAATGCAAGAGTTAACCAGTATTCTCAATCATTCATTCCTTTCTCTGGTAAACTCTGGAACTCCCTTCCTGCTTCTGTATATCTGTCTTCCTATGACTTGAACTCCTTCAAGAGGGAAGTTTCAAGACATTATCCTTCAGTTTTCTACTACCGCTTAAGACTCAATTCGGGGACCGTCATCTCAATGGGCTTTTTTTTTGGGGGGGGGAGGGATTTTTGTTGGCCTTGGCCGGTGTCCCTCCTACATGAAAAAAAAAGAAAAATATCACTCCTGATCCTCGTATCTAAGTCATTTATATAAATTAAGAACAATAGGATCCCCATTGCTAATTCCTGTAGGACTCGGCTGGTAGCTGCCTACCACTGTGACGTAAGCCTTTACTTTATCTAATGGTCTCCTATAGGGTATTCTGTAAAATGCCTTATTAAAGTTTAGATGAATTATATCGTAGTTATCATCGCTATCTACAACTTCTATTACTCTTTCATAAAACGCCAATGAGTTTGTAAGACAAGATGTGCCTTTCCTGAATTCATGCTGACTATTCTTAATTAGTTGTTGTTGTTGTTTTTTTCCTGTGTATTCTGTGATTTCTCTAACTATGATGGTTTTCAGTATCTTGCATATTACAGGAGTTAAATTAATTGGGCAGTAGTTGCAGCTCTCTGACTTAACCCATTTCTTAAAAATACTTACTACGTTTTCTTGGTTACAGTAATAGTAGTAGTAGCTGCTGCTTCTGCTACTGCTACTCCTCTCGCACCAACATCACTATCAACATCAGCGGTAGTGTCACCGTCACTATCAATATGATAACGATGATGATATCCGTGATCATTCCTATTATTTTTATTAATCGGAAATTAATCACAACTCTCTCTCTCTCTCTCTCTCTCTCTCTCTCTCTCTCTCTCTCTCTCTCTCTCTCTCTCTCTCTCTCTCTCTCTCTCTCTTGTTTATTTTTTTGTTTTTGTGTTTTGTTTATTCGTTTGCTTGGCTGGACGTCGTGTCGTGGCGGTGGCGGTGGTGGTGGTGGTGGTGGCGTGACACTGATGACCTCTTGACTACCTCCTTCCTGACCATCCATGTGTCCCCTCATGCTATTATTATTATTATTATTATTATTATTATTATTATTATTATTATTATTATTATTATTATTTTTATTATTACTGTTATTTTTTGTTGTTGCTGATGAGAAGGACGTCCTTCTCTTCTTCATTCTCCTTTATGTATTTGATATATTATTTTAACTTTTGTCATCTTCAATAAAGTGTGTGTGTGTGTGTGTGTGTGTGTGTGTGTGTAATTTAACGAAGAGAGAGAGAGAGAGAGAGAGAGAGAGAGAGAGAGAGAGAGAGAGAGAGAGAGAGAGAGAGAGAGAGAGAGAGAGAGAGAGAGAATTATTCCTGATTATAGCTATTCTTAAGGCAGGAAATCGTATTATAGTTCATACTCTTCCATCTCCTCCTCCTCCTCCTCCTCCTCCTCCTCCTCCTCCTCCTCCTCCTCCTCCTCCCTTTTCCCTCTCTTTCTCCTTCTCTTCCCTCAATTGTTGGTGTTCTTCCAGCGATGAGAAGCGTCAGTCACCGGCACTTAATTGTGGAGGAGGAGGAGGAGGAGGAGTAGGTGGAGAGAGATGGAGGGAGGGGGAGAAGATGGAAGAAGAAGAAGAAGAAGAAGAAGAAGAAGAAGAAGAAGAAGAAGAAGAAGTCTGAGGAGGAGGAGGAGGAGGAGAAGAAGAAGAAGAAGAAGAAGAAGAAGAAGACGGAGGAGGAGGAGGAGGAGGAGGAGGAGGAGGAGGAGGAGAAGGAGGAAGAGAAGTAGGGGAGTGGGAAGTGAAAAAGGAGGCGGAAGAAAGAATTATTGCGGGCTGTGGTGTTTCTTTTTTTTTTTGTATAAGAGAGAGAGAGAGAGAGAGAGAGAGAGAGAGAGAGAGAGAGAGAGAGAGAGAGAGAGAGAGAGAAAGAAAGGGGGGCACACACACACACACACACATACACACACACACACACACACACACGAGGTCTTTGGGTACGGGTCATAAAAGAAAATGAGCCCTTCGTGTGTGTGTGTGTGTGTGTGTGTGTGTGTGTGTGTGTGTATAAAGGTTCTCTGGTTTCGCTATACCACATCCACAAATGTCTTATTCCTGGAGGTAATCACCATTAACAATGTAATAAGAGCGAAATACTCAGATAAATACGTAAACAACAAAACAGGCAAATAAATCTAGGCTCAATAAATCTGTTGAAAAATTGTTGAAATCAAAAGAGAAAATTTAATATACAATATCTAATTCTTCCATGTCAGAGTCTTACACTGAGATGAAACACAATTTTGAAATATTGGTTATCGTGAACATCAAGGAAGCTTCTTTTTTTTTTCTTTGTGTTTTATCTGATTAAGTTTCATGCCTTTTTTTGTGGATGAAAAAAAATTTCAAGTCTTCGTTTTTTTTTTTTTTTTTTGGCGAACCTACATAATAGTATAAAGGAGAGTATTTTTGTGAATCTCTCTCTCTCTCTCTCTCTCTCTCTCTCTCTCTCTCTCTCTCTCTCTCTCGTTCGAGTCGTTGTGGCGAGCGGACGTCCCTCATCTCGCTCTTGTCTACAACGTACTATACCAATTCTTCTTAACTACAATGGAAACTTCGGCATTGAAGACACTGCTTGCTGACCAGGATGAAGCCTATAAAAGTGTTCTTGAAGTATTCGTGGCACAAGTTAGTGGAAAAATCGAGCCACTACAATCAACCATTGGTGATCTAATCAAGAGTCTGGAATACATACAGGCCGAAGTGGAAGATCTCAAGTGCGATGTGAGACGATTCGAGCATGAAAAAGAAGGTAATTAAGAAACTATCACAATGTTGACAGAAGATCTTCAAACATCCAAGAAAACTGTAAACGACCTGGAAGAAAAATACAATTGCCAAGAGGGTTATAGCAGAAGAAATAATCTACACATAACTGGACTGGAAGAGCTTCATAAGAGTGAGAGACATGGGAACAAACAGCTTGGTAAGTATCAAAGCTCCTAAAAGACAAGCTTCAATTACCCGACATCGAAATAGAGCGCGCTCACTGTTCAGGACAACAAAAGTGTTTCGCCATCGCCCATTTACTGTTCGGTTCCCCCGCTACTGTGACCGTGAAGCTGTGTTAAGGAATGCTTCAAAACTGAAGGGCATCCGAATATTCATCAATGAGGACTTATGTCCTGCTTCACAGGAAAAACGAAAAGCACAAATACCTCTAATGAAACAAGCAAGAAATTAAGGCAAATTGGCGTACTTCAGATATGCATAATTAATAATCAAGGATAAACAAGATGCTTCAGGACATACTGACAGAAGGTCCGGAACCAACAACAGAAGTGTTGCTGTGGCTGATGGAGTTGCTGCGACCAGTTCTGCTGCTGTCGCCGCGGCTTCCATAGGTGGCGTGGCCCATCCTGGGGCCGTAGCCGGAGCTGCTCGAGGGAACGAAGCCGCTGACGTGGCAAGGACAGCGCCTGTTTTACTACGTAGTGTTGGTGCACCGAGTGCGTTTTTTTTTTTTTTTTTATGTAGGAAGGACACTAGCCAAGGGCAACAAAAATCCCCCCAAAAAAATGCCCACTGAGATGCCTGTCCCATAAAAGGGTCAAAGCAGTAGTCAAAAATTGATGAATAAGTGTCTTGAAACCTCCCTCTTGAAGGAATTCAAGTCATAGGAAGGTGGAAATACAGAAGCAGGCAGGGAGTTCCAGACTTTACCAGAGAAAGGGATGAATGATTGACAATACTGGTTAACTCTTGCGTTAAAGAGGTGGACATAATAGGGGTGAGAGAAAGAAGAAAGTCTTGTGCAGCGAGGCCGCGGGAGGAGGGGAGGCATGCAGTTAGCAAGATCAGAAGAGCAGTTAGCATGAAAATAGCGGCAGAAGTCAGCTAGAGATGCAACATTGCGGCGATGAGAGAGAGGCTAAAGACACTCAGTTAGAGGAGTTGATGAGACGAAAAGCTTTTGATTCCACCCTGTTTAGAAGAGCAGTATGAGTGGAACCCCCCCCAGACATGTGAAGCATACTCCATACATGGACGGATAAGGCCCTTGTACAGAGTTAGCAGCTGGGGGGTGAGAAAAACTGGCGGAGACGTCTCAGAACACCTAACTTCATAGAAGCTGTTTTAGCTAGAGATGAGATGTGAAGTTTCCAGTTCAGATTATAAGTAAAGGACAGACCGAGGATGTTCAGTGTAGAAGAGGGGGACAATTGAGTGTCACTGAAGAAGAGGGGATAGTTGTCTGGAAGGTTGTGTCGAGTTGATAGATGGAGGAATTGAGTTTTTGAGGCATTGAACAAGTTTGCCCTGCCCTAATCAGAAATTTTAGAAAGATCAGAAGTCAAGCGTTCTGTGGCTTCCCTGCGCGAAATGTTTACCTCCTGAAGGGTTGGACGTCTATGAAAAGACGTGGAAAAGTGCAGGGTGGTATCATCAGCGTAGGAGTGGATAGGACAAGAAGTTTGGTTTAGAAGATCATTAATGAATAATAAGAAGAGAGTGGGTGACAGGACAGAACCCTGAGGAACACCACTGTTAATAGATTTAGGAGAAGAACAGTGACCGTCTACCACAGCAGCAATAGAACGGTCAGAAAGGAAACTTGAGATGAAGTTACAGAGAGAAGGATAGAAGCCGTAGGAGGGTAGTTTGGAAATCAAAGCTTTGTGCCAGACTCAATCAAAAGCTTTTGATATGTCCAAGGCAACAGCAAAAGTTTCACCAAAATCTTAAAAGAGGATGACCAAGACTATGTAAGGAAAGGCAGAAGATCACCAATAGAGCGGCCTTGACGGAACCCATACTGGCGATCAGACAGAAGGTTGTGAAGTGATAGATGTTTAAGAATCTTCCTGTTGAGGATAGATTCAAAAACTTTAGATAGGCAGGAAATTAAAGCAATAGGACGGAGCTGAAAGCTGTTTGCTGTTAGAGCTGAAAGAGTTTGACTAGGCAAGGTGCAAGCACGGAGGCACAGTTTCGGAGAACAATAGGAGGGACCCCATCAGGTCCATAAGCCTTCCAAGGGTTTAGGCCAGCAAAAGCATGGAAAAGATTATTGCGAAGAATTTTAATAGGTCGCATGAAGTAGTCAGAGGGTGGAGGAGAGGGAGGAACAAGCCCAGAATCGTCCAAGGTAGAGTTTTAGCAAAGGTTTGAGCGAAGAGTTCAGCTTTAGAAATAGATGTGATAACAGTAGTGCCATCTGGTTGAAATAAAGGAGAGAAAGAAGAAGAAGTAAAGTTATTGGAGATATTTTTGGCTAGATGCCAAAAGTCACGAGGGGAGTTAGATCCTGAAAGGTTTTGACGCCTTCTGTTAATGAAGGAGTTTTTGGCTAGTTGGAGCACAGACTTGGCATGGTTCCGGGCAGAAATATAAAGGGCATGAGATTCTGATGATGGAAGGCTTAAGTACCTTTTGTGGGCCACCTCTCTATCATGTATAGCACGAGAACAAGCTGTGTAAAACCAAGGTTTAGAAGGTTTAGGTCGAGAAAAAGAGTGAGGAATGTACGCCTTCATGTCAGACACTATCACCTCTGTTATGCGCTCAGCACACAAAGACGGGTCTCTGACACGGAAGCAGTAGTCATTCCAAGGAAAATCAGCAAAATACCTCCTCAGGTGCCCCCAACTAGCAGAGGCAAAACGCCAGAGACACCTTCGCTTAGGGGGATTCTGAGGAGGGATTGGAGCGATAGGACAAGATACAGATATGAGATTGTGATCGGAGGAGCCCAACGGAGAAGAAAGGGTGACAGCATAAGCAGAAGGATTAGAGGTCAGGAAAATGTCAAGAATGTTGGGTGTATCTCCAAGACGGTCACGAATACGGGTAAGGTGTTGCACCAATTGCTTTAGGTCGTGGAGGATAGCAAAGTTGAAGGGTAGTTCACCAGGATGGTCAGTGAAGGGAGAGGAAAGCCAAAGCTGGTGGTGAACATTGAAGTCTCAAAGAACGGAGATCTCTGCAAAAGGGAAGAGAGTCAGAATGTGCTCCACTTTGGAAGTTAAGTAGTCAAAGAATTTCTTATAGTCAGAGGAGTTAGGTGAGAGGTATACAGCACAGATAAATTTAGTTTGAGAGTGACTCTGTAGTCGTAGCCAGATGGTGGAAAACTCGGAAGATTCAAAAGCGTGTGTCATTACGCACATAAAAGCAACATCCAGCTTTGGATCGAAAATGAGGATAGAGAAAGTAGGAGGGAACAGAACAGATGAGGTTTAGAAGAGGAGAGGTGGTGTTCTACAGATTGAAAATTAGATCTTAGACCGCGAATGTTGCAGAAGTTATTGAAGAAAAAGTTGAGTGGGTGTGAAGACACTTAGGGTCGTCGACAGAAAGTGAGTCCGACCTGGGGACATTTATGGTCCCCTCCCCAGATGAGGACTCCGAGGCTAGTGTAGGTGTCCCCATGATGATTATGAAATTTTTGAGTGAAGGGTGTGTGTTATTAGGTGCTTGTAGTTTTGTGTCGAGGAAGAGAGTTGTCTTTAGAGGGCAGGCTGTGACTGCCTCCTTGTGTTGTGAGACACAAAGGGAAACGTTCAGTGAGATCACAGTTGGGTTTAATGATAAGTTCACAGCACCTTTGAACAGTCTTTTAGACCTCACTGGGAGTAATTATCGTTTCGGCAGGTGTCTACTGCTGGCGAGTCACGTTTCTGCTGTGAAAGGTGGTACAGGCTATAGTCAACCGTCCCCTACTGGAGCTTCACTACGCACATCACTTAAGTACGACACTAGAGATTCACCTACTTGTAAATCACTATCTAAGTCAGAGAAATAATGTACGAGTAATAACATATAAACTGCTACTGTTTATAACTAAGTGTTTATAACCTATAAGTTACAATGCATTTAGAATACCACATACTTTTTTGTGATTTAAACTATGTAGAGTTAGCAAATACTCTTAATTTTATAGGTGAAGGTAGGTTTCTTTTAAATGTCATTAACGGCATGATTTTTTACCCATTTGATCCTTGTGACAGTTTGTGACATTTTGATCCTTTAGACAGTTATCTCTGTAACCAAGGGCTTAAGGAGGCAACATGTAACTACGATTTATGTGATGATTGTTATACTTTCAACATCATATTCAAAGTTATTACTTTTTAACATATCTAGTTTACCACTTCACATGGACAATTTCTGTCATCAGTGTTTAGACAGAACTGAAACCAGGCTCGACATCATAGGATTCTGTGAAACATGACTCACTGACTGTACTGCTTCACTGTACAATCTGAGTGGTTCCAGTGCATTTTCTAAAAACAAAACTACTAAGGTGTGGCTCTTTACACTGCTAGGAATATGAAGAGGGTGGTGAGACAGGATTTATCTATTCAGCTGACAAATATTGAATCATTATTCGTAGAATGTTCCACATCTAACACTTCTTTAGATGGAATAGTATACAGACCACCAAATACGAATATTCATGATTTGTTTTTCATCCTAAAACAACTTTTAGATCAGAAAATAAACCGTGTTACATTTCTGACCTAAATGTAAATCTTTTTAAGCAAGACTCGAATGTTAACGAGCTGCAGAACCTATTCGTTTCACATTTTCAATTTATTTAGAAACCTACCCGTGTAACAAATAAATCGGCATCATTAACTGACCCCATATAGACTAGCGACATGCAAAATTATAAAGCAAGCGTCATAATACTCTTCCATAAGCGATAACTTTCCGGTCTTTAGTTCCTTCACAGTACCACAATACAATACTCACTGCTTAGACACTACTAAAACTGTAAGAATATTCAGAGAACTCGTTTGATAAATTACAGGTGGTTAACTGAAGTAAATGATAAAATCGATAATGACACTTGAAATTTATATGAAAAAAATTACCAATCAATATAATAAAACTTTTTCCAGTCAAACTAATAAATGAAAAAAAAAAAACTTTGAAAACCAATATATCACTCCGTCTATAAAGACCTCAATTAGACATCGAAACAAGTTACAGAAACTATCATTTACCTCAATGATACAACACATAGAAGTATTAAGTTAAATTTTCGCTCTTTGCTGATGTCACCCAACATATACCTACAAGACAATAACCTATACGAACTAAGTGACATATTAAGTACAGAACTAGTGCATGTCTCAAACTGGTTAAAAAGCAACAAGCTCACCATAAACACATCCAAAACACATTTTATGGTATATTGTTCATCGATGTTGCAACCTCCTCCTCAGATAGCAATTAAAATTGACGGTTATACAATAAACAGGGTTATAGAGACCATGTTTTTAGGAATCACAATAGACCATAAGTTAAATTGGCATTCATATTTAAATGGTATAAAAACTAAAATTTCTAAGGTAACTGGTGTTATATATAGGTTGACGTATTTCTTTAATTTAAAAATTGTAAGGCAAATATATTTATCAATTGTTTATCCATATCTATCATACTGTCCAGCAATATGGGGAGACACGCACAGAACTTATATAGACAACATATTTACGGCACAGAGGATGCTCTGCATCATGTTCCATAAATATAAACATGGCCACATTATTCCGCTCATCAAGGAAAGCAAACTATTAAAGTTCTATGACACTATTTACCTCCAGAACTATTTATTTGTGCACAAAGCCCTGTTTGTCCATCCAGATGACAGCGGATTTCAATACATGTCCCACACTGCCGATACAAGAAGACCCCTTCAGAAGACCTCAGCAGACTCCCTCTTTGCAGAACATCTCACGCCTGCAAAGTAACTCCTTCAAAGGAGCTAAATTATGGAATGACTTGCAAGAAAATGTGAAAAGTACAATGTCTAATGTACTCAAATACAAAATTAAGAAACACATTTTTCAGCAAATACAGTCCCAACTAAGACTTGAATAATTATGTATTACGTTTCTATCTTTGTACTAACTAATTAGCTAACTAGCTTCTACATTAACAGGTTACATATAGTATTGATGTTCCAACCCAACACACATGTTCGGGTCTCATATCAGGGGGTGGGCCTGTAACTTTTTGAGAGCAGTGTTTGGGAAGGCACTAACTTGCATGATCGAACATACTGCAACAGGCCTAGCAAGCCGCCGGCGAAGAGCAAAACTTCTCATAAAACGCACAACAGCTGACATATGTTCATTCACCTACCAGGCGTATGGTGAGAAATTTATTGTCGGAAACCACTTTATTTCAATCGTTCGATTATTATTGTTATTTATTATTATTATTATTATTATTATTATTATCATTATTATTATTATTATCATTATTATTATTATTATTATTATTATTATTATTATTATCATTATTGTTATTATTTGTTTTTGTTGTGTTGTTACCACTGATACATCACTGTTACTACGACTTGCATAATGTTTTGTTAACACGGTGTTTTGTTAACACGTGTTATTAATGCAGTTGTTGCAATCATTATTATTACTACTAATATGTTATTGTTACATTAACATATTTGTTTCATTATTGTTATTAATGTGGTTGCCACTGTTATTATTATTATTATTATTATTATTATTATTATTATTATTATTATTATTATTATTATTATTATTAATAATACCTTCATTGTTAATGCTATCTACATTATTATCACTAATATAACTTTTATTATAGTAATGCTATATTATTATTATAACTACAGTATATTATTATTATTATTATTATTATTATTATTATTATTATTATTATTATTATTATTATTATTATTGTTATTATCATCATCCTGTTTTACATATATTTGCTAGATCAACGTATCTGTTATTGCTATGAATTAGTTACAGGTAAATTACCTGTCCGCTCGTAATGACGATTCACTAAATGTCAAAACCACAGGTCCTTAAGAGTTTAGGGTTAATGGACCTCAGCCAGTAAATATGCACATATTATATTGTTTATCCTCATTACATGTAAGTCTAAAATAAAACAATTTTTCTCTCTCTCTCTCTCTCTCTCTCTCTCTCTCTCTCTCTCTCTCTCTCTCTCTCTCTCTCTCTCTCTCTCTCTCTCTCTCTCTCTCTCTCTCTCTCTCTCTCTCTCTCTCTCTCTCTCTCTCCCTCCATTGGCGTGACTCCCTTGTCCGTGCTTAACCCTTAAGGTAAACAATATATTTTTGTGACGCGTCTGCAAATGATGGACGAATTTCACCAAATATTAGAAAAATAACATAGTTACCCTGACTATGTATTAAATCCAAAACTAGAAAATGAAAATACAACTCTCCCTTCACTAGAAATTGAAATACAAACACCGTACAAAGGAAAGTTTTTTTTTCAAAATTAAGAACAAAGATTAACATTATTAGGCAATGATTAAACTTTAAATTAAGTAACACAGTAAATATTGGCTAGAAGGACAATAGCTACAACATTTCGTCCTTGGAGATTCACGCTAGCTGCTTCCCTTGAGATCATCTTAGTCTGAAATGAGGGATGAAAAAAAGTAAATTTCGTTACTTAAGCTACTCCATATCCTATTAATTTACCTCCATTTCTTACTAATTTAATGTTTAGTGCTACCAGACTCCTGTAGGTGACCAGAAACTGCTATTGCATAATTTTTTAAACTTTTCCTATGAATTTGTACTGACCGATGGCATTGTTTTTTTTTCAGAACTCGTACAATAAAAAATATTATTTTTCACATTTTTTCTTTTTTTCTTTTCATTATGCTAAGGTATGGACATTGGTGTAAATTTAAAGGAACAGAATGCCTTACCTCGTTCCTCTGCATAGACGATGCAGAACTGATAGTAGTGGTGAGGACAGACAGCCTTTTGACAACCGTGACATCTCTACCTCTTGTTTCTGGCAGATCGTCCCACACAGTATAGGCACCTTTTGAGGGGCTTGATTGTCTCTGATGCTGCCGGACATCCGCTAAGCAGGACTGTATAGAGGCAGCTTGAATGTTGTTGATATGAGTTGCTTAATGCTAATGGGCAAACCAACCCCAATTGTCATAGCTATTTTTAAAAGTACCCAAGGCTTCATTAGCTCTACTGACAATCACGGCATATACCTCCTCCTAATCACTGATTGTTGGTTCAATCTTTCCATGTCTTCTGTATGGGTGATCCAGGAGTTTTCATTTTTTTTATGTAGGAAGAACACTGGCCAAGAGCAACAAAAATCCAATAAAAAAAAAAAAAAGCCCATTGAAATGCCAGTCCCATAAAAGGGTCAAAGCAGTGGTAAAAAAAATTGATGAATAAATGTCTTGAAACCTCCCTCTTGAAGGAATTCAAGTCATAGAAAGGTGGAAATACAGAAGCAGGGAGAGAGTTCCAGAGTTTACCAGAGAAAGGGATGAATGATTGAGAATACTAGTTAACTCTTGCGTTAGAGAGGTGGACAGAATAGTGGTGAGAGAAAGAAGAAAGTCTTGTGCAGCGAGGCCGCAGTAGGAGGGAAGGCATGCAGTTAGCAAGATCAGAAGAGCAGTTAGCATGAAAATAGCGGCAGAAGACAGCTAGAGATGCAACATTGCAGCGGTGAGAGAGAGGCTGAAGACAATCAGTTACAGGAGAGCAGTTGATGAGACGAAAAGCTTTTGATTCCACCCTGTCTAGAAGAGCAGTATGAGTGGAACCCCCCCCCCAGACATGTGAAACATACTCCATACATGGACCGATAAGGCTCTTGTACAGAGTTAAAAGCTGGGGGGGTGAAAAAACTGGCGGAGACGTCTCAGAACACCTATCTTCATAGAAGCTGTTTTAGCTAGAGATGAGATGTGAAGTTTCCAGTTCAGATTATAAGTAAAGGACAGACCAAGGATGTTCAGTGTAGAAGAGGGGGATAGTTGAGTGTCATTGAAGAAGAGGGGATAGTTGTCTGGAAGGGTGTCTCAAGTTGATAGATGGAGGAATTGAGTTTTTGAGGCATTGAACAATACCAAGTTTGCTCTGCCCCAATCAGAAATTTTAGAAAGATCAGAAATCAAGCGTTCTTTGTCTTCCCTGCATGAAATTTTTACCTCCTGAAGGGTTGGACGTCTATGAAAAGACGTGGAAAAGTGCAGGGTGGTATCATTAGCGTAGGAGTGGATAGGACAAGAAGTTTGGTTTAAAAGATCATTAATGAAGGATAAGAAGAGAGTGGGTGACAGGACAGAACCGTGAGGAACCCCACTGTTAATAGATTTAGGGGAAGAACAGTGACCGTCTACCACAGCAGCAATACGAGTAGAACGGTCAGAAAGGAAACTTGAGATGAAGTTACAGAGAGAAGGATAGAAGCCGAAGGAGGGTAGTTTTGAAATCAAAGCTTTGTGCCAGACTCTATCAAAAGCTTTTGATATGTCCAAGGCAACAGCAAAAGTTTCACTAAAATCTCTAAAAGAGGATGACCAAGACTCAGTAAAGAAAGCCAGAAGATAACCAATAGAGCGGTCTTGACGGAACCCATACTAGCGATCAGATAGAAGATTGTGAAGTGATAGATGTTTAAGAATCTTCCTGTTGAGGATAGATTCAAAAACTTTAGATAGGCAGGAAATTAAAGCAATAGGACAATAGTTTGAGGAATTAGAACGGTCACCCTTTTTAGGAACAGGTTGAAGGTAGGTAAACTTCCAGCAAGAGGGAAAGGTAGATGTTAACAGACAGCTGAAAGAGTTTGACTAGGCAAGGTGCAAGCACGGAGGCACAGTTTCGGATAACAATAGGAGGGACCCCATCAGGTCCATAAGCCTTCCAAGGGTTTAGGCCAGCAAGGGCATGGAAAACACCATTGCGAAAAATTTTAATAGGTGGCATAAAGTAGTCAGAGGGCGGAGGAGAGGGAGGAACAAGCCCAGAATCATCCAAGGTAGAATTTTTAGCAAAGGTTTGAGCAAAGAGTTCAGCTTTAGAAATAGATGTGATAGCAGTGGTGCCATCTGGTTGAAACAGAGGAGGGAAAGAAGAAGAAGCAAAGTTATTGGAGATATTTTTTGGCTAGATGCCAGAAGTCACGAGGGGAGTTAGATCTTGAAAGATTTTGACACTTTCTGTTAATGAAGAGTTTTTGGCTAGTTGGAGAACAGACTTGGCATGGTTCCGGGCAGAAATATAAAGTGCATGAGATTCTGGTGATGGAAAGCGTAAGTACCTTTTGTGGGCCACCTCTCTATCATGTATAGCATGAGAACAAGCTGTGTTAAACCAAGGTTTAGAGGGTTTAGGACGAGAAAATGAATGAGGGATGTACGCCTCCATGCCACTCCATGACACTATCATCTCTGTTATGCGCTCAGCACACAAAGACGGGTCTCGGACACGGAAGCAGTAGTCATTCCAAGGAAAATCAGCAAAATACCTCCTCAGGTCCCCCCAACTAGCAGAGGCAAAACGCCAGAGGCACCTTCGCTTAGGGGGATCCTGAGGAGGGATTGGAGCGATAGGACAAGATAAAGATATGAGATTGTGATCGGAGGAGCCCAACGGAGAAGAAAGGGTGACAGCATAAGCAGAAGGATTAGAGGTCAGGAAAAGGTCAAGAATGTTGGGTGTATCTCCAAGACCGTCAGGAATACACCGTCAGCACCAATTGCTCTAGGTCGTGAAGGATAGCAAAGTTGTAGGCCAGTTCACCATGATAGTCAGTAAAGGGAGAGGAAAACCAAAGTTGGTAGTGAATATTGAAGTCTCCAAGAATGGAGATCTCTGCAAAAAGGAAGAGAGTCAGAATGTGCTCCACTTTGGAAGTTAAGTAGTCAAAGAATTTCTTATAGTCAGAGGAGTTAGGAGAGAGGTATACAGCACAGATAAATGTAGTTTGAGAGTGACTTTGTAGTCATAGCCAGATGGTGGAAAACTTGGAACATTCAAGAGCGTGGGCACGAGAGCAGGTTAAGTCACTGCACACATAAACGCAGCATCCAGCTTTGGATCGAAAATGAGGATAGAGAAAGGAGGAGGGAACAGAAAAGGGGCTACTGTCAGTTGCCTCAGACACCTGAGTTTCAGTGAGGAAAATAAGAAGAGTTTTAGAAGAGGAGAGGTGGTGCTCTACAGATTGAAAATTAGATCTTAGACCGCGAATGTTACAGAAGTTAATGAAGAAAAAGTTGAGAGGGGTGTCAAGACACTTAGGGTCGTCGGCAGTTAAACATCCCTACATTCAGTATCCCATAAAATGGGTAAAGTGTCCACCTCTTGGTTTTCTGGGAGGTAGAATATGTGGTGCATATCTGATCAAATGTGTCTACACCTCCCTTCGTTCTATTTTAAAATTCATTAATCTCAGGCTTGCCATTGCTCCCCACTTCCCACCTTGGTACATGGTGGAGACTAGCATCTAAGTAACTTTCTTGACGGGCATATTCATATTCATATTCATATTCATATTTTTATTGACAACATTTTTTTTTTCTTTTTGTACACAGCACAATATACATTAAAACATAGAATGGTCCACATGATATAGAAGCTAACACAAACGTGTGCACAAACCTACCTAATAAGGAAAGCTCCATGTTAAAACACTAAACATTAACGCACCCTACATAATTTTTTAAAGAAATTAAAAGTCTAAAAACATAAAATAACTTCTGAAACACAGTAATAAAGCTAATAAAAAGCAAAGTTCATTTTCAAACTAAATATAAAACCTTAAATAAAACTGGTAAGAATTTCATGAACTATGGTACTGACTGTGACAACGTCAGTCCTCTTTATGAATAAGTTTTCTAAGGTTGACAAATGGTATCGCTGACGTATATTTAAAGTTCTGGCACAATCTTCCATTACATGTCGTTCAGTTTGTATCTGGCTGCAGGAACACAGGCGTTCTTCCACTGGCAAACGACCTTGGCCTCGTCTGTTCCAGCGGCCTTCCTCAATAGCGAGGGAATGAGCACCGACTCGAAATCTTGTCCATGATATTCGTTCACTTTCACTGATTTTCAACTTATTCTTATATATCTGATGTACTGCCAAATCAAGATTTATAGTGTTGTACATTTTTACTCTATTAGACTCAGAGGATATTGTCTTTGACTTAAGATCTTCTATTGCGTTCACTATATCATTAATATCATTGCTTATCAGGTCCCTGATGTACTTCGAAGTTAACGTGTTATTGTCCAGGGTGATTCAAATAGCATGAGACAGAGGATCATCAAACATCTCCTTCCTATCCCTCCACATACCACTGAAAAATTTGCGCTGCTTAGACAGTATGAGCGAATGTAACGAAGGGTACCCAAGTTCCAATAAATACAAATCATTGCATGTTGTTTTTCTGACTCCCATCAACTGGGATAAGGGTGTCATTTCCTTGGTATAGAGAGAAACTGTACTTCCCAAATTCCTACATTCTTTCTTCTTCATGCTAGCTGGTATCTCTTTCTTCGGACATTTAATTTTGCCTACTAGTGTCATGCCGCAGTTATTCAAGGGTATTGTTGTTAACCAGTTGTCAGTCGTGACATTCCGGTTGCTGTTGCAGTAAGGCATGGTAAGTTCTTTTGTGTAGTAGTGGTAAGTTCTTTTGTGTAGTAGTGCCCAAGGTCTGGTTTGTTTTTTGGCGTTAATTTCTGCTTACCTAGGTACGGGATGCCACCAAGCAAGTATGTGCTGTCGTTATTATTGCAAAGAAACAACCTTAGGCCATACTTTGCTGGTGCCTTCAGCTCAATAAGCACAAGAAATGCATGTGTTGCAGTTGTACTGGCTTATGTTGCAGCCCTCTTCTCCATAGGAGGAGGCAGTAGACACCTGCCGAAACGATAATTACTCCCAGTGAGGTCTAAAGCACTGTTCAGGGGGTGCTGTGAACTTATCATTAAACCCATCTGTGACCTCACTGAACGTTTCCCTTTGTGTCTCACAACACAAGGGGGCAGTCACAGCCTGCCCTCTAAAGACAACTCTCTTCCTCCAGACAAAACTACAAGCACCTAATAACACACACACCCTTCACTCAAAAATTTTAAAATCATCATGGCGACTCCTACACCAGCCTCGGAGTCCCCATCTGGGGAGGGGACCATAAATGTCCCCAGGTCGGACTGCCTTTCTGTCGACAACCCTAAGTGTCTTGACACCCCCCCTCAACTTTTTCTTCATTAACTTCTGCAACATTCGCGGTCTAAGATCTAATTTTCAATCTGTAGAACACCACCTCTCCTCTTCTAAACCTCATCTTCTTTTCCTCACTGAAACTCAGGTGCCTGAGGCAACTGAAAGTAGCCCCTTTTCTGTTCCCTCCTACTTTCTCTATCCTCATTTTCGATCCAAAGCTGGATGCTGCGTTTATTTGCGCAATGACTTAACCTGCTCTCGTGCCCACGCTCTTGAATCTTCCGAGTTTTCCACCATCTGGCTACGACTACAGAGTCACTCTCATACTAAATTTATCTGTGCTGTATACCTCTCACCTAACTCCTCTGACTATAAGAAATTATTTGACTACTTAACTTCCAAAGTGGAGCACATTCTGACTCTCTTCCCTTTTGCAGAGATCTCCATTCTTGGAGACTTCAATGTTCACCACCAGCCTTGGCTTTCCTCTCCCTTCACTGACCATCCTGGTGAACTAGCCTACAACTTTGCTATCCTCCATGACCTAGAGCAATTGGTGCAACACCCTACTCGTATTCCTGACCGTCTTGGAGATACACCCAACATTCTTGACCTTTTCCTGACCTCTAATCCTTCTGCTTATGCTGTCACCCTTTCTTCTCCGTTGGACTCCTCCGATCACAATCTCATATCTTTATCTTGTCCTATCACTCCAATCCCTCCTCAGGATCCCCCTAAGCGAAGGTGCCTCTGGCGTTTTGCCTCTGATAGCTGGGGGTACCTGAGGAAGTATTTTCCTGATTTTCCTTGGAATGACTACTGCTTCCGTGTCAGAGACCCATCTTTGTGTGCTGAGCGCATAACAGAGGTGATAGTGTCTGGCATGGAGGCATACATTCCTCACTCTTTTTCTCGTCCTAAACCTTCTAAACCTTGGTTTAACACAGCTTGTTCTCGTGCTATACATGATAGAGAGGTGGCCCACAAAAGGTACTTAAGCCTTCCATCACCAGAATCTCATGCACTTTATATTTCTGCCCGGAACCATGCCAAGTCTGTTCTCCAACTAGCCAAAAACTCCTTCATTAACAGAAAATGTCAAAACCTTTCAAGATCTAACTCCCCTCGTGATTTCTGGCATCTAGCCAAAAATATCTCCAATAACTTTGCTTCTTCTTCTTTCCCTCCTCTATTTCAACCAGATGGCACCACTGCTATCACATCTATTTCTAAAGCTGAACTCTTTGCTCAAACCTTTGCTAAAAATTCTACCTTGGACGATTTTGGGCTTGTTCCTCCCTCTCCTCCACCCTCTGACTACTTTATGCCACCTATTAAAATTTTTGGCAATGATGTTTTCCATTCCCTCGCTGGCATAAACCCTCGGAAGGCTTATGGACCTGATGGGGTCCCTCCTATTGTTCTCCGAAACTGTGCCTCCGTGCTTGTACCTTGCCTAGTCAAACTCTTTCAGCTCTGTCTGTCAACATCTACCTTTCCTTCTTGCTGGAAGTTTGCCTACATTCAACCTGTTCCTAAAAAGGGTGACCGTTCTAATCCCTCAAACTACCGTCCTATTGCTTT
This sequence comes from Scylla paramamosain, assembly GCF_035594125.1. Taxonomy (NCBI): domain Eukaryota; kingdom Metazoa; phylum Arthropoda; class Malacostraca; order Decapoda; family Portunidae; genus Scylla; species Scylla paramamosain. The sequence continues at coordinate 24,272,510 of NC_087153.1, read as the reverse complement.
AATTTACTGCCTATCTAAAGTTTTTGAATCTATCCTCAACAGGAAGATTCTTAAACATATATCACTTCACAACCTTCTATCTGATCGCCAGTATGGGTTCCGTCAAGGCTGCTCTAGTGGTGATCTGGCTTTCCTTACTGAGTCTTGGTCATCCTCTTTTAGAGATTTTGGTGAAACTTTTGCTGTTGCCTTGGACATATCAAAAGCTTTTGATAGAGTCTGGCACAAAGCTTTGATTTCCAAACTACCCTCCTACGGTTTCTATCCTTCTCTCTGTAACTTCATCTCAAGTTTCCTTTCTGACCGTTCTATTGCTGCTGTGGTAGACGGTCACTGTTCTTCTAAATCTATTAACAGTGGTGTTCCTCAAGGTTCTGTCCTGTCACCCACTCTCTTCTTATTATTCATTAATGATCTTCTAAACCAAGCTTCTTGTCCTATCCACTCCTACGCTGATGATACCACCCTGCACTTTTCCATGTCTTTTCATAGACGTCCAACCCTTCAGGAGGTAAACATATCACGCAGGGAAGCCACAGAACGCCTGACTTCTGATCTTTCTAAAATTTCTGATTGGGGCAGAGCAAACTTGGTATTGTTCAATGCCTCAAAAACTCAATTCCTCCATCTATCAAATCGACACAACCTTCCAGACAACTATCCCCTTTTCTTCAATGACACTCAACTGTCCCCCTCTTCTACACTGAACATCCTTGGTCTGTCCTTTACTTATAATCTGAACTGGAAACTTCACATCTCATCTCTAGCTAAAACAGCTTCTATGAAGATAGGTGTTGTGAGACGTCTCCGCCAGTTTTTCTCACCCCCCCAGCTGCTAACTCTGTACAAGGGCCTTATCCGTCCATGTATGGAGTATGCTTCACATGTCTGGGGGGGTTCCACTCATACTGCTCTTCTAGACAGGGTGGAATCAAAGGTTTTCGTCTCATCAACTCCTCTCCTCTAACTGACTGTCTTCAGCCTCTCTCTCACCGCCGCAATGTTGCATATCTAGCTGTCTTCTGCCGCTATTTTCATGCTAACTGCTCTTCTGATCTTGCTAACTGCATGCCTCCCCTCCTACTGCGGCCTCGCTGCACAAGACTTTCTTCTTTCTCTCACCCCTCTTCTGTTCACCTCTCTAACGCAAGAGTTAACCAGTATTCTCAATCATTCATCCCTTTCTCTGGTAATCTCTGGAACTCCTTACCTGCTTCTGTATTTCCACCTTCCTATGACTTAAATTCCTTCAAGAGGGAGGTTTCAAGACACTTATTCATCAATTTTTGACCACTGCTTTGACCCTTTTATGGAACTGGCATTTCAGTGGGCATTTTTTTTATTAGATTTTTGTTGCCCTTGGCCAGTGTCCTTCCTACATAAAAAAAAAAAAAAAACACTCTTATTGGTCCAGAATAGTGCCTCCTCCAGGATATCATCAGTGATGAACAGTGAGAAGCACTTCTGGGGGTAGTGGCAGACAGTGCCTCACCTTTTGGAACTTTGGTGTACTTTACCATGTTCCCTGTCGGTGTCTTACCACCCAAGGGTGCCTCCGGATGACTATGCCATGTAAACCTACTGCTGGTCATGATAATGACTTCCTTAAAGTAGATAACAGAGTGATGCTGCTTAGCCTCATGTTCTGTTCTTCTTACTTGAGATCTGGCTGCTGAGGAAAGGCCTGTGACAGGTGCAGAAGGATCTGAAGTTGGTGCAAAAGTGTCTGTGGCTTGTGTAGAAGAGCCTGCATCTGAGGGGCCTGAGATGGGCTGTAGGTCAAGAGATGGCACTCTCTTACGTTTGGAAGAACACTTCTTTATTATTGAAGTGGGCCTCTTCTTTGTCCTTTGGGTAAGTGTTTCCTCATCCACAGAATAATCACTTTCATCAGCAGGATCGGAAAAATACTCATCATCTCTATCACTATCATAACTTCTAATTTTAAATTATCATATGTTTTATCATCAATTGGTATTAATTTTTGTTCATCATCATCCACACTCTCCTCTTCCTCTTCCTCCTCCTCCTCGATCTTGATCTTGATCTTGATGCTGCAGGTGGCTTAGGATTGCTCCTGAGCCAGGCCATTTATAACGGCAACTCCTGTAGGGAAACAGAAAAAAACAACAAGCAGAAAAAAGACATCATCTTTCACACCACTAATCCCTACATTTAGCATTCCACATTTTCTCCAGGAACTCCTTCACTGCCTCAATCTTCTTTTCATTCATCTCCACACACAGTCCCAGCAGCAACATCGTCTTTTCCACTCTGACATTCTTCAATTCCCTCAGCACCACTTGCATCATCTCATCCCTGTCTCTGGCTTACTACACACACTCTAGCACCACATGTTCCACGGTCTCATCCTTCCCAATGTCACACATCTGGCACACTTTGCTGCGGGACTCAGACCATCTGTAACTCCTTGCATTCACTTCCATACAATGTACCCTCACTCGGAAGAGAAGATCACCACCCAGGCTTCTCTCATACCACTTTTCATACATTCCCTCTTTTGTTCCATCTTAGTCCCTCACTACTTTCACTACTCTATCTCACTCTTCCACTTTCTTACATCCCGTTCTAGACCCCCTTCATTTCTAGCAAGCATACTTCAGTCACTCTCAACATGTCTCCCCACAAGCCGCTGAAAAATCCAACTAGTTTCCAAGCCACTCTTTACTACCATCCTAGCACACTTCTTTCTCCACCTGCTACTCCTAACATTCCATAAAAACACCTTTCTCACTAATCTTGCATCATTCATTCGCTCTAATTTAGCCTTGTATCTCAGGGTTGTCTTTACATGTCTCTCTTTAAACATACTCCATCCCATGTTCCCCCTCAAAGCCTCTATCGCTGCATACCTTAGTGCATTCAGTGCCATTCTTGCTACTCAACTCTGTCCTACTTCTAACTTTTCTAATTCATTCTCATTCCATGGAATCACATTCATACCATACATAATGCTCAGAACAGCCACGCTCTTCCAAACTTCTCGCAGCACGTCATACTTACTCGCTCTCATCCATGCTGCACTTCCTAGTCGACCCATCCACTGGTTCACTATGCTTATCTTTTCATTCTTTGCCTTCACACAGCCATTCGGACTCACCCATATCCCCAAATACTTGTATTCATCTGTTTGTTGCAACTCATTCCCTCCCAGTCTCCACACTGAATTTTTTTTTTTCATCCTCTGAACTATTCACTATCATGACATTGCTTTTCTCACTACTAAATCTCACACCAAAGTCTCTTCCATACCCATCTACAACATAAAACAAACTTTGAAGCTCATCAGCCGATTCACTCATAACCATTACATCATCTGCATAAAAAAATACACATAACTTATCATTCCCCACATTCACTCCCGCATTCATTTCTCTCATTCTAGCTGCTAACTCCTCTGTGTACAAGTTAAAAAGGGTTGGTGATAAAATGCATTCTTGCCTGACTCCTCTCTCACACCTCACCCAGTCTGTTTCTATATTTCCTGGTCTGTATGTAGCTCTTGTGTCCACATACATGCCTCGCACAATGTTAACTATCTTTGTACTCAACCAAATCTTTTCTATGTTCACTCTATCATAAACTTTCTCTATGTCTAGACAACCTAAGTACAATTACTACCATCTTTCTTCTTTCTCTCAATTATTTCATTCACCACAAGCGCTCCTGTCCACCCAAAATCCATTCTGTTCCTCACCCAACACTCCAACTCTCTCAATCACTCATTCAACACTGTACTGAACACTTTACCTACTGTATTCACTAACGCAGTCGGCCTGTAATTCTTCAACTCATTCTTACTCTTGTATCCTCCTCCTCCTCTTCCTCTTCCTCCCACTCAATACTGGATAGAGAAGTATGGCTTGTAGTCATCACACCCACGTCTTTCTCACTAAGCGGTCTCTTTGCCATTGCACACCAATGTCTTACAGTTTCCTGGAAAAAAAATGCTTGAAAAAAAAAAAGATACTGTCACGTATGTAACCACCCCTAGAAATTCACCATAATCATAACACGCAAAGTATTAGAAAGAAAAAATGCGCACTACATCTCACAGCAAGAGGCTATGGGGAACTGAGAATAGGTGAAAGAGCAGCTGCGAACCCTTCCTTATCGCTGGTCAACAGAGAGGAGATAAAATGTTACGGTGAATTTCGCCTAATATTTGCATTTGTCACCCCCCCTTCAAGTGAGTGCAAACACTGAATGAAATTGACCACAATGGTAAATAACACTGAAAATATGGGAGAAAGAAAACACCCATTACCTCTTACGGCGGCGAGAGGCTATGGGGAACTGGGAGTACGCGTAAGGGCAGGTGCGTGCCCTTCCTTCCCACCTATAAACAGAGGGGAGATAAAAAGCTGCGCTGAATTTCACCCAATGTTTGCATTTAAGCTTTTAGAAGATTAATTGAATCTGAGAGAGAGAGAGAGAGAGAGAGAGAGAGAGAGAGAGAGAGAGAGAGAGAGAGAGAGAGAGAGAGAGAACTGAATGGGAAAATGACTTGAAAATAGAGCGAAAGATGGAGAGAAGATGGATGAAGTGTTGGAAAAAGAAAAGGGAGATGTGAAAAAAAAATCAAAATAAAAAGAATAAAGAGATGGAGGGAAGGGTAGAAACGAATGGAGAGATGGAGAAAAAAAAGATGGCGAAATAAAGAGGTGGAGGGAAAGGATGAGGTGAAATAAGGTAGGGAAGGAGAGACTGTGTTCAATGTGATGAGGAAAGTGAGTCACTCAGACCTCGCCTCGCAGTTTTCCAATATGTCTGCTGAGAGAGAGAGAGGAGAGAGAGAGAGAGAGAGAGAGAGAGAGAGAGAGAGAGAGAGAGAGAGAGAGAGAGAGAGAGAGAGAGAGAGAGAGTAGAGAGTAGAGAAGATAGAGAGAGAGAGAGAGAGAGAGAGAGAGAGAGAGAGAGAGAGAGAGAGAGAGTAGAGAAGATAGATAGATAGAGAGAGAGAGAGAGAGAGAGAGGAGTGAGAGAGAGAGGAGAGAGAGAGAGAGGAGAGAGAGAGAGAGAGAGAGAGAGAGAGAGTAGAGAAGATAGATAGATAGATAGAGAGAGAGAGAGAGAGAGAGAGAGAGAGAGAGAGAGAGAGAGAGAGAGAGAGAGAGAGAGAGAGAGAGAGAGAGAGAGAGAGTAGTCATAGTAGTGGTAGTAGTAGTAGCAGTAGTAGTAGTAGAAACAGTACACTAGAGAAGCACATGAAAGACAAGCATAAAAACAGATTGGCATATAGACAGGCAGACAGTCAGAAAGACAGGCACGCAGTCACACAGACAGTTAGGTAGTCAAACAGACACATAGACAGACTTACAGCCAGACAGACAGACAGACAAACAGACTTACAGACAGACAGATAGACAGACAGACAGACAGACAGATAGATAAGACAGACAGACAGATAGACAGACCAATAGACAGACAGACACAAATAGATAAAAAGGTAAATCAAGACAGAACAAATGGATAGACAGATACAAACAGATAGACAGAAAGACAGACAGACAGATAGACCGACAGACGAACGAACAAACAAAATTATACCATAGACATGCAAACAGTCAGACGCCAAGAAAAGAGAAAAAAATGGTAGCCACCTAGACAAACGGTTATTTAATCTCCAAGACATACAGATTACAGAAACAGACAGACAGACAGATAGATGCGCAGATATGCAAATAGCATAAGTGACAGACAGGTAGACAAGCGCAAGATGTGTGTGTGTGTGTGTGTGTGTGTGTGTGTGTGTGTGTGTGTGTGTGTGTGTGTGTGTGTGTGTTGATGTTTTCCATTTTTGCGTGCACTCCAAGCAATATTCTCGCTGCTCATTTTCATATAAATTCACTCCTGGAGGTTATTGGTGTTGGCCTGTATGTATGTCTGTCCATCCATCCGTCCGTCCATCCGTATGTCTGTCTATCTGCGTGCCCACACTATTTCTGCTTGACTGTCTGTTTGTCTGGCTGGTTGTTTGTATTTGCTTGCATATGTCTGGCTGTCTATTTGTTTGTGTTTATGTTTGTCTATCGGTCTGTCTGTGTCTGTCTCTTACAGTGTGCTCATTTCTCTGTTTGTCTGTCCGTGTGTCTGTCTTTTTTGTGCATGCACGTTTTTGTCTTTCTACTTTGATTTAATATCTACATTTGTGTTGCTCTTCCTGTAAGTTTATTTCTTTTGTTGTCATTTTTTTTTTGTCTGTCTGTCTGTCTTACTATTTATGTAAACTGTTTGTGTCACTATTTCTCTGTCTGCTATTTTTCTGTCTGTCTGTTTGTCTGACGACCTCTTTGTTTGCATGTGTTGTTTTTCTTTCCTCACCTATTTTTCTATCAATTTGCCTGTCCTTGTGTGTATCTAAACATGCATGAGTATTAAGATGTATGTATGTACGTGTTTGTAACGTTTCATTTTTCTTTACTTGTCTGTCTGTCTTTCTGAGTGCCTATCTGTTCATTCCTGTGTTATCTGATTGCCAGTATGTGCAGTCATTTCAACCTGACCTTGAATAATTTCATATAAACTACCTAGAATATAATTATCATGAATAATTAATGTACAAGAGAGAGAGAGAGAGTGTGTGTGTGTGTGTGTGTGTGTGTGTGTGTGTGTGTGTGTGTGTGTGTGTACGAGTACATACTTTTGCTGTCTGATTTACATTAAATCTTGTATGAGTATGCAGGTATGTTATGTATATAGGTATATGATTATATATGCATGCATTAACGTATGTTTGTACTCTAATGTATGTACAGTACATGTATATATATACCCTCATAGTTGAAAGGAACACACACACACACACACACACACACACACACACACACACACACACACACTCACACACAGAAGCCGCAAGGAAGAGAGTCTTATAATGCAAATATAGAGACGTGCATGAGTCATCTCGTATGTGTGTGTGAATTACGGTGGCCATGCGTTTATATTAGTCCCCCCTGGCCATGCATCACGCAGGGGAATGGTGGCTTTGGGGCTGCAGGGGAGGGGCGGGAGAGGGAGGAAGGGGCGAGGCAGAGGCAATGGCAATGGAGGAGAGATGAAGGGAGAAGAGGGTGGAGGGAATGCTGATGGTAGGAAGAGAGAAATGGGAGAAGGATGGAAACGTGAAATGTTAGTAAGAAAAGAGAGAAGGAAGGAATAGGGCGATAGGAGAGACGAAGCAAAGAAAAGTAATGGGAAAGATACGAATGTGCTGGTGAGAAGAGAGGAAGTAATGGCATCATAGAAAAGAGAGACACCAAGGAGGAAGAGAAAAAATGAGGATGATTTTGTAATGTATGGTATAAGTTTAAGAACTAATAGAATGGAGAAGAGAGAAAACGAAGAATGAGTGTGGAAAGGGTAAAGAAGGGAGACAGGAGGAAATAACTGCGGAGTAATAGGAGAGGAGTTCACGGAAGGCAACATGGGTCGCGCAAAGGGAAGGTGGAAATAATGGATGATTGAAAGAATATGTAAAGAAGAAAGTAGTAGAAAAGGAAAAAAATGGAAAATAAGGAGGGAAAAGTTGAAGATGATTTAGGGGAAAAAAAAGAGAAAAAAAAGGATGAGGGTGGAGAAGAGGATATGAGTGCGAGGAGGAAGGGAAAGGGAGGGAGAGGGACGGTGAAGAAGTGTGGAGGAGGCAGAGATGAAAGAAGAGAAGAGAAAGAAGGGGGAGGGAAGAAGTAGTAAAAGAGAGAGAGAGAGAGAGAGAGAGAGAGAGAGAGAGAGAGAGAGAGAGAGAATGTGGTAGAAGTGGAAGGGAAGGCTTATCCATCAATTTACCTGCTCTCTCTCTCTCTCTCTCTCTCTCTCTCTCTCTCTCTCTCTCTCTCTCTCTCTCTCTCTCTCTCTCTCTCTCTCTCTCTCTCTCTCTCGCCCGTCCGCTAGTGAGAGAGAGAGAGAGAGAGAGAGAGAGAGAGGAGGTGGAGCATGAGCTTGGGTAGGAGGAGGAGGAGGTGAGGCAATGAAAAGGTAATAAGGCGGAAGAGAAGGAGGCTATAAAATAATGAGAGAGGACCAAGAGGAAAAAGAGGAGGAAGGAAGGAAAATATGGTGCAGTGTCACGTGGAATGGAGAGAGAGAGAGAGAGAGAGAGAGAGAGAGAGAGAGAGAGAGAGAGAGAGAGAGAGAGAGAGAGAGAGAATACCAATGAAGGAATGAAAGTCAAGAGTAAGAGAAGGAGGAAGAGAAGGAAGAGAGGAGATAGAAAAGGAAAGTGAATGATTGAGAGAAAAAAAAATAAATCAGAGATCGAAGAGGATGTAATGAAGAAAGGAAGGAAGAGAAAATATAAAAAAGGAAATATGAGAGAAAATAATGAAGGCTACGAGACTCAGAGAGAGAGAGAGAGAGAGAGAGAGAGAGAATCTTATGATCGTTAGTAAATAACAACAATGACGGCAAGAACAACAGCAACAACAGCATCATCATCATCATCAACAGCAACAACAACAACAACAACAACAACAACAAC
>NC_087153.1:24251510-24259010 GCF_035594125.1 Scylla paramamosain | reverse complement strand
TTTGTAGACATGTTATTTTTCTCAGATTTCAGTGACCACCATGTACGTCTGGTGATTATTGTTATTTACTAGCCAATCTGGTGGTCTGTACGTGTAACAGCCATCACCTTTGCTGATTTATGTAACGCTGGCAAGCTGCTGAAGTCGTGGTCAGATACATAAAACACGGTTGGAAGTTAGCTAGACAGCTTGATCTGCAATTCACCACCACGCGCTTCTATTCCCTTTAACTGCCACCTTCTCATGCTTTCATTCGCGAACATAGATGAGTTGTTCGTCAAATTTTCGTCCTGTAACTTTCTTTTTTTTTTTTTTTACTTCTAATGATAATGTGACACATTATAATTCAGTAAGCCTGGAGGAATGTGATTTATTCAGTAATGATAGTACTACTAAACCTTAAAGATTATAATTACTCTATCACCTATGTATTAGTTATGGTATCTATGAAATTACACTTTACACTTACACTATCAGACTGAGTAGAAGCCATAATAGCCAAAAAATTGAAGTTCTGAAAATTAATCCTACGAGGAAAATTTTTGAGCATCTCTTAATGTACAACCCTCCGTTGTGGATCATAGTAGAAGCTGTCTGCTGGTCGCCTTACATTACAAACACATATCAGCCTGCCGCTCACGTGCTGGCCATTAAAATCTTTGGTACTTTAAAGGATATTTCGAAGAATTCCAATAGAGTCTGACAAATCCTTAGCTTCCAGACAGGTTCCCTCCGAATTCCCTATTCGTTCCCACTCTATAACTTCATCTCAGGACTTAGATTAATTTCCGGCAGGTCTACAGTTGCTGTGATTGATGGTCACTTTTATCATAAACTTGCCAACACTGGAGATATGTTAAGACCTCCTTTATTACCACTTATCTATATATGATATATATATATATATATATATATATATATATATATATATATATATATATATATATATATATATATATATATATATATATATATATATATATATATATATGATATCCCTTATCGAGCTTGATCGTTCTTGTCTGATGCCTTGCGTGACAGATGCCCCTCCCATAGTCATATACATTCTAATGAAGAGTTTCTACCGAATGTTTAGCACTTATTAGTGAGATACAGCTTCCAACACACCCATCTTCTCCTCTTGAATATGTCAGATTTTCAGTGCTTCAAAAATTTTACTTCCACCTACGTACAATAGCGGGACAGCCCCATCCTTCATATTCTCTTCACCCTCTTTTTTTTCTTTTCTTCTCTTTTCTTTTCTTCTCTTCTCTTCTCTCTTTTATGCCTTTGTGTTTGAATTAGCCACAGTGAAGTTCAGCGTTCTGTCTCGTAACTCAGTCGTGTTACTCATCTCTCTTCACATGCTGGCTCCATACCGGCGCCTCGTTTGTTGATACATGTGACGCAGACTCACCTATCCAACTTTTACCAGCGGTTATCGTGTCAAAATTCATTAATCTTCTCTCGTTGAAACATTTTTCTCCTTTCATATCTTTTCAATCATCCACATCCAACCAAAGTATTGGCTCTTTTGCAATTTTCTGCTTGTATTTCCATGGTTACTGCTCTTCACACTAACTTATTCATCCCTCACTCCCACGAAGCAAGACTCTCACCTTCACATCATCAATGACGGAAATAGACAGCGTCTTCACTCTTTGATCCCATTCAGTGGTACACACCAGGACGCTACCTTCTCTTCCACTTACACCGTGGACTCCTTCAAGGGAAAGTATTAAGACGCCTCAGGGACTTGGATTGACTTGCCTCTTAGAAGACTGTCTTACTTTGTTCTTCAAGAGGGTATTTAGCTGCATTTGTTTTTTTCTCTAGAATAGTTTTGTACCCTTTATCCCCTTCTTCTCTCTGTGATAAAAAAAAAAAAAAAAGCCAAAGAAGTGAAGTGGAAGGACTGGAATGGAGGAGGAGAGCCTCAGGGGAAGAGAGTAGAGTATACCATGGAAGTTTTCTTTCTTTTCGTTCATTAGCTATCTATTTTATTTGTATATTTATTTACTTGCAGTCCTATTTTGCCTTTGATTTTACTTTTACATTATGTCTTTGTACCCCTGTTAGACGTCAACATTGTAGTGGTCACAAATAACATTGGAGACGCCATAACGAGGCAAGGCGGCCATGCCACGAGTATGCTCTGAGACATTCACTTTGTCAAGGCAATTTTGCCAGCTAAGGACACGTGAACATGGGAGCACTCTTTTAGCGATGTTCTCACCCATTTACCGCCTTGTCTTGTTTTTGAAACGTGCAGCAAATTCAACGAAAACCCATATTTATTGCTAAGTTTGCAGATAAGTAAATCTTATCTTACAAAAAAAAAAAATAGAAGTCCTAACAGAGATAATGAGGAAATTTCACCGTATATTTTAAAGTAAAACGGGAATATTGAAGCCAACCAGAGAGTGCCGGCGTCATCTAGCGCGCATTGCCACGTCATCGTGTCCTCAGTGAACAGAATCGGTGAAGCTAAGTTATGCCTGAAAAAACACTTAAATGTAAGACTTACCAAGACAGGAACGGAACACTTAACAATAGCCGCAGGAATGGAGCACTTAATTAATAACAGGAATGGGAGGCCAGTAGAATAGGAATAGAACGCCTAGAATTATAGAACAGAAATAGAGCTCGTGAATGACTGGAATGGAACACTTGCAGGGCAGACAGGAATGGAACACTTGCAGGATACACAGGAATGAAACACTTGCAGGACAGGAATGGAACACTTGCAGGACAAGACAGGAATGAACACTTGCAGGACAAACAGGAATGGAACACTTGCTGGACAGACAGGAATGGAAGACTTGCAGGACGGACAGGAGTGGAACACTTGCAGGACGGACAGGAGTGGAACACTTGCAGGACGGACAGGAGTGGAACACTTGCAGGACGGACAGGAGTGGAACACTTGCAGGACGGACAGGAGTGGAACACTTGCAGGACGGACAGGAGTGGAACACTTGCAGGACGAAAGGGAATGAAACACTTGCAGGACAGACAGGAGTGGAACACTTGCAGGACGGACAGGAGTGGAACACTTGCAGGACGGAAGGGAATGGAACACTTGCAGGACAGACAAGAATAGAACACTTGCAGGACAGACAGGAATGGAATACTTTCAGGACAGGAATGGAACACTTGTAGGACAGGAATGGAACACTTGTAGGACAGGAATGGACCACCTGCAGAACAGGAATGGAGTATTCGCAGGACAGGAATGGAACACACAACACTCAGGACAAAAACAAAGTGACATCTTTCTTACCTTTTTTCTTATATGTAGGAGGGACGATGCGCAAGGGCAACAAAAATACAATAAAAAAAAAAAAGCCCACTGAGATGCTAGTCCCAGAAAAGGGTCTAAAGCGGTAGTCAAAAATTAAAGGATAAGTGTCTTGAAACCTCCCTCTTGAAGGAATTCAAGTCATACGAAAGTGGAAATACAGAAGCACGCAGGGAGTTCCAGAGATTACCAGAGAAAAGGAAGAATGATTGAGAATGTTGGTTAACTCTTGCATTAGACAGGTGGACAGAATAGGGGTGAGAGAAAGAAGAAAGTCTTGAGCAGCGAGGCCGCAGGAGGAGGGGAGGCATGCAGTTAGTAAGATCAGAAGAGCAGTTAGCATGAAAAAAGTGGTAGAAGACAGCTAGAGATGCAATGTTGCAGCGATGAGAGAGAGGCTGAAGACAGTCAGTTAGAGGAGAGGAGTTGATGAGATGAAAAGTTTTTGATTCGACCCTGTCTAGAAGAACGGTATGAGTGGAACCCCCCAGACATGTGAAACGTACTCGATACATGGACGAATAAGGCCCTAATACAGAGTTAGCAGCTTGGGAGGGGGGTGTGAGAAAAACTGGCGGAGACGTCTCGTAACACCTAATTTCATAGAAGCTGTTTTAGCTAGAGATGAGATGTGAAGCTTCCAGTTCAGATTATAAGCAAAGGACAGATCAAGGATGTTCAGTGTAGAAGAGGAGAACAGTTGAATGTCATTGAAGAAGAGGGGATAATTGTCTGGAAGGTTGTGTTGAGTTGATAGACGGAGGAATTGAGTTTTTGAGGCATTGAACAATACCTGCCTTGAATACTACAATACCTACATTGAACAATGCTCTGCCCCAATCAGAAATTCTAGAAAGATCAGAAGTCAGGCGTTCTGTGGCTTCCCTGCGTGAAATGTTTACTTCCTGAAGGGTTGGACGTCTATGAAAAGACGTGGAAAAGTGCAGGGTGGTATCATCAGCATAGGAGTGGATAGGACAAGAAGTTTGGTTTAGAAGGTCATTGATGAATAATAAGAAGAGAGTGGGTGACACGACAGAACCGTGTGGAATACCACTGTTAATAGATTTAGAAGAACAGTGATCGTCTACCACAGCAGCAATAGAACAGTCAGAAAGGAAACTTGAGATAAAATTACAGAGAAAAGGAAAGAAGCCATAGGAGCGTAGTTCGGAAATCAAAGCTTTGTGCCAGACTCTATCAAAAGCTTTTGATATGTCCAAGGCAACAGCAAAAGTTTCACCAAAATCTCTAAAAGTGGATGACCAAGACTCAGTAAGGAAAGCCAGAAGATCACCAGTAGAGCGGCCTTGACGGAACCCATACTGGCGATCAGGTAGAAGGTTGTGAAGTGATAGATGTTTAAGAATCTTCCTGTTGAGGATAGATTCAAAAACTTTAGATAGGCAGGAAATTAAAGCAATAGGACGGTAGTTTAAGGGATTAGAACGGTCACCCTTTTTAGGAACAGGTTGAATGTAGGCAAACTTCCAGCAAGAAGGAAAGGTAGATGTTGACAGACAGAGCTGAAAGAATTTCACTAGGCAAGGTGCAAGCACGGAGGCACAGTTTCAGAGGGACCCCATCAGATCCAAAAACTTTCCGAGGGCTTAGGCCAGCGAGGGCATGGAAAACATCATTGCTAAGAATTTTAATAGGCAGCATGAAGTAGTCAGAGGGTGAAGGAGAGGGAAAGACAAGCCCAGAATCGTCCAAGGTAGAGTTTTTAGCAAAGGTCTGAGCAAAGAATTCAGCTTTAGAAATAGATGTGATAGCAGTGGTGCCATCTGGTTGAAATAAAGAAGGGAAAGAAAAAGAAAAGTTATTGGGGATATTTTGGCTAGATGCCTGAAGTCACAAAGGGAGTTAGATCTCAAAAGATTTTGACACTTTCTGTTAATGAAGCAGTTTTGGCTAGTTGGAGAACAGACTTGGCATGGTTCCGGGACAGAAATATGAAGCGCATGAGATTCTGGTGATGGATGGCTAAAGTATCTTTTGTGGGCCACCTTTCTATCATGTATTGCACGTTAACAAGCTGTTTGGAAGGTTTAATCGAAAAAAAAAAGAGTGAGGAATGTACGCCTCCATGCCAGACACTATCGCCTATGTTATGCGTTCAACACACAAAGACGGGTCTCTGACATGGAAGCAGTAGTCATTCCAAGGAAAATCAGCAAAATACCTCCTCAGGTCCCCCCAACTAGCAGAGGCAAAACGCCAGAGCCACCTTCACTTAGGGCAGTGGTTTCCAACCTTTGGGGCGCGCCCCCCTAAGGGGGCACGAAGGGCTGCCAGGGGGGTCGTAAGCACTTCATAAAGTAGAAAAATTACTTAGTACATGATTATATATTAACATTATTGATTTTGATGGAATACATAATTGGTTAAGTATTGAGAAAACATTTCAGATATGAATTATGAAATGTTATTGTCTAAATACAATTGTAAATTATTTCAAATGCTACTAAGTAACTAAGGAATACATACATAATTATGTATTGTATAATTTTTTTATCTCTGACTTGTGCCGACTATGACAGTAAATAGCAGTATTTAAACCAGAGTGGGGGGGGCGCAGGGAACTTGTCATTTAATGAAGGGGACGAGAATTCGAAAAGGTTGGAAACCACTGGCTTAGGGGGATCCTGAGAAGGGATTGGAGCTATATGACAAGATACAGCTACGAGATTGTGGTCGGAGGCGTAAGCAGAAGGATTAGAGGTCAGGAAAAGGTCAAGAATGTTGGGCTTATCTCCAAGACGGTAAGGAATACGAGTAGGGTGTTGCACCAATTGCTCTAAGTCGTGGAGGATAGCAAAGTTGAAGGCTAGTTCACCATGATGGTCGGTGAAGGGAGAAGAAAGCAAAAGCTGGTGGTGAACACTGAAGTTTCCAAGAATGGAGATCTCTGTAAAAGGGAATAGAGTCAGAATGTACTTCACTTTGGAAGTTAAGTAATCAAAGAATTTCTTATAGTCAGAGGAGTTAGGCGAGAGGTATACAGCACAGATAAATTTAGTTTGAGAATGACTCTGTAGTCGTAGCCAGATGGTGGAAAACTCGGAACATTCAAGAGCGTGAGCACGAGAGCCGGTTAAGTCATTGCGCACATAAACGCAACATCCAGCTTTAGATCGAAAATGAGGATAGAGAAAGTAGGAGGGAACAGAAAAGGGGCTACTGTCAGTTGCCTCAGACACCTGAGCTTCAGTGAGAAAAAGAAGATGAGGTTTAGAAGAGGAGAGGTGGTGTTCTACAGATTGAAAATTAGATTTTAGACCACGAATTTTGGAAAAGTTAATGAAGAAAAAGTTGAGAGGGGATGTCAAGACACTCAGGGTCGTCATCAGAAGGGCAGTCCGACCTGGGGACATTTGTGGTCCCCTCCCCAGATGGGAACTCCGAGGCTGGTGTAGGAGTCGCCATGAATTTTGAAATTTTGAGTGAAGGGTGTGTGTCTGTTACTAGGTGCTTGTAGTTTTGTGTGAAGGAAGAGAGTTGTCTTTAGAGGGCAGGCTGTGACTGTCCCCTTGTGTTGTTAGACACAAAGGGAAACGTTCAGTGAGGTCACAGCTGGGTTTAATGATAACTTCGCAGCACCCCCCTGATCCAGTGCTTTAGACCTCACTGGGATTAATTATCGTTTCGGCAGGTGCCTACTGCCTCCTACTCTAATTCTCTGAACCAACATTCTCATAAGTTAGCACAAGATTTATACAGGAATAAACCTCCTGCTGTTGGTCGCGCAGCGCGCAGAAGGAGTGGTTCTCTTATGCCGCGGGAGGGAGCGCCGTGGACTTACTGTGCATGCACTCGAACATTCTGAGAAGCGGCACCTAAATCACAATAGGGCGCCTTGGCATGTGCCAGCAGAAGGAACACTCGCCTCTGTGGTCTCTCACGAAGACTCTTCCATGAAAATTTTAATCATGCCAAAGAACTGAAACCTTCCCTGACCTAACCTGCCGTACTATTACGGGGTGTGAGCATGGGAGAAACCTTATTGCTGAAATGGCTGAGGGGGAATTTACAATAGACTTGGGAGCTTTTAGGTGTACTAATTCCACCCCTGCCGAATAACCTAAGCTAACCTAGCCTAACAACCCAAGTTATCGTGAAAGGAGTTATTTTCAGTGGTACTCTTGTAAGAGAAATATCTGTGGGAGAATTTTACTTTTGGGAGACTTATGCGTAAG
>NC_087153.1:24244010-24246510 GCF_035594125.1 Scylla paramamosain | reverse complement strand
GAAGGGGGGAAGAGAGGAAGGGAGGATAACCTAAACATATGATAGTAGTATTCTCTCTCTCTCTCTCTCTCTCTCTCTCTCTCTCTCTCTCTCTCTCTCTCTCTCTCTCTCTCTCTCTCTCTCTCTCTCTCTCTCTCTCTCTTACTTTATTACCCACTCTCTTCGTTCCTTCCTCTTTTTCATTTATTCATTCATTCACGTAAGTTCTCGTTTCTTCTCAATCCTTCATATTTTCCTTATTTTCATACCCTTTCCACACAGATTTTTTTCTCCTTCCCTTCTTCCATCTCTTTTCTTCTTGCTTTATCCTTTCTTCTTTATTCTGTCTAGCGTCCCTTTTTTCTCTTCCACCTTCTCCCTCTCCTTTCGCCCTTGTTCCTCTCTCTCTCTCTCTCTCTCTCTCTCTCTCTCTCTCTCTCTCTCTCTCTCTCTCTCTCTCTCTCTCTCTCTCTCTCTCTCTCTCTCTCATCACAAGTTATTCATTCCTCCATCTACAATATTGATTCATCCTTACCTTCCCTCTTCCCTTTCTTGCCTCCCTCTCCCTCTAGTCTATCCCTTCCTATCTCTCTGTTACATCCCCTCTTTCCTTGCCCTCCCCCATCTCTCTCTCTCTCTCTCTCTCTCTCTCTCTCTCTCTCTCTCTCTCTCTCTCTCTCTCTCTCTCTCTCTCTCTCTCTCTCTCTCTCTCTCTCTCTCTCTCTCTCTCTCTTGATGGCACCATAAACAAACAAACACAGAAATAAAACAAACATGGAAGACAAACACACACACACACACACACACACACACACACACACACACACACACACACACACACACACACACACACACACACACACACATTTCTGTAAACGAACTCAGCACCTCTCTCTCTCTCTCTCTCTCTCTCTCTCTCTCTCTCTCTCTCTCTCTCTCTCTCTCTCTCTCTCTCTCTCTCTCTCTCTCTCTTTCTGAGGTGATCAGACATACTAATGCACCATTCACCGCCTCCTGATGAAGAATTGAAGCCTCATGATGGAAAATTTAGTTCCTTTAAGTGGAAGTACTGATGGTAGTGGTGGTAGTGGTGGTGAATGATGAGATTGCATAAGGTATTAGGGGTGATGGAAGTGGTGGTATTAGTAATGGTGATGATGGTGATGGTGATGGAGATGGTGGTGGTGGTGATGGTGGTGATGACGTTATGGAGGTGGTGGTGGTGGTTGTGATGATGGTGGTGATGGGTGTTGGTAGTTGTGGTTGTGGTGGTAGTGGTAGTGATAAATCCACAAGTCATATATACTCAAAGACTAAGTAAATAAACAGACGAGAACGCAAAGATAGACCGATACGTGAAAAACAGAGACGTGGCAAATTATTATCTATAAATGCATCAATATTTCTGCCTTTCTTTCCTGTTTCTGCCTTCCATCTCTTCTTTCCTTCTTATCTTCTTTCATTCCTCCATATCTCCATCCCTAGTCCCTCCTCCCCCTATTTCCTTCGTTCTTTCTTTTCTTCTCCCTCCAACACTCCATTTTTCTTCCGTTCCATGTTTCTCTCTTTTCTCTTTCCTTCTTTCCCGCTTTTCCTCCTTCCCTTCTTCCTTATTTTCCTCAGTTCTTTCCTCACTTTTATTTTCTATTTCTATTTCTCTCCCTTCCTTCTTCTTTTTCTTCTTTCTCTTTTTTTCCACCTTCCTTCCCTACTTTCATTCATTCCTTCATTTCTCATTTCCTCCTTTCCTTTTCTCTTCTTCCCGCTATCGAATTCTTTAATCCTCTTTCCCTTTTCTCTGCTTTTCTTCATCCTTCCCTCCGTTCACCCCTGTGTTCAACTCTCCCATTTCTTTCCATCCTACCCAGCTTCCTCCTCTCCCCTCCCTCACCCGTTTTGCTTTGTCCCTCCACACAAAAACAATATTGCCTTGGTGGTGGTGGTGCTCCTGGTGATGGTTGATGATTGACGATCGTTCCCTGTTTAACGACCTTATTGATAGATTGGCTGACTATCTATTGAGAGCTTCTGTTTGTCTCTCGGAGTGTTTGTTAAAGGCCCAGATTTTTTTCTTTTCTCTTTTCTTCAATTTGTGTGGTTAAAGTCTCTCTCTCTCTCTCTCTCTCTCGCTCTCTCTCTCTCTCTCTCTCTCTCTCTCTCTCTCTCTCTCTGTTCGTATAAGACTCAATTTTTCTCCTGCCTTTCTTTCCACCTTCTCTTTATTTTCCTATGTTCCTTTATTCTATCGATTCTTTTTTTCTTCTCCGTACTTTTGGTGTTTTCACTCAACTTTCCTCCTCCTCTTCCTCCTCCTTACAGGATACCCAGGATTCCTTCAGTGGAATTTTTATTAATCCAGAACCACCATCACCCCCACCACCCCTACCACCACCACCACCACCCCCACCACCACCACCTCATCCTCCTCCTCCTCCTCCTCCTCCTCCTCCTCCTCCTCCTCCTCCTCCTTCCCTTGGCACTCTTCACCGGTCAAGGATGTGCTTGTGGTGATGTGAGAGGA
>NC_087153.1:24234010-24241510 GCF_035594125.1 Scylla paramamosain | reverse complement strand
TCTCTATCTATCTATCTATCTATCTCTCTCTCTCTCTCCCTCTAATATAATGAATTAGTTAGAACAGTCAGGAGGTTAACGAGGAAAGCTAAGGGCAATTATGAATTAAAGGTAGCCAACCAGACGAAGACGGACCCCAAGGGATTTTATCAGGTATACAGGACGAAGAATAAGGATACTATATGTCCATTAAAGGCAGCAGATGGGGAGCTGGTTAGTTCTGGGGAAGAGATTAGTAAAATTCTGAATGACTATTTTTTTAACTGCCTTCACCCAGGAAAATATGCAGGATATGTCAAATAGTGAACAGATGTTTAGAGCAGATGACAATGAGAAGCTGACATATTTCCATAACTAAGGAGATAGTGGAACAGGAGATAGATAGGCTAAAAAAGTTCAAGACACCAGGACCAGATGAAATATATCCCAGAGTATTTAGGGAATTCAAAGAGGTTATTAGTGAGCCTTTAGTTTCTGTCTTTAGGAAATCACTTGAGTCAGATGAGGTACCAGTAATGTGGAGGCAGGCTAATGTAGTACCTATCTTTAAGAAAGGAGATAAAACTTTAGCGTCTAATTATAGACCTGTCAGCTTAACTTCTGTTGTAGGTAAGATATTGGAGTCAATAATAGCGAAGAACATTAGGGAGCATTTAGACAAACATAACTTGATAAATCAGTCACAGCATGGTTTCACGAAGGGAAAGTCTTGCCTGACGAACTTGTTAAGTTTTTTACGGTAAAGTGTACGAGGCAGTAAATAATGGTGATACTTATGACATCTTATCTCTGGACTTTAGTAAAGCGTTTGACAAGGTACCCCATCAGAGGCTCCTGAGAAAGGTTAAGGTACACGAGATGGATGGGAAGGTGTTAGGCTGGATAATGTCATGGCTAAGCGACAGGCCACAAAGAGCTGTAATAAACGGCTCTAAATCCGAGAGGGGTCATGTAATTAGTGGGGTGCCACAGGGATCAGTATTAGGGCCATTGTTGTTTTTAATACATATCAATGACTTGGATAGTGGAATTAGTAGTGATGTTAGTAATTTTACGGATGACACAAAGATAAGTAGATTAATTTGGTCCGAATCGAATGCCATCGCCTTGCAGGCAGATTTGGATAAAATGAATTAATGAACGAACAGATGGCAAATGCAGTTTAATATCAACAAATGCAAAGTACTTAGCGTAGGTAGAGGAAACCCACACAGTAGGTACACAATAAACAACGAAACTCTGGTTGCTTCAGGGTACGAAAAAGATTTAGGAGTTATAGTTAGCTCTGAAATCCGTCTAGGAAAGCAATGCATAGAGGCCAGAAGCATGGTAAATAGAATGTTAGGATTAATTTTTAGAAGTGTTAAAAGTAGAAGGCTCGAAGTTTTAAAGTATTAAAGTTATATTTGGCGCTGGTCAGACCTCATCTAGACTACGCTGTGCAGTTCTGGTCCCCACATTACAGGAAAGATATAGATTTATTAGAATCAATACAAAGGAGAATGACTGAAAGGATACAGGGGATGACGAGTATTCCTTACGAGGCGAGACTGAAGCTCTTGAATTTACATTCTTTAGAGAGACGTAGATTCAGAGGGAACCTGATAGAAGTCTTTAAGTGGTATACGGGTTATAACAAGGGGGGTGTAAGCAAAATTCTTAGGAACAGCAACCAGTATAGAACAAGAAATAACGGGTTCAAGCTTGAAAAATTTTATGTTTATGAAAGAGATAAGAAGAAATTGGTCCTCAAATAAAGTGGTAGATGAATGGAACGGACGCAGTAATCATGATGTTAGTGCTAAGACATTAGGGAGCTTTAAGAGAAGATTAGACGGGTTTATGGATGGGAATGATAGGTGGAAATAGGTAGGTTTATTTCATACAGGACTGTCACGTGTAAGCCTGGTGGCTTCTTGCAGCTTCCCTTATTTCTTATGTTCTCATGTTCTCTCTCTCTCTCTCTCTCTCTCTCTCTCTCTCTCTCTCTCTCTCTCTCTCTCTCTCTCTCTCTCTCTCTCTCTCTCTCTCTCTCTCTCTCTCTCTCCATCTATCTATCTATCTATCTATCTATCTATCTATTCTTGTATTGTTCGTTATCTCATATCATTCCTTGCTTTCTGCCTTATTCTTATATTTCTTCTAATTACGTATTATCTTGCTTATTCCTTCTCCTTATAAACATTACAAGAAAATATTTCCACATCTCTTTCCTTCATTCCTTTTTTACATTCCTTGCTTCACAAGTAGCTTGACGACTGGCTCTCTGAGATGGAGCAGAAACTGATATTAAGTAGTATTTCGTCAAGCTGACTTAATGATAAAAAGTGGCGTTCTCGATAGATCCTGATAACGGACTCGCTACCCAAACTAGCAAAATGTACTATTGAAAACAAAATCATCGTCAATAAAGTAACTACTGCTGCAAAGAAGCCTTATTCAAATGAGTCGCTGTGCCAGTGAGCGCTATATGAAAGTGTACTAGTTAATCGGGTTCTTGTAGTACTTTGTAGAGGTGGCCAAGATATAGATAAACTCGTTGTAAAGCAGCTGCAGATATATTAATAAAATAAACTGTAGAAAATAATAACGAAGCCTCTAGGAGCCTCATGTCCGGCAGCAAGGCCGGGCGGACGAGGACAACTAATACTGGGGTGATTGCTGGGCTTGGCGGCTGAGGTCAGGCTGGGGCTGGCGTCCTGAGACAAAGGGATGAGGGTTGACTTCACTCCCCACGTGGTGATAGGTAGGGCGGCCAGAGGCTTAGCGTCAGATTCCAGGAGACCGGAAAATGGAATGCAGGGGCGGGCGAAGCGTCTCACCACAAAATTTAGCTTTGACGGAGCGCAGAGTTGCACATCGGAAGAAACAACTATCATGCTCAGTATTTGATAAATGGCCAACTTTCTTCATGGACCAAGAAACAGGATTTTCGGAACTATGATATCCATCTTAAAGCCCACTCAGCATTGTTAAGAGATAATTACGCCTGCTCATAACATGGTTGTTCCTTCATTGGATGTACCTTCAATAAAAAAAAAAATCAGAAAGAGGATATTTTTAAAACTACTGGTTCGATTCCATCTTGAGCACTGCGTGCAGCTTTGGTAACAGTCTTAAAGGAAATGCGCTGAAAACTTGAGGAATACAATTAAAAATAACAAAAATTTTACCAAGACTGAGCAATGAATCTTACGACAAGAAATTTTTGATAATTATCTTGATTCTGTTATACTTTCTTTTACTGTTTGGTCGAGTGACAGTAAAGCGATCTTCAAAGCTTTTGAATATCTTAAACACTTCTAATAGATAACCACGCATCCTCCGTTTTGATAGACCACACAAATTTAGCTCTTTAACCAAAAGTTAAAGAGCTAAATTTAACAAAAAAAAAGTTTGAGTTAGATTTATGTAGGATACGTGATGATCAAATACAAGTGTTCAAGATACTGTGTTTTCATTTCCAAGCGCTAATAGGACGCGTACACGGCAAGATACGGTGTGTGTTGATAATATGTTGGTGTCTTGGGAGCTGAGGTGGTCCCCACTGTAAGACCAGCAAGTCAGTCGCTTCCTCTCTCTCTCTTCAAGAGAAGTGTTTCGATTTATTTTTTTTATTTATTTTTTTTAATCTGTTTAGTTTGATGGGTCAAAAGATGGGATTGTGTTATCCCGAAACGTAACCAAATAAAAGAATACAGCATCTACCCTTTCTCTCTCTCTCTCTCTCTCTCTCTCTCTCTCTCTCTCTCTCTCTCTCTCTCTCTCTCTCTCTCTCTCTCTCTCTCTCTCTCTCTCTCTCTCTCTCTCTCTCTCTCTCTCTCTCTTTCTCTCTCTCTCTGTATGTGTGTGTGTGTCTATATATATATATATATATATATATTATATATATATATATATATATATATATATATATATATATATATATATATATATATATATATATATATAATATATATATATATATATATATATATATATATATATATATATATATATATATATATATATATACGAGTATATATATATATATATATAATATATATATATATATATATATATATATATATATATATATATATATATATATATATATATATATATATATATATATAGTATATATATATTTTATTTTTTTTTATTTTTTTTTTTTTTATGTAGGAAGGGTACTGGCCAAGGGCAACAAAAATCTAATAAAAAATGCCCACTGAAATGCAAGTCCCATAAAAGGGTCAAAGCAGTGGTCAAAAATTGATGGATAAGTGTCTTGAAACCTCCCTCTTGAACGAATTCAAGTCATAGGAAGGTGGAAATACAGAAGCAGGCAGGGAGTTCCAGAGTTTACCAGAGAAAGGGATGAAGGATTGAGAATACTGGTTAACTCTTGTGTTAGAGAGGTGGACAGAATAGGGGTGAGAGAAAGAAGAAAGTCTTGTGCAGCGAGGCCGCGGAAGGAGGGGAGGCATGCAGTTAGCAAGATCAGAAGAGCAATTAGCATGAAAATAGCAGTAAAAGACAGCTAGATATGCAACATTGCGGCGGTGAGAGAGAGGCTGAAGACAGTCAGTTAGAGGAGAGGAGTTGATGAGACGAAAAGCTTTTGATTCCACCCTGTCTAGAAGAGCAGTATGATTGGAACTCCCCCAGACATGTGAAGTATACTCCATACATGGACGGATAAGTCCCTTGTACAGAGTTAGCAGCTGGGGGAATGAGAAAAACTGGCGGAGACGTCTCAGAACACCTAACTTCATAGAAGCTGTTTTAGCTAGAGATGAGATGTGAAGTTTCCAGTTTAGATTATAAGTAAAGGACAGACCGAGGATATTCAGTGTAGAGGAGGGGAACAGTTGAGTGTCATTGAAGAAGAGGGTATAGTTGTCTGGAAGGTTGTGTCGAGTTGATAGATGGAGGAATTGAGTTTTTGAGGCATTGAACAATACCAAGTTTGCTCTGCCCCAATCAGAAATTTTAGAAAGATCAGAAGTCAGGCGTTCTGTGGCTTCCCTGCGTGATATGTTTACCTCCTGAAGGGTTGGACGTCTATGAAAAGACATGGAGAAGTGCAGGGTGGTATCATCAGCGTAGGAGTGGATAGGACAAGAAGTTTGGTTTAGAAGATCATTAATGAATAATAAGAAGAGAGTGGGTGACAGGACAGAACCCTGAGGAACACCACTATTAATAGATTTAGGAGAAGAACAGTGATCGTCTACCACAGCAGCAATAGAATGGTCAGAAAGGAAACTTGAGATGAAGTTACAGAGAGAAGGATAGAAACCGTAGGAGGGGTAGTTTGGAAATCAAAGCTTTGTGCCAGACTCTATCAAAAGCTTTTGATATGTCCAAGGCAACAGCAAAAGTTTCACCAAAATCTTTAAAAGAGGATGACCAAGACTCAGTAAGGAAAGCCAGAAGATCACCAGTAGAGCGGCCTTGACGGAACCCATACTGGCGATCAGATAGAAGGTTGTGAAGTGATAGATGTTTAAGAATCTTCCTGTTGAGGATAGATTCAAAAACTTTAGATAGGCAGGAAATTAAAGCAATAGGACGGTAGTTTGAGGCATTAGAACGGTCACCCTTTTTAGGAACAGGTTGAATGTAGGCAAACTTCCAGCAAGAAGGAAAGGTAGATGTTGACAGACAGAGCTGAAAGAGTTTGACTAGGCAAGGTGGAAGCACGGAGGCCATCTGGTTGAAATAGAGGAGGGAAAGAAGAAGAAGCAAAGTTATTGGAGATATTTTTGGCTAGATGCCAGAAATCACGAGGGGAGTTAGATCTTGAAAGGTTTTGACATTTTCTGTTAATGAAGGAGTTTTTGGCTAGTTGGAGAACAGACTTGGCATGATTCCGGGCAGAAATATAAAGTGCATGAGATTCTGGTGATGGAAGGCTTAAGTACCTTTTGTGGGCCACCTCTGTATCATGTAAAGCACGAGAACAAGCTGTGTTAAACCAAGGTTTAGAAGGTTTAGGACGAGAAAAAGAGTGAGGAATGTATGCCTCCATGCCAGACACTATCACCTCTGTTATGCGCTCAGCACACAAAGACGGGTCTCTGACACGGAAGCAGTAGTCATTCCAAGGAAAATCAGCAAAATACCTCCTCAGGTCCCCCCAACTAGCAGAGGCAAAACGCCAGAGGCACCTTCGCTTAGGGGGATCCTGAGGAGGGATTGGAGTGATAGGACAAGATAAAGATATGAGATTGTGATCGGAGGAGCCCAACGGAGAAGAAAGGGTGACAGGATAAGCAGAAGGATTAGAGGTCAGGAAAAGGTCAAGAATGTTGGGCGTATCTCCAAGACGGTCAGGAATACGAGTAGGGTGTTGCACCAATTGCTCTAGGTCATGGAGGATAGCAAAGTTGTAGGCTAGTTCACCAGGATGGTCAGTGAAGGGAGAGGAAAGCCAAAGTTGGTGGTGAACATTGAAGTCTCCAAGAATGGAGATCTCTGCAAAAGGGAAGAGGGTCAGAATGTGCTCCACTTTGGAAGTTAAGTAGTCAAAGAATTTCTTATAGTCAGAGGAGTTAGATGAGAGGTATACAGCACAGATAAATTTAGTATGAGAGTGACTCTGTAGTCGTAGCCAGATGGTGGAAAACTCGGAAGATTCAAGAGCGTGAAATACATATATATATATATATATATATATATATATATATATATATATATATATATATATATATATATATATATATATATATATATATATATATATATATATATATATATATATCAGCACCTGTAGCTGTATTTCAACGAGATAAAATTGTCTGGGGTCACTCATATAACTACCGGCGGCATAGTGTCTTCAGCAGTGAATGGGGAAGGGAAAGAAGAATAGGAAGAAAACCTGAAGGGGAGAAGGAGGAGGTGGGAAGGAAAAACAAGAAAAGACGAAGTAAGAGCAAGGTTTAAAAGAAATTAGTAGGAAGTATAAAAGAGGATACCATGTGTGAGAAAATAGAAAGAGAAGGATGTGAACGAAAAAGACTAATACTCAGACCAAGGAGAGGAGGAGGAGGAGAAGGAGGAGGAGGAGGAGGAGGAGGAGGAGGAGGAGGAAAAGAAGAAGGAGGAATTCACTTGTGTCGGGGATTTGGGTTATGATGCGTGAGGCACCGTCTCCACCCGCTGGGTATTTAATTATGATGGCAGCAGCATTTGTTGTAATGATCTGAAAGTTGTTCCAACTTTATTTAACCCTTTTTCCTTCTTTCTTTTTTCCATTAGTCCTCAGATCGTAAGTCCTCTGGTGTCCAAAGAATTTTTTAACTGCTAGATTTTTTAAGAAGATTGTCAACAAAGGATTTTACATTTTAAAAAATAAATAAAACAAAAAATTAGTGGAAGTTGTTTTCATCGAATGTTGCCCACGACTTCACTTGTCACAAATATGATTTGTATATTCGTATTATGCTGAATCATAGATAACATTGTTTGCATATTTCATTGATTTTTTTTTTTTTTTTATAAATAAAAATAAATTCT
>NC_087153.1:24196510-24229010 GCF_035594125.1 Scylla paramamosain | reverse complement strand
TGCCCACGCTCTTGAATCTTCCGAGTTTTCCACCATCTGGCTACGACTTCAGAATCACTCAAACTAAATTTATCTGTGCTGTATACCTCTTACCTAACTCCTCTGACTATAAGAAATTCTTTGACTACTTAACTTCCAAAGTGGAACACATTCTGACCCTCTTCCCTTTTGCAGAGATCTCCATTCTTGGAGACTTCAATGTTCACCATCAGCTTTGGCTTTCCTCTCCCTTTACTGACCATCCTGGTGAACTAGCCTTCAACTTTGCTATCCTCCACGACCTAGAGCAATTGGTGCAACACCTTACTCGTATTCCTGATCGTCTTTTTAAATACGCCCAACATTCTTGACCTTTTCCTGAACTCTAATCCTTCTGCTTATGCTGTCACCCTTTCTTCTCCGTTGAGCTCCTCCGATCACAATCTCATATCTGTATCTTGTCCTATCGCTCCAATCCCTCCTCAGGATCCCCCTAAGCGAAGGTGCCTTTGGCGTTTTGCCTCTGCTAGTGGGGGGCAACTGAGGAGGTATTTTGCTGATTTTCTTTGGAATGACTACTGCTTCCATGTCAGAGACCCGTCTTTGTGTGCTGAGCGCATAACAGAGGTGATAGTGCCTGGCATGGAGGCGTACATTCCTCACTCCTTTTCTCGTCCTAAACCTTCTAAACCTTGATTTAACACAGCTTGTTCTCGTGCTATACATGATAGAGAGGTGGCCCACAAAAGGTACTTAGCCTTCCATCGCCAGAATCTCATGCACTTTATATTTCTGCCCGGAATGATGCCAAGTCTGTTCTCCAACTAGCCAAAAACTCCTTAATTAACAGAAAGTGCTAAAACCTTTCAAGATCTAACTCCCCTCGTGACTTTTGGCATCTAGCCAAAAATATCTCCAATAACTTTGCTTCTTCTTCTTTCCCTCCTTTATTTCAACCAGATGGCACCACTGCTATCACATCTATTTCTAAAGCTAAACTCTTCGCTAAAACCTTTGTTAAAATCCCTACCTTGGACGATTCTGGGCTTGTTCCTCCCTCTCCTCCACCCTCTGACTACTTCATGCTACCTATTAAAATTCTTCGCAATGATTTTTTCCATGACCTCACTGGCCTAAACCCTCGGAAGGCTTATGGACCTGATTGGGTCCCTCCTATTGTTCTCCGAAACTGTGCCTCCGTGCTTGCACCTTGCCTAGTCAAACTCTTTCAGCTCTTTCTGTCAACATCTACCTTTCCTTCTTGCTGGAAGTTTGCCTACATTCAACCTGTTCCTAAAAAGGGTGACCGTTCTAATCCCTCAAACTAACGTCCTGCCTATCTAAACATCTTAAACATTCTTAAACATCTATCACTTCACATATTTCTATCTGATCGCCAGTATGGGTACCGTCAAGGCCGCTCTACTGGTGATCTTCTGGCTTTCCTTACTGAGTCTTGGTCAACCTTTTTTAGAGATTTTGGTGAAACTTTTGCTGTTGCCTTGGACATATCAAAAGCTTTTGATAGAGTCTGGCACAAAGCTTTGATTTCCAAACTACCCTCCTACGGCTTCTATCCTTCTCTCTGTAACTTCATCTCAAGTTTACTTTCTGACCGTTCTATTGCTGCTGTGGTAGACGGTCACTGTTCTCCTAAATTCCTAAATCTATTAACAGTGTTCCTCAGGGTTCTGTCCTGTCTCTCACTCTCCTCTTATTATTCATTAGTGATCTTCTAAACCAAACTTCTTGTCCTATCCACTCCTATGCTGATGATACCACCCTGCACTTTTTCACGTCTTTTCATAGACGTCCAACCCTTCAGGAGGTAAACATTTCACGCAGGAAAGCCACAGAACGCTTGACTTCTGATCTTTGTAAACTTTCTGATTGGGGCAGAGCAAACTTGGTATTGTTCAATGCCTCAAAAACTCAATTCCTCCATCTGTCAACTCGACACAACCTTCCAGAGAACTATCCCCTCTTCTTCAATGACACTCAACTGTCCCCCTCTTCTACACTGAACTTCCTCGGTCTGTCCTTTACTTATAATCTGAACTGGAAACTTCACATCTCATCTCTAGCTAAAACAGCTTCTATGAAGTTAGGTGTTCTGAGACGTCTCCGCCAGTTTTCCCCCCCCCCAGCTGCTAACTCTGTACAAGGGCCTTATCCGTCCATGTATGGAGTATTTTTCACATGTCTGGGGGGTTCCACTGATACTGCTCTTCTAGACATGGTGGAATCAAAAGCTTTTCGTCTCATCAACTCCTCTCCTCTAACTGACTGTCTTCAGCCTTTCTCTCACCGCCGCAATGTTGCATCTCTAGCTGTCTTCTACCGCTATTTTCATGCTAACTGCTCTTCTGATCTTGCTAACTGCATGCCTCCCCTCCTCCCGCGGCCTCGCTGCACAAGACTTTCTTCTTTCTCTCACCCCTATTCTGTCCACCCCTCTAACGCAAGAGTTAACTAGTATTCTCAATCATTCATCCCTTTCTCTGGTAAGCTCTGGAACTCCCTGCCTGCTTCTGTATTTCCACCTTCCCATGACTTGAATTCCTTCAAGAGAGAGGTTTCAAGACACTTATTCATTAATTTTTGACTACAGCTTTGACCCTTTTATGGGACTGGCATTTCAGTGGGCTTTTTTTTTATTGGATCTTTGTTGCCCTTGGCCAGTGTTCTTTCTACATAAAAAAAAAAAATATATATATATATATATATATATATATATATATATATATATATATATATATATATATATATATATATATATATATATATATATATATATATATATATATATATATATATTGTGTGTGTGTGTGTGTGTGTGTGTAAATATGTAGGCATGTTTTATACAGGGACTGCCATATGTAGACCTGGTGGATTCTTGCAGCTTCCCTTGTTTCCTTGATTTATGTATATGGAATTTGAATCCTTATCTTCGCAACACATCTATCTATATAAACATGAGTCCAACTTAGCGTGACCACTTCTAAGTAAGAACCTGTCAAACACAGGTTAGTATACGCAGGTCAAAATTAACTCTGATGAGGAGGATGTTGGTTGTTCTCTCATAAGAAGTAAATTTGATGGGGACGAACACTTAAGGACCCTGCTGGTGACTTACCAATGCACTCTGTGAAGTCTGGTTAACGGCACACGAATCTTTCTCTATTCAAACTTCCGGGAGTGAGTGTGAGGTGTTTTTCATAGCGAGAAGGATCCGCGGTGTTGCTAGATGCGAAGGAAACCGGTGAGTGAAATTACCGATATAGCGTCTCCCGGATTATCTTTTGGGTTGTGACATCACGGCACGTCGGCTTCCTCCAATTGGTTCTTTCTAACACAACTAATTCACTTATTATATTGTAAATGTGATACAGCTCCATTTAATTTGATTATAATGTAAATTCATCACAGTTAAATCTCAAACTATATATTTCAAAAAAAAATATTACAAAAGATTGCGCGTGTCATAGCATAACAAAGACCAGGATCAGGAGTATGACTAAAGATTTCCACAATTCCCTTGATGTGCACAATCTCTTTCATCCTGCGTTCAGGATGCCTGCAGGGTCTTGATTGCTACACGGCACATACTAAGCGTGTATTTAACTCAAAAAAGTCTTATAATTTTTTTCAAATAGATTTTTTTGATTTATTTACTTATTCATTTATCTTATATGAATTATTAATTTATTTGATTCATGTTACGTATTTTTACTTTATTTATTTATTTCTTGTTTATTTATTTATTTACTTATTACATCAGTTTTTTTTTTTTTTTTTTTGCGAAAAATATCAAATAGTTACGAAGTAAAATTGTTATCTTTTTTTTTTTCACGTTTGCAAGTTTGGCTCCATGTGCGAGTCTCTGCCTTCGTCTGTCAGCAAGAAGCGACCTTGAGTAGCAACAGAAAATGTTGTAAACTCGCACTCGTCTATCCAGCAGGTGTGAACGAGTGTTCTTTTACAATAGATAACCTCGTTATACAACGGCATACTTTTTCTTTCTTGGTTCTTCTGTGTTAATCTTAAGCTGCTCTTCCTCCTCCTCTTCCTCCTCCTCCTCCTCCTCTATCTGCCTTGATTTCCAGAAAGCTTTCGACACTGTTCCCCATAAGAGACTCATCAGTAAACTAATAGCTCACGGCATAGCCGGAAACACCCTGAAATGGCTGAGAGACTGGCTTTCTGACAGAAAATAAATGGAAATGGAAAGAAGTCAGATTGGCATAAGGTAAAATAGCGGCGTTCCTCAAGGTTCTGTATTAGGACCAGTACTTTTTATAATATACATTAATGAGATTGATGAAGGGGTCAATTGCAAAACAAGTAAATTTGCATATGACACCAAAATAACAAGTAAAGTAATGTCAGTGTCACAATGGCAGGAACTATAGTGTCACCTCAATAAACTAACAAGGGCAAAAAAATGGTAGATGATATTCAATACAGAAAAGTCTACATAACGGAAACAAAACACCTAAAGTCAACACTGCAAAGAAACAGTAAAGACGGCAAATAAATTAGTAGGGTTCATTGGAAGAACCTTCGAATTTAAATCAGAAAAGATTATACTTGCCTTATATAACTCACTGTTGCACCCTCATCTAGAATATTGTGTACAGTTCTGGTCACCATATTACAAAAAAGACATTGAAAAACTAGAAAAAAAATACAGCGTAGAGTCACAAAGATGATTCAAAATTGCGTAATAAGCCGTGTGAGGAACGACTGGAAGAACTAAACCTATTTAGTTTAACAAAGCGCACTATAAGAGGAGACTTAATTGAAGTGTTCAAAATTTTTAAAGGATATAGTAACCTTGATGCAAATAAATATTTTACCATTGATTATTCTAACCTAACAAGAAATAATGGATTTAAGATTATACCCAACCGTTTTAAATCCCTCGAGGCCAAACATTTTTTCTTTAATCGTGCAGTAAATATATGGAATAAACTTCCTGCAGAAATCGTAAACAGCAATTCTATTGAATAATTAAAAAAATAAAATAGATAAATATTTAGAAGCAAATCCCCAACAAGCTCTCTCCTTGTCCGAGTAATTACTAAATTCACTAATAAACTTATTTCACAGACACCAATTTTATTATAAAGTATATTAACTTTCAGATGGGCGTATGGAGTTCACCGTAGGGTTTCTTTTTTCTTTTTTTTTTATGTAGGAAGAACACTGGCCAAGGGCAACAAAAATCCAATAAAAAAATATGCCCACTGAAATGCCAGTCCCATAAAAGGGTCAAAGCAGTGGCCAAAAATTGACCACTGCTTCATAGGAAGGTGGAAATACAGAAGCAGGCAGGGAGTTCCAGAGTTTACCAGAGAAAGGGATGAATGATTGAGAATACTGGTTAACTCTTGCGTTAGAGAGGTGGACAGAATAGGGGTGAGAGAAAGAAGAAAGTCTTGTGCAGCGAGGCCGCGGAAGGAGGGGAGGCATGCAGTTAGCAAGATCAGAAGAGCAGTTAGCATGAAAATAGCGGTAGAAGAGAGCTAGATATGCAACATTGCGGCGGTGGGAGAGAGGCTGAAGACAGTCAGTTAGAGGAGAGGAGTTGATGAGACAAAAAGCTTTTGATTCCACCCTGTCTAGAAGAGCAGTATGAGTGGAAGAGTGGAATTTCCTTTCATCCTTTCCTGTGAAAATTCCATGTCAGTTTTTCCATAATGCATCGTACTTTTCCCAACTATTTGCATGCCAGCACAAGCTGGAGGAAGTGGTGGGTGGGGAGGCGCCTTCTGCTATGCTGTCCTGTCTCTCTTCCCTGTAGCTAGTTAGAAGTAGTTACTAAATAGCCTTGCAAGGACTAAAAGGTCTGTTGTTATTTGGCTTTCCTTTGTATTCCTTTGTATTCCTCCTCACCCCTCCATGGTCCCCTATATCGCCACTCTCAATTCATATTCTTCCCTCCACTTGACATGTATGGACCAGCGGGCGCCTTATTTTCCTCCCTCTCCACCTACCGCCATTCCTCCTTTGAAGTCCTCCCTTTTTTAGACACACACACGCACGCACACACACACACACACACACACACACACACACACACACACACACACACACACACACACACACACACACACACACACACACACACACACACACACACACACACACACACACACACACACACACAGTTCCCTTTCCTCAAAGCACTTTCAAAGTTTCCCTCCCTCTTTCTTATCTTCCTTTCTATATCTATATTTTTCATTTTACTCCAGGTTAACAAGTTTCTACAGAAAAAAATAAAAAATATATATATATATATATATATATGTATATATATATATATATATATATATATATATATATATATATATATATATATATATATATATATATATATATATATATATATATATATATATATATATATATATATATATATATATAAAGGCACCTTTCTTGATTTAAGTACAAAGTTTATTTGAAGATGGAAAGAATGTAGTAGTCCTGCATTGAAATATGTAGAGGAAACGCGGCCTCAAGGGGACAGGGACTTCGCGAGGAGTGTTTGCCTTGTGGGCCCATCAACAGGTGTTAACATACCTGTGTGTAGAAAGGTTGGGTAGGGAGTGTCTTTACTTCAC
Organism: Scylla paramamosain; assembly: GCF_035594125.1. Classification (NCBI taxonomy): domain Eukaryota; kingdom Metazoa; phylum Arthropoda; class Malacostraca; order Decapoda; family Portunidae; genus Scylla; species Scylla paramamosain. The sequence continues at coordinate 24,222,405 of NC_087153.1, read as the reverse complement.
TTTCGGAACCATATTCTGAAACACCCTGGCTGTAATTTGAATACTTGCAAAAGGTTGTAGTTGAAATTACTCAGATTTCTAAAGGTGTTTTTATGGTTCTAGTGTCAGATTAAAAAGATTTATACATTAACAGGAGAGACACTCTCTAGAACGTGGCTAGTCATCTCTGTTGCCTTTGAAAACAATCGTAGTAAGAATGCAAAACGTTTCTGAATAAAGGCCTTTTTTTTTTATGCGGCCAAGGGAAACAAAAAAAAAAAAAGCCCACTAAGGTGCCGGTCCCCATACAGAGTCGAAAGCATTAGTCAAAAATACAGGGTAAGTGTCTTGAAACCTCCCTCTTGAAAGAGTTCAAGTCATAGGAAAGTGGAAATACAGAAGCAGGCAGGGAGTTCCAGATTTTATCAGAAAAGGGACGAGTGAATGAGAATACTGGTTAACTCTTGCATTAGAGAAGTGGACAGAATAGGGATGAGAGAAAGAAGAAAGTCTTGTGCAGCGAGTATGGGCTCCGTACTGGTGATCTGGCTTTCCTTACTGACTCTTGGTCATCCTCTTTTAGAGATTTTGGTGAAACTTTTGCTGTTGCCTTAGACATATCAAAAACTTTTGATAGAGTCTAGCACAAACGTTTGATTTCCAAGTCCCCCTTCTACGGCTTCTATCCTCCTCTCTGTAACTTCATCTCAAGCTTCCTTCCTAACCGTTTTATTGCTGCAATGGTTGATGGTCACTGTTCTTCTCCTAAATCTATCAGGGTTCTTTCCTGTCATTCACAATCTTCTTTTTTTCTTCTTATGTAGGAGGGGCACAGGTCAAAGTCAACAAAAATCCAATAAAACAAAAAGCCCACTAAGATGCCATTCCCAGAAAAGGGTCCAAAGCGGTAGTCAAAAATTGAAGGATAAGTGTCTTGAAACCTCCCTCATGAAGACTTTCAAGTCATTGGAAGGTGGAAATACAGAAGAAGGCAGGGAGTTCCAGAGTTTACCAGAGAAAAGGATGAATGATTGAGAATACTGGTTAACTCTTGTATTAGAGAGGTGGACAGAATAGGGGTGAGAGAAAGAAGAAAGTCTTGTGCAGCGAGGCCGCGGGAGGAGGGGAGGCATGCAGTTAGCAAGATCAGAAGAGCAGTTAGCATGAAAATAGCGGTAAAAGACAGCTAGAGATGCAACATTGCAGCGATGAGAAAGAGGCTGAAGACAGTCAGTTAGAGGAGAGGAGTTGATGAGACGAAAAGCTTTTGATTTCACCCTGTCTAGAAGAGCGGTATGAGAGGAACCCCCTCACACATGTGAAGCATACTCCATACATGGACAGAAAAGGCCATTGTACAGAGTTAGCAGCTTTGGGGGGGGGGGTGAGAAAAACTGGCGGAGACGTCTCAGAACACCTAACTTCATAGAAGCTGTTTTATCTAGAGATGAGATGTGAAGTTTCCAGTTCAGATTATAAGTAAAGGACAGACCGAGGAAGTTCAGTGTAGAAGAGGGGGACAGTTGAGTGTCATTGAAGAAGAGGGGATAGTTGTCCGGAAGGTTGTGTCGAGTTGACAGATGGAGGAATTGAGTTATTGAGGCATTGAACAATACCAAGTTTTCTCTGCTTCAATCAGAAAGTTTACAAAGATCAGAAGTCAAGCGTTCTGTGGCTTCCCTGCTTGAAATGTTTACTTCCTGAAGGGTTGGACGTCTATGAAAAGCCGTGGAAAAGTGCAGTGTGGTATCATCAGCGTAGGAGTGGATAGGACAAGAAGTTTGGTTTAGAAGGTCATTAATGAATAAGAAGAAGAGAGTGGGTGACAGGACAGAACCCTGAGTAACCGTTTACCACAGCAGCAAAAGAACGGTCAGAAAGGAAACTTAAGATGAAGTTACAAAGAGAAGGATGGAAAACGTAGGAGGTTAGTTTGGAAATGAAAGCTTTGTGCCAGACTCTATCAAAAGCTTTTGATATGTCCAAGGCAACAGCAGAAGTTTCACCTAAATCTCTAAAAGAGGATGACAAAGACTCAGTAAGGAAAGCCAGAAGATCACCATTAGAGCGGCCTTGACGGAACCCATACTGGCGATCAGATAGAAGGTTGTGAAGTAATAGATGTTTAAGAATCTTCTTGTTGAAGATAGATTCAAAAACTTTAGATAGGCAGGAAATTATTCATCAAAGATCTTCTAAACCGATGTAAACTTCTTAGCTTATCCACTCTACGCTGATGATGCCACTCTGCAGTTTTCCACGTCTTTTCCTAGACGTCCAACCCTTCATGAAGTAAACAGTTCACGCAGGGAAGCCAGAAATCACCTGAATTCTGATTTCTCCAAAATTTCTGATTGAGGCAGAGCAAACTTCGTATTTTTAAATGCCTCAAAAACTCAATTCCTCCATCCATGAACTCGACACAACCTTTCAAGACAACTATCTCCTCTTTTTCAATGATACTTAACTGTCTCCCTTTTCTACACTGAACATCCTCGGTCTGTCCTTTACTTATAAGCTAAAATGGAAACTACACATCACATCTCTAGCTAAAACAGCTTCTATGAATTTAGGTGTTCTGAGACGTCTCCGCCTCTGTACAGGGGCCTTATCCTCCCATGTATTTAGTATGCTTAATATGTACGACGGCGGGGGGGGGGTGTTATACTTATACCGCTATTTTAGACAGGGTGGAATCAAAAGCTTTTCATCTTATCAACTCTCCCCTAACTGATTGTCTTCAGCCTCTTTCGCATCGCTGCAATGCTGCATCTCTTGCTACTTCTACCGCTATTTTCATGCTAACCGTTCTTCTCATCTTGCTAACTGTATGCCTTCCCTTCTTCCGCGGCTTCGCTGCACAAGACTTTCTTTTTTTCTCTCATACCTATTCTGTCCACCTCTCTAATGCAAGAGTTAACCAGTATTCTCAATCATTCATCCCTTTCTCTGGTAAACTCTGGAATTCCCTGCCTACTTCTGTATTTCCTCCTTATGACTTGAACTCTCTCAAGAGGGAGGTTTCAAGACATCTTTCAATTTTCGATGATTCTTTTGACGTCTGTTTTGGGACTGGCGCCTAAAGATTTTCTTTTATTCCGGTTTTGTTTCCCTTGTCCAGTGACCCCCTTACTTAAAAAAAAAAAAAAAAAAATCATTGTGCAGTAGAATTACCAGTTTCTTTCACTAAAGGTCTCGGTTACTTTGTTTCCGAGGAAGACCCGTAATATAATACTACTGCTTCTGCTTGAGTCTTTTTTCCGTCTCTCCCATCAGCCTAAGTGGTTCATTCTGTTTATAATCTTATAGGTGTAAGCACCTGCTTATGACACCGTTTATATGTTTTCATGTTTCTTCTTATTCTTATTTTTATTCCTTTCCTTTTTCTTCTTCTGTCTCGCACAGTGCCCCATTCATGAAGTAGGATTCAGGTCTCCTCCTCCTCCTCATTCTCTTCCCTCATGTTTCTCTTCCTTCTCATGGAATCACTGAACGGGTAGTGGAAAAAGTTTTAAACTTCCTCACTCCCTATTTTTATTTATTTTCTTCATTTCCTCTCGTGAACTATGAAAACGAAAAAAAAATTCATAGGTTGTGTTAAAATTTCCACAGTTAGCTTGACGGTCTCCCTTCCCGCCTTGCCCTGGGTGAGCAGGGTGGCGAGGCAGTGACCCTTGCACCTCTCAGTTAATGAGAGGAGGTGCGTGTGACACTCTCTCTGTCTTAGTATGACTCTCTCGCTTTCTTTCAGTGTGATATTCTCTCTCTCTCTCTCTCTCTCTCTCTCTCTCTCTCTCTCTCTCTCTCTCTCTCTCTCTCTCTCTCTCTCTCTAAACAAATTTACAGATATTTACAAATGTTTACAAATGAAAGATAATAAACTTAAAGTTATGCGTTGTTGCACACAACTATTTTAAAAGTTATTGAATTAATATCTGTAATTAGTTATTAAATATATACTATACATAACGTATGTATGAGAACATTGAATAAAGTGTTGGAGGAGTGGTGTAGGGAGTGAAGTCCTCCAGGTATTGGTGGCCACATTTGCCTTGGGATTTGACATGTGTCACATCAGGCGTGGCCTCCATGAAGCTGTTCCACAGCCGCGCCACCCTGGCCTTGTAGGTCCGTTGGTGTAGCGACGTGTGGGATAGAGGCATCATCACTCGTTGGTCTCCTGCCAGTGCCTGTCTCGTCGTTCTTTGGGCGAGATGTGGCGGTAGGCACAGACGGTTAAGGTGGGGAGTGTGTAACACCTGAGCCTCATGACAGACCGTCAGTCTCGGCGGTGCTCCAGAGATATGTTGACAGGAATCTCCGCTTCATCCCTCATCAATCGGAGGGCGCGCCTCTGCACCGCGTCAAGGAGCTGGGTGTGGATGGCGGCCCCGGACATCCATGCCAAGGCACCATATTCCATACAAGAGTGAATCTGTGCCCTGTACAGCGTTAGGATGCCTCGGGAGTCCAGGTTGCCCGCCACCCTGCGAAGGGCAGACACACGCTGGGAGGACTGGTGAGCCACAGACACGATGTGTTGGTCAAATCGCAGTTGCTGGTCTATGGTGACTCCGGGGATGTTTTCCTGGGGGGTGACAGACGGACGTCCTCGAACTGTAGCTGTCCCTTCACGGCCTGAGTAGCTGCAGAATATCGGGAGACAACCATGGCGTGTGTTTTTTCAGGAGAGAACTTGACCTGCCACACCCTTTCCCACTCCTCCGCTGCCTTCAGATGCCTGTTGACAGCTGCGATGGCGCGCTGGCTATCCTGGCGGCAGTAAGAGAGGGAGATGTAACAGTCATCAGCATAAGCCTTTGTACCTGGGAGCTCTCTCTCTCTCTCTCTCTCTCTCTCTCTCTCTCTCTCTCTCTCTCTCTCTCTCTCTCTCTCTCTCTCTCTGATGATGATGATGATGATGCGGAATCCTTGTTAAGTATCACTAGAATCATGAAAGAGAGTATAAGTAAAATGTTAAATTATCGTCCTATTAATCTAACATCAGTCAGTGGTAAAATGCTGTGGGGTATTGTATCTAAAAGGACAAGTGACAACTTGGATAGACATGGATTCATTACTGACTCCCAGCATGGCATCACAAAGACTAACTCGTGTCTTACAAATCTGTTGTTTTCTAGTAGTGAATACTTGAGGTGGTGGGTAATGATGCTTGTTATGTTGTAATACATCATAAAGCTCCCCATCAATAATTATTGATTTTTTTTATGAGACTCACGTAATAGGCAGTAATGTGCATTCAAAGCGTGAATTAATTTTAGGGAGCAAAAGCAAAACAGATCAAAATGAGATGAAGTTATTAGTGCGGCTCGCCAGGAGTCTATTTCAGGGATTAGTTTTACTTTTCATCATGTATACACTAATGATTTAGATTAAAAGATGAGTAGCGATATCAATAAATTTGAAAATGACGCCAAACTAGGACGACCAATCCGGTTAGAGCAAAACGCTCCAGAGGAACGTGAACACAATGTATGATTGTTCAGAAAATGGCAAATGGAGTTCAACATCAGTACTAAGTGTACTGCTGTCCGCGTAGGCAAAAAAAAAAAAATAATAATAATAATAAATTAATTAATTAATTAATTAATTAATTAATTAATTTAATTTAATTTAAAAAAAATAAAAAGAATAAACTAAGAAAAAAAAACACTGAAGTGCACGAACACGAGTAGGTCAACTTCAGAAAGAAATTTAAGAGCAGTAGTCTTCCCCGATCTTTGGCCTAGAAATCACTGCATTATTGTTATTTCTAATATATATCAATGACTTGGATAGTGGAATTAGTAGTGATGTTAGTAAATTTGCGGATGACACAAAGATAGGTAGATTAATTAGGTCAGAATCGGATGCCATCGCCTTGCAGGCAGATTTAGATAGAATGAATGAATGGACGGATAGATGGCAAATGCAATCTAATATCAATAAATGCAAAGTACTTAGCGTAGGTAGAGGAAACCCACACACTAGGTACAAATTAAACAACCAAACTCTGGTAGGTACAGGGTACGAGAAAGATTTAGGAGTTATAGTTAGCTCTGAACTCCGTCTAGGGAAACAATGCATAGAAGCCAGAAACAGGGCAAATAGAGTACTATGATTCATTTTTAGGAGTGTTAAAAGTAGAAGGCTCGAAGTAATATTAAAGTTATACTTGGCGATGGTCAGACCTCATCTAGACTACGCTGTGCAGTTCTGGTCCCCACATTACAGGAAAGATATAGGTCTATTAGAATCAGTACAGAAGAGAATGACTAAAAAGATACAGGGGATGAGGAGTATTCCTTACGAGACGAGATTGAAGCTGTTAAATTTACATTCTTTAGAGAGACGTAGGTTAAGAGAGGACCTGATAGAAGTCTTTAAGTGGTATAAGGGTTAAAACAAGGGGGATGTAAGCAAAATTCTTCGGATCAGCAACCAGGGTAGAACAAGAAATAACGGGTTCAAGCTTGAAAAATTTAGGTTTAGGAAGGAAACAGGAAAAAATTGGTTCTCAAATAGAGTGGTAGATGAGTGGAACGGACTCAGTAATCATGTTGTTAGTGCTAGGACACTAGAGAGCTTTAAAAGAAGATTAGACGGGTTTATGGATGGAGATAATAGATGGAAATAGGTAGGTATATTTCATACAGGGACTGCCATGTGTAAGCCTGGTCGCTTCTTGCAGCTTCCCTTATTTCTTATGTTCATTAGTACTTATAAGACAATAGGAGTATTTGGTTTACTGATAGGAGTGTAAATAAAACTAAAGTAGATATGATCTTGAGATTATATTAGCTCTGGTTATGCTACACTTGGATGTATATTGGCTAAAATTTATGTAAAAGGATAACTATGATGATCGAGGAACTGAAAAAAATAAAATAAAATTGCAGCAGGACAGGTTAAAGCACCTTAAACTGCATCCAATGGAAAGGGTTAGAATGTGTGGTGGTATGGCAGAAGTATTTAAATGGGTTAAAGGTTTTGACAAAGGAGATATAAATCAGTCAGGGAAAATATCTTACTTATACAAAATTATTATAAATCAAACAAAATCAGATTTCAACGAAACTTTAAACGAAGATGACTGATTGACTGATGAGTTAAAAGAGGCTCAACAACTGGTTGGTTCATAATCATGTCGCCTGATCATCTACATAGACCAAAGAAATCCGAAGCTACTGAATGCTGCTGTCCAAGTAAAAGAACAGCAGTTTGTCGGATCCTGTGCTGCACTGTCGCCAGCTCTGCCACGGTAATCTTACCACGTGAACACATGTGGGCTGAAGAACACTACCACTGACTAATATTCTCACTCTACGTATTCCCGTCTTCATTTGAAACATGCGGAAAAATCTAATGCTGATTTACTAAATTTGACTATGAGTTTCCAGGTTCTCCACATAAAAACAACCTATCGTCTTACATCATGTTCATATGGCATCAAGTACCAAAATTACTGTGACAGAGATGGTGAAACAATGTACAGTGTGCGTGTTTGTACTCATTTACGGGAGGAAATAAAACACTGGTATAAAGTGGCAAAGCGAGCGAGATGTCACACTGCTTCCAACCAAAGCATATATAGTGGAGGTGTCAGACTGTCGGGTCAACATATGTTTGCCAATAATCCAACGCCGTCAGGAAAGTGTCATGAATAACATGGCGCGTCGGACCTGTTGGTGCAGCGTGACTCGAGCGAACGCAACACACTAGCGGGGCTCAAGAATGCAGAAATTTACTTCGTGCTCCTCTGTGTCCGCCAAGATGCAAAGGCTCACAGTGGTGCTGGAAAAAGAAACCTAATAACAAGCCTCGGATACACGACACTGCAGCTGTAACTGTAAACTTTCACATTGCATCTGTGAACCACTCAGCAGCGCCTCGCCTGAGCGGCACACACCGGCTCCTGGAGTTTAACAAAAAAAGTAAGCGGTGTCGCGTGTCCCGCCTGAAGAAGACACGATTCACTCCCATCGCCCAGCCCACCTACTTCACCCAGCCAAGTGACCATATTCTTAGTGGAAGTTATTTGATTTCCAAGGGTGTTTTTTTTTTTTTTTTATATATATATGATTCTGGCGATAGCTGAACAAGGATTCTGCATTGTCATTTGTAAAAACATTCATGAAAACCCGACTAAAAGTCTTTATGAGAGCCATAAGCGTTTCAAAATACAGGCCCACAATCATGAACCAACACAGATTCACACACTCAGAAGACTGAAGCCTGAAGAGATTAAAAATGAGAACGGCACTGAATTCTACGCAAAACAAACCTCTCTTTTGGAATATATAGTATCGCTGCTGAGATGGTTCTTTTCCAAATAAAACCCACCTTTGTTAGCTCTTATATGGAGGTGAAGTTATTCTGTGCGTTCTGGTTATTTCTATGCCCATAGCGCTGTATGACCTCTTTGTTGCGACGAAGAAAAGCAATAAGTCTTCATTCTCGACAATCGTCATTACCTTCTCTCCCTCTCCTGCCCTGAGGTGTCTGGTAAAGTACAACGTCTGTACCAGTCTCAGTAACTCGACCCATGTTGTGACTCGTGACGTTTCTTTAGTCCTCGCCGCCACAACCGTGTCCTGTTGCAGTGACGTCATGCTGTGCAGAGGTTGTCCGTCTCTTTCCCGATCACCGCATTGAGTTGCCCGGGCAGGGTGGAGGAAGAATTTTCGTGGCGTGATGGCACCTTAGCAGAGTGGTGAAGACAAAAGGCCAAGAAGTTCTCTCTCTGGTATATTTTCATTACAAAACAAAACTAAGAAAATGATTGCTTTTGTTCGTTTTTCTTTTTTTTTATTGTTGTTGCTATTTTGTTACTTTTTCTTTTTTCGTGGGAAGGGCAGTTCCAGTGATTATGATTTTGCACAGTGGCTAGATGCACTTGCAACCGAGAGCTCGTTGGTTTGAATCTGCCTGGGCTGGACGAAGACAAATGAGTTTGTCTCCTTTCTCGCTACAGATTCTCTTCACCTGGCAGTGGACAAAAGCCAAGATGTACCACTACCTCTCCAGCTGTTTTTGGACGCGTGTGTGTGTGTGTGTGTGTGTGTGTGTATATATATATATATATATATATATATATATATATATATATATATATATATATATATATATATATATATATATATATATATATATATATATATATGCAGGAAACGAACAAGCGCACACGCTTGTTTACTTCCTGTAAGATCCCAGAAATATACCAAACCATATTCTTAAAAATATACCCCTATATCATAATCATGATCATGTTCATATCAGTGTTATCATGTGTAGCAATTACTGTTGTTGCTCTTAATTTTGTGACTTTTTTTTATTTATTTTTTGAGTGTGTGTTAAGGCAACAAGTATGCGGCATTATACGTACTTTCCTCGCTACATACGAGAGTGTGGAGGACAAAGGAGGAGAGAGGAGGAAGGTTTGATGCCACTCTCACGAGCTGTGAGGGAAATAAATCTGCAGAGAGAGAGAGAGAGAGAGAGAGACATTACCATGGTCAGATTCCGAGAAGTGAGGCTGGAAAAGACTGGAAAATATAATAGTTGTGAAGAGGTTAAATTCTCTCTCTCTCTCTCTCTCTCTCTCTCTCTCTCTCTCTCTCTCTCTCTCTCTCTCTCTCTCTCTCTCTCTCTCTCTCTCTCTCTCTCTCTCTCTCTCTCTCTCGCCCATCCATCTTTCTTTCCTTGTTTTTCTTCCTTCTTTGCCTTATAAAATCTTGTCACTTTCTTTCCTCTCTATCACCTCCTCTCCCTCTCTCCCTTCCCCTCCCTACCCTCCCTTCCTCATTCACCCTTCTTCTCCTCTTCGTAGGTCATCTCTCTTAACTTATCTTGCCCCATCTTCCCCTCCTCCCTTCCATCCTCCATTCCACCCTTTCCTTCCCTCCCCCTCCATCCATCCATCCATCCATCCACCACTCCGTCCCTCCCTTTCTCTCTCCCTCCTTTCATCCATCCACTCACCAACCAACTCCTTCGTTCCCTCCCTCCCTTCCTCCTTCCCACCCACATCTCCTGCTGTTCTTCCTCTAATGTCCTTGAAGCTAACATCTTTCTTTCTTCCCCTCTCCCATCCTTTCACTCCCTCCCGTCCCTCCCCTCCCTCCTTACCTTCCTCCAGTAATGTTTCTGAAATCCGCCTTTTTCTTTTCTCTATCTTCTTTTCTCCACCCCCATCTCCCACGACTCTCCTTCCATTTCATTATGCCCCCTTCCTATAGTTTTCTCAACTTTTTGTCATCTATTATCTCTCCCTTCCTCCTTTCCTTCTCTTCCTAACCATCTCCCTTTTTCTTCTTTTTCTCATTCTTCAAATATATTCATTTCCCTTCAACTGTTTCCACCTCTTCTCTCCCTTCCTCACATTTCTTTTTTCTCCACTTCCTCACACTCTCCCTCTCACTTTTTTACATCTCATTTTCCCTTCTCTCCCTCTCCTTTTTTTCCCTCCCCTTCCTTTCCTTCGTTACCTCCCTTTATCCTGCTCCCTTCTCCCTCCCTCACTTTTTTTTCTACCTTTCTTCTCTTCCACGCTTTTCCCCTCTCGTCCCTTCCCCTCCCTTCCCCTCCTTTCCTGAGCCAGCAGTGTTCTCTCCTCCCCTCTCGTGTAAGTGATTTTTCTCCCCTCACTTTCTCCTCCCTCCTGCGGCTCCGAAAAATAAAAAGAGGGTTAATGGGCGAACTATAAGGTGGGGGTGGACGGCTGGTCTGTGTGTGTGTGTGTGTGTGTGTGTGTGTGTGTGTGTGTGTGTGTGTGTGTGTGTGTGTGTGTGTGTGTGTGTGTGTGTGTGTGTGTGTGTGTGTGTGTGTGTGTGTGTTTCCTTTTTTCTTTTTCCTCGTGTCTCTGTTTGTCTAGTGTTTGTTTATTTTTTTATGTCTGATTTTTGTATATATGTCTGTTTATTTTTGTGTTTCTTTATTTGATTGTGTGTGTGTGTGTGTGTGTGTGTGTGTGTGTGTGTGTGTAAGTTAATTTGTATATATGCTCTGGTCATCTTCATCTTTATCTTCTACCTCTTTCTCAGACTGTATATCTACGAAGATTCTCTCTCTCTCTCTCTCTCTCTCTCTCTCTCTCTCTCTCTCTCTCTCTCTCTCTCTCTCTCTCTCTCTCTCTCTCTCTCTCTCTCTCTCTCTCTCTCTCTCTCTCTCTCTCTCTCTCTCTCTCTCTCTCTCTCTGTGTGTGTGTGTGTGTGTGTGTGTGTGTGTGTGTGTGTCCCTCATCCTTCCTTACTCTTCTTTTCCTCTTCCCTTCTCTCATTCTCCTTCCCTCACCCACTCCTTCACCCTCGTCCCCTGCCTTTCTCCCACCATGACCTGAGGGGATCCAGGCCCACGTGAACCCAACCGGGGCTTGATTGAGGAGAATTAATCATACTCGTCCGAGATCACCGCGGAAAGACTGGAGGTTTGCTCGGATGAAATCATCAATTGCAGGATCAGATTGGCACATAGGAAAGCCACTGAGAGATTTTTCCGAGTGAGAAAGAGAGAGAGAGAGAGAGAGAGAGAGATGAGAGAGAGAAGAGAGAGAGAGAGAGAGAGAGAGAGAGTCGGGTCCCTCCCACTCCGAAGCAGACAGATTTAAAGCAAAAACTAGTGGTCAGGATGTTTGTCACCTTCGCCTCGGTTTTGTGGACGAACAAAGTACCAGGTCCTTAATTCACTACCACCATCACCACCACCAATATCACCACCATCACTACTAATGCTATTACTACTAGTACTACTAATAATACTAATATTTATACTTATACTAATACCGCTACTATCACTGTTGGTACTACTGCTGCTACTACTACTACTAACTACTACTACTAATAATAATAATAATAATAATAACAATAATAATAATAATAATAATAATAATAGTCTGGCACAAAGCTTTGATTTTCCAAACTTCCCTCCTACTGGCTTCTATCCTTCTCTCTGTAGCTTCATCTCAGGTTTCCTTTCTGACCGTTCTATTACTGCTCTGGTAGACGCTGACTGATTTTTTTTTTTTTTTCACAAATCTCTTAACAGTGGTGCTCCTCAGGGTTCTGTCCTGTAACCCGCTCTTTTCCTATTATTCATCAATGATCTTCTAAACCAAACTTCTTATCCTATCCACTCCTACGCTGATGATCCCACCCTGCACTTTTCCACGTCTTTTTATCGACGTCCAACCCTTCAAGAAGGAAACAGTTCACGCAGGGAAGCCACAGAACGCCTGACTTCTGATCTCTCTAAAATTTCTAATTGGAGCAGAGCAAACTTGGTATTGATCAATGCCTAAAAACTCAATTCCTCCATCTATCAACTCGACACAACCTTCAATGACACTCAACTGTCCCCCTTTTCTGTACTCCTCTACATCCTTACTCTTCTATATCCTCGGTCTGTCCTTTTCTTATAATCTAAACTGGAAACTTCACATCTCATCTCTAGCTAACACAGCTTCTATGAAAATTAGGCGTTCTGAGACCTTTTCGCCAGTTTTTAATCACCCCCCCCCCCATGCCAGCTACTAACTCTGCACAAGGGCCCTTATCCATCAATGTATGCTTCACATGTCTGGAGGTTCCACTCATACTGCTATTTTAGACAGGGTAGAATCAAAAGCTTTTCGTCTCATCAACTCCTGTCTTCTAACTGACTGTCTTCAGCCTCTTTCTCATCGCCGTAATGTTGCACCTTCTAGCTGTCTTCTACCGCTATTTTCATGCTAACTGGTCTTCTGATCTTGTTAACTGCATGTCTCCCCTCCTCCCGCAGCCTCACTGCACAAGACTTTCTTCCTTCTCTCACCCCTATTCTGTCCACCTCTCTAATGCAAGAGTTTTTTTTTTTTTTATGTAGGAAGGACACTGACCAAGGGCAACAAAAATCCAATGCCCACTGAAATGCCAGTCCCATAAAAGAGTCAAAGCAGTGGTCAAAAGTTGATGAATAAGTGTCTTGAACCTCCCTCTTGAAGGAATTCAAGTCATAGGAAGATGGAAATACAGAAGCAGGCAGGGAGTTCCAGAGTTTACCAGAGAAAGGGATGAATGATTGAGAATACTGGTTAACTCTTGCGTTAGAGAGGTGGACAGAATAAGGGTGAGAGAAAGAAGAAAGTCTTGTGCAGCGAGGCCGCGGGAGGAGGGGAGGCATGCAGTTAGCAAGATCAGAAGAGCAGTTAGCATGGAAATAGCGGTAGAGGACAGCTAGATATGCAACATTGCGGCGGTGAGAGAAAGGCTGAAGACAGTCAGTTAGAGGAGAGGAGTTGATGAGACGAAAAGCTTTTGATTCCACCCTGTCTAGAAGAGCAGTATTGAGTGGAACCCCCCAGACATGTGAAAAATACTCCATACATGGATGGATAAGACCCTTGTACAGAGTTAGCAGCTTGGGGAGGCGGGGTGAGAAAAACTGGTGGAGACATCTCAGAACACCTAACTTCATAGAAGCTGTTTTAGCTAGAGATGAGATGTGAAGTTTCCAGTTCAGATTATAAGTAAAGGACAGACCGAGGATGTTCAGTGTAGAAGAGGAGGACAGTTGAGTGTCATTGAAGAAGAGGGGAATAGTTGTCTGGAAGGCTGTGTCGAGCTGATAGATGGAGGAATTGAGTTTTTGAGGCATTGAACAATACCAAGTTTGCTTTGCCCCAATCAGAAATTCAGAAAGATCAGAAGTCAAGCGTTCTGTGGCTTCCCTGCGTGAAATTTTTACCTCCTGAAAGGTTGGACGTCTGTGAAAAGACGTGGAAAAGTGCAGGGTGGTATCATCAGCGTAGGAGTGGATAGGACAAGAAGTTTGGTTTAGAAGATCATTAATGAATAATAAGAAGAGAGTGGGTGACAGGACAGAACCCTGAGGAACACCACTGTTAATAGATTTAGGAGAAGAACAGTAACCGTTCTACCACAGCAGCAATAGAACGGTCAGAAAGGAAACTTGAGATGAAGTTGCAGAGAGAAGGATAGAAACCGTAGGAGGGTAGTTGTGGAAATCAAAGCTTTGTGCCAGACTCTATCAAAAGCTTTTGATATGACCAAGGCAACTGCAAAAGTTTCACCCAAAATCTCTAAAAGAGGATGACCAAGACTCAGTAAGGAAAGCCAGAAGATCACCAGTAGAGCGGCCTTGACATAACCCATACTGGCGATCATATAGAAGGTTGTGAAGTAATAATAATAATAATAATAATAATAATAATAATAATATCAGGTTTATTTATCAAGAGGCAGCAGACAATACAGTGATAGTCGCTGAAGGGGTCTTGATTTACATGGTATACATATTTACATATATATATGGTATATATATTTACATGGCAGCAGGTTCACCGCTTTTACAGTGGTGGACATGATTGAACTGCATACGATATACTTTTTTGGCAGAAGCTGCACCATTTACATAGCTTCACCCACTTTCATAGTGTGGACATGATTGAACTGCATCTTTGGCAGGAGCTTCGCCACAGAATAACAAACACCTACTGGGGGATCGAACATGGGACCTTCCGCCTCCCAGTCAGATGTTTAAGAATCTTCCTATTGAGGATAGATTCAAAAACTTTAGATAGGCAGGAAATTAAAGCAATAAGACGGTAGTTTTAGGGATTAGAACAGTCACCCTTTTTAGGAACAGGTTGAATGTAGGCAAACTTCTAGCAAGAAGGAAAGGTAGATGTTGAGAGACAGAGCTGAAAGAGTTTGACTAGGCAAGGTGCAAGCACGGAGGCACAGTTTCGGAGAACAATAGGAGGGACCCCATCAGGTCAATAAGCCTTCCGAGGGTTTAGGCCAGCGAGGGTATGGAAAACATCATTGCGAAGAATATTAATACGTGGCATGAAGTAGTCAGAGGGTGGAGGAGACGGAGGAACAAGCCCAGAATCGTCCAAGGTAGAGTTTTTAGCAAAGGTTTGAGCGAAGAGTTCAGCTTTAGAAATAGGTGTGATAGCAGTGGTTGCCATCTGGTTGAACTAGAGGAGGGAAAGAAAAAGAAACAAAGTTATTGGAGATATTTTTGGCTAGATGCCAGAAGTCACGAGGGGAGTTAGATCTTGAAAGGTTTTGACATTTTCTGTTAATGAAGGAGTTTTTGGCTAGTTGGAGAACAGACTTGGCATGGTTCCGGGCAGAAACCATGCAGTATTCTCAGTCATTCATCCTTTTCTGTGATAAACTCTGGAACTCCCTGCCTGTTTCTATATATCCGTCTTCCTATGACTTGAACTCCTTCGAAAGGGAGGTTTCGAGACACTTAACCTTTAATTTTTTTACTACCGCTTCGGACCCTATTCGGGGACCAGCATCTCAGTTGACTTTTTTTATTAGATTTTTTGTTGCCCTTGGCCGGTGTGCCTCCTACATAAAAAAAAAAATAAAAATAAATAAATAAATAAAATAATAATAATATTACTACAACTACTACTACTACTACTACTACTACCACTACTACTACTACTTGTATATTATCATTATTATTACTATTATTATTATTATTATTATTATTATTATTATTATTATTATTATTATTATTATTATTATTATTATTATTATCATTATTATTATTATTTCGTTGTAGTAATAGTAACTAATCGTAGTAGCAGTAGCAGCAGCAGGAGCAGCAGTAGCAGCAGCAGTAGTAGTAGTAGTAGTAGTAGTAGTAGTAGTAGCAGTAGTAGTAGTAGTAATAGTAGTAGTAGTAGTAGTAGTAGCAATAGTAATGTCATCATCATTAATTTTGAAAAAAGAAGAAGAAGAAGAAGAAGAAGAAGAAGAAGAAGAAGAAGAAGAAGAAGAAGAAGAAGAAGAAGAAGAAGAAGAAGAAGAAGAAATAGAAGACGAAGAAAGAAGAACGAAGAAGAAGAAGAAGAAGAAAAAGAAGAAGAAGAAGAAGAAGAAGAAGAAGAAGAAGAAGAGAAGAAGAAGAAGAAGAAGAAGAAGAAAATAGAAGACGAATAAGAAGAAGACGAAGAAGAAGAAGACGAAGAAAAAGAAGAAGAAGAAGAAGAAGAAGAAGAAAGAAGAAGAAGAAGAAGAAGAAGAAGAAGAAGAAGAAAAAGAAGAAGAAGAAGAAGAAGAAGAAGTTTAGCGAACTTTTAGAATCACATCAGAAAGAGGAGGAGGAGGAGGAAGAGGAGAAGGAAGAGGAAGAGGAAGAGGAGAAGGAGGAGGAAAAGGAGGAGTAGGAAGAAGAAGAGAAGAATGGATTGTGTATTGTTTGACTTTGTGTGGGAGCAAGGGAATTACTGAATGAGGGTGAGAGGAGGAGGAGGAGGAGGGAGAGGTGCGAGGTGTAGGAGGAAGAGAAGGAAGAAGATGGAAAGAAAGTGGTGAGTAGGGAGGGAGGGAATGGAGGATGACTTCCTAATGGGTTTAAGTTATGGTTTACTGGAAGGAGGAGGAGGAGGAGGAGGCAGGAGGAGGAGGAGGAGGAGGAGGAGGAGGAGGAGGAGGAGGAGGAGGAGAGGAAAAATTGGGCTAAGGGAAGGACATAGAGTGGATTAGAAATAAAGGGAATGAGGGAATTAGGTACAGTATGGGAAGAGCCTAAGTGTATGTATGTGTGATTTGGAATGGGTGAGGATGGAAGATGAGGAGGAGAGGAGTGGAGGAGACAGAGGAAGAGGAGGGCGGAAAGAGGAGGAAGAAAAGGAATAAGAGAAAAATCGAGATAACAAAATTCAATAAAAGAAAAATGATGATGAAGGGGATAAACAAGAAAAACTAGTCAAAAATAAGCAAAAGTCGAAGCAAAGTCGAAAAAATATAGGGAAATATGACAAGAAAGATGAGGGTAAGGAGAAGGATAAAACGAAACGAATAAAAAGAATAACAAGAAGAAACAGAAAAAAAAAAACATCAATATATAGCTGTTTAACAAAATTTTTAATAACACAACAAGATGAAGGAGGGACATAGGAAACAAGAACAGGAAGAGAATAAAGGGAGAGCAAGAAAGAAGAAAAGTGCTATATGATATGAAAGAAAGTTCTCCTCCTCCTCCTCCTCCTCCTCCTCCCTCCTCCTCCCTCACTCCTCCTCATTTAATTTGCAAGGGAAGCGTGGGTGTCTCAGATATCTTTGTATCATTATCATTATTATTACTATTATTAATATTGCTGTGCTATTTTTATTAATGTTATTACTATCATATCTGCTACGGGAGAGTGGCTCAGACCATCCGGAAGGCAAAATGGAGGAAGAGGGAGGAGAGAGGGGAGAGGAAAGGCAGAGAGTGAGAGAGAGAGAGAGAGAGAGAGAGAGAGAGAGGGGGGGGAGGATAATCTAGTATCTTTTTTTTCTCACTCGTAATATCCGTAATAATTTTTCTTCCGTGTGTGTGTGTGTGTGTGTGTGTGTGTGTGTTAATTGTTCACCATCTCTTTTATCATTTTTTCTTCTTTCTGGTTTATCTGAAGTTGTTGCTAGTATGTAATAGGGGAAATAGACAGGAGAAGGAGGAGGAATGCAAAGGAATACAAAAGGAAGACAAGCATCAGCACACCTTGAAGTCTTGACTAGGCTATTTCAGTAACTATCTTACACTAACTACTGGCGGGCGAAGTAGAAGGCGATAACTGAGTAGAGGAGGAGGAGCACGAGAAAAAGAACTGGAAGAGAAAGAGAGAGAGAGAGAGAGAGAGAGAGAGAGAGAGAGAGAGAGAGAGAGAGAGAGAGAGAGAGAGAGAGAGAGTAAAGAAAAAGAAAAGAAATACTATAAGGTTGAGGAAAAAAGGAATAGATAAGTGTAAGAAGGGAAAGTTAAAAAAAAAAAATGGAGGAGGAGGAGGAGGAGAAAACAGACGAAGAATTATTGAAAGAAACGAGGAGGGGAGGAAAGAAGAAAGGGAGGAGGAAAATATTTGAAGAATGTAGCAAAAGACAAGAGGGAAGTATGAAATAGATGAAGAAGAGAGAGAGAGAGAGAGAGAGAGAGAGAGAGAGAGAGAGAGAGAGAGAGAGAGAGAGAGAGAGAGAGAGAGAGAGAGAGAGAGAGAGAGAGAGAATGGAGGGAAGAGTGGAAAAGGGGGAATATAAATGAAGGGATAACAAAAAGAAAGGGGAAAGAGAGAGAATAAATTGACCTTTACTTTCTCCTCATCGATGCTTTGGTCTGGTAATGCAACCGCAAGAAGCAGGAGGAGGAGGAGGAGGAGGAGGAGGAGGAGGAGGAGGAGGAGGAGGAGGAGGAACATAAGGAGAAGGAGAAAGATGTTGAAGAGTTAGGAGGAGGAGGAGGAAGAAATGAGGAGAAAGAGAAATTAGAGAGAGAAAACACTCGAGTAGAAAATATTCATGGAAGAGAAAAGTAAAAGGAAATTCGAGAGAAATAAAATGTGGTGGAATATGAGGAACAAGAGAGAGAGAGAGAGAGAGAGAGAGAGAGAGAGAGAGTGAGAGAGAGAGAGAGAGAGAGAGAGAGAACGAAAAAAAAGTGACATATTTGCAGAGTGAAGGAAAGGGGAAGTAGGGAAAAGGATACTAAAAAAGAGTGTAACAAAGGAAACGAGGGAAATTAGAAAGAGAAAAGGAAAACAGAGGAGAGAGAAGAGAGAGAGAGAGAGAGAGAGAGAGAGAGAGAGAAGAGAGAGAGAGAGAGAGAGAGAGAGAGAGATATGAGACATGAAGGCCAGAGGAAGGGAAGAGAAGGATGAAGTAAGGAGTGAGCTACCTGTTACCCATTAGTATTTGTTTGTACAGGTGTGTCATGTTGGTGCTCTCTCTCTCTCTCTCTCTTCTCTCTCTCTCTCTCCTCTCTCTCTCTCTCTCTCTCTCTCTCTCTCTCTCTCTCTCTCTCACTCTCCTCTCTCTCTCCTCTCTCTCTCTCTCTCTTATTTAAAATTGAACCATTAATTTAACATGGAAAAATAGGTGGCTAAACTCCCCCCTCCACCTCTCTCTCTCTCTCTCTCTCTCTCTCTCTCTCTCTCTCTCTCTCTCTCTCTCTCTCTCTCTCTTCTCTCTCTCTCTCTCTCTCTCTCTCTCTCTCTCGCTCGCTCGCTCGCTCTCTATTTCTATCCTCCCTCCCTGTTTCATATTTGCTGTCCTTCTTTCCTCTTTCTCGTCTCTTGTTGTCGATGTCTTTCTCTCCTCAAAATCTTCCTTCCCTCCCTCACCACCGTCCCTAGTGGCTTCCCTCATCTCCTCCTTCTTCTTCCCCATCCTTCAATCGTTTCTCTTTCTTCTCTCTCTCTTATCAGCTTTTCTTCCTTTCATCCTTCAGTTGTCATTTATATTTTTTCTCCTCTCCCTCATCTTTCCGATATTTAGTTTTCCTTTTATCCTTTTTTTCGTTCCACTTCTTTCTCCTTTCCTTCTCCCTTTCGCTTCCTTTCCCGTTCCCTTTCTTTATATTGTGTTATTCTCGCTCTTCTTCCTTCTCTCCCTTTCATTCATCTTCTTACTACTTCTTAGTTTTCTTTCCCATCCCCTGTCATTCTCTATTTTTTCCTTAATTTTATTTCACTCTTTTACCCTTCCCTCCCCTCAACTTTCCTTTGCCCTATCCAAGTCTCATTCCTCTCTTTTCTCACACTCATCCTTCCTCCATAGTTGCCCCTCTGCCTCTCCCCCCTTTCCTCTCCTTTGTTCCATCTCTCTTCTTCCTCTTCACATATGATCTTTCCTTCTTTTCTTCCTTTCTTCCTCTGATTCTTAGTGCCCTTTCTCTCCTTTCCTCCTTCTCTCTCCATTCCGTCCCTTCAGTGTTCTTTCCCTTCCTTCTTCTTTTCCTCTCCCCTTCGTTCTATCGATATCCTTTCTTCCTTCTTCTTCCTCCTCTCCGTTCCTTCAGTACCCTTTCTCTCCTTTATTCCTTCCTCTCTCTCTTCTTCGTTCCTTCTCTCCTTTCCCCTCCCTTCATCATTATATATTTCTTCGTTCCTTCCATTCCTTCTTTGCCTTCTTCTCCCTTTCACATCACTCTTTCTTTCGTGCTCCCTTACGGTCCTCTCTCCCTCAGTACATCTCCCCTTCGCTCTTACTTTCCCTTCTGGAAGTCGCAGTAAGCGCTTCAAAAAATAAGCCTTGCAGTCAACCAATAGGCGCCACGCTTTGGGCTGAGCTGCGCGGGTATTGGTAGAGAGAGGGAGAGGGAGATTGGGCCAGCCTATCAGGTAAGAGAGATAGAGAGAGAGAGAGAGAGAGAGAGAGAGAGAGAGAGAGAGAGAGAGAGAGAGAGAGAGAGAGAGAGAGAGAGAGAGAGAGAGAGAGATCGCCTTTAGTACTGTGTGAATTCCAACAAGCAAAATGTATGTTCTTTTATTTATTATTTTTTTATGTGTACGTCCGAAGACTTATTGAATAATGATACATGTAGCTGTTCGGAATTAAAACAATGGACTACTACTTACTGTAATTATGAATATTAACTCTTATCCTGATATGAAACACCTGACCTCTGCAAAAACTGTTTCCTTAGCCACACAGAAAAGAGAAAGTACAATATAGAACTAATTTTGCCTTTTCTAGATTATAACACTTAAGGTACTTGTATAAAGACGACTGTCTGAAACATTGTAGATTATCATCATCATCATCATCATCATCATCATCACAACTACCATTACTACTACTACTACTACTACTACTACTACTACTACTACTACCATCATTAAAGGTATTTGTAGGAAATATTAAGATACATCTCAGAGCTTTGTGATTCTTTTTTTTTTCACCTTTTTTTCATAAGTTTTATTTTCTTTCTTTATTGTTATCGCTTTCTTCCCATTAGTTTTTCTTCTTTGTTCTTGTGTTACACTTTAATGTTCTTAGAGACTCAGCTTTTCATTTTAACGCCTCTTTCTCGCGAGCCACCAACACTTTGCACTCACATACGCAATCATGCAGCACACCAACACGTGTTGCATTTGAGTGATATTTTGTTTTGCAGCCTATTTCATTTCTCTCTCTCTCTCTCTCTCTCTCTCTCTCTCTCTCTCTCTCTCTCTCTCTCTCTCTCTCTCTCTCTCTCTCTCTCTCTCTCTCTCTCTCTCTCTCTCTCTCTCTCTCTCTCTCTTTTTTTTTATTTCTTATTTATACAGAATACATTACTTGTTATAGAGTTCAATGTAGTGCATATTACATACAAGTACAATGTTTTACGGGCTAAAGGAAACATGATTAGTGTGTCCTATCTTAAAGTCCAACTCTGATGTCTGGTGTTCTCATGACGGCAGCCACGCGTTCACCAGCTCCTTGAAGCTCTGTGCCGTCATGTTGTCCAGGCGTGGCTGTGAGGCAAGCAGTCCATTCCACCAGGTTACATAAGTGTTGATGAATTGCCTCTGGTGGTGCCACGTTCTGCAGCGGGGCTGTAACAGTTCGGCGGGAGCTCGGGAGACTGATCTTATGTCCACCTGTGCCCGCCGAAGGGACTGCCTGAGAGGCTGAAGGTGATGGACCCGCTGCTGATGTATCTTGAACATCACCGTGAGGGCCGCCACATCACAGCGGTGCTGAAGACTGCAGAGTCCTGGATGTTGTTGCGCGCTGCTGCTTTCCCTGATCAACCTCTCTGCACGGCCCTGGACCTTGTCGAGGAGGGCGAGGTGTTTGCGTGCCGCGCCGCCCCACGCGAGGCATGCGTACTCCAGGGACGAGCGAACCTGCGCCTTATAGAGAGTCTGAAGCCTCTCGCCGTCAAGCAGCCATGACATCCTTCTCAGGGATGCCAGCTTGCCTGAAGCCTCTCTGGCGAGTCGCTCGATGTGGGATTTGAAGGTCAGCTTCCTATCGTAGGTAACCCCCAAAATTTCCACTTCCTCCTGGGACGCCAGTGCATTTCCTTCGAAGACCAGGGGCATAGGCTCCCCCGACCTGGAGACAGTAAGCAGCTGAGCCTTGTTAGGGGCAAATTTCACCTGCCACTTATTGCCCCAGGGTACGATGCGGTTCAGAGTGTTGTCGAGTTCAGCTGTGGAGCGAGTCTCTTCCCCTGCCTCGTAGCTGTGCGTCAGGGTGATGTCGTCTGCATAGGCCTGTTCACTGGGTATTAAATTTAATAGTTCATTTATATAAATGTTCCATAGCAGAGGACCTAAGCAGCTTCCCTGGGGAACACCTACTTTGATTGGGTGTACTTCCGACTCTCTGCCGTTGAGCACAACTTTCAGATGTCTCTCCCTCAGGTAGCCGGTGAAGAGCTGGAGAAGAGGCCCCTCGACACCTGCAGCACGAAGTCTTTCGATGAGAGCTTCATGCCACACCTTGTCAAAAGCTCCCTCGATGTCGAGTGCCACAGCGACAGTGGCCCTTCCTTTGTCCAGGGCCGCACTCCACTTCGCGGTTAGCAGCAGGTGTAGGTCAGCGGCCGATCTGCCTTGTTGGAACCCGTACTGTCTGCTGCACAGCAAGTGATGGCGCTCAAGGTGCTCCGTCATTCTCGTAGCCATGATTCTTTCCAACACCTTACTGAGCACGGGCAGCAGAGACACAGGGCGGTAGTTTTTCACCTCACTTTTAGAATTTTTCTTATGGATCGGAACAACCTTGCTGATTTTCCAGGCTTTGGGCCATCTGCTGCTCTGTAGACAGTGGTTGAAGAGAGAGGTCAGTGGGCGCGCCAGCTCCCCGGCACACTGACGGAGCAGACGGGGACTGATGTAGTCCGGCCCCACTGCCTTACTCTCATCCAATGAGTAAAGCAATTTTTTCACTTCACTCTCACTTGTCACCACTGCCAGTAACTTATTTTTTGTCACTGCAGGCAGAGTTGGAGGTGCTCTGCCCGGATCAGAGATGTTAATTTTCTCTGAGAAGTGTCTGGCCAGGAGGTTCGCCTTGTCTCGGGCGGTGTGAGCCACGCTGCCATCCTTCCTACGGAGGGGAGGGACGGTGCTTTCCCGCGATGCACCCTGCTGCTCCTTAACCAGGTTCCACCAGCGTTTAGTTCCGACTTGGCCACCTCTCTGTTTCGTCTTCAGTGTACTTCTCCCTCATGTGCTGAGCTGCCTCCCTGTGTCTCTGCCGATTCCTGGCCGTGGGATGCCTCTTAAAAGCACGCCAGGCATGATATTTTTCATCAGAGGCGGCTCGGCACTCCGGGCCAAACCATGGTTGGTCTAACGCCTTACTTTTATGTGTGGAGTGGGGAACCCAGCTGTTCTGTAGGTCGCACAGCAGCTCCGTGAGTCTCTCCACGTTCTCGTCCGTGTCGCCTCGCAGCACGTACTCCCAGTCCGTGCTTCGTAAGGCGGCACGCATGGCTTCCCAGTTTGCCGCTTCCCACTTCCAAAGCATACAGGTGTGGCTCTCTTCAGGTAGCTTCCTAAAGCTGATTTTTGTGAGTACCGCCACGTGGTCGGAGGTGCCCACAAAGTCAAGAGGCGAGCACTGAACACTTAGAGAAGGGAGGTTAGTCACCACTGGGTCAATTGACGAGCTGGAGCTGTGGGTGGGAAACGTGACATAATTTTTTAGGTCGTGCACAACCACCAGCGTGTTGAAGGCGTCCCTTACTATATTCTGGTTCAGGTCACCGATTATTACTACATTTTTGCACTGGTTTGCCATCATCACATTGTCGATGTTGTCAGTTCGGTAATTTAAAAGCACTGCACCCTGCGAGGGGGGACGATAACATTCAATACACAACAGGCCTTTTCCATGAACGTCAGTCACCTTGAGCATTAACAACTCAAGTTCCCTGGGGGCAGGCACGGGAGGCTCGACCACTCGGACGCTAAGTGACTCCTTATAACAGAAGGCCACGCCCCCCCCCTGGGTGGTTCGGTCCTTTCTTAACCAGGCAGAACATCCCTTCAACCGGGCATAGTTCGCTGGCAATCTGTTGTCTAGAAATGTCTCGCATACGAACACTATATCGGCACTGTTGTTTCTAATTATCATGTGAGTGAGCTCTCCAATATTAGTGTGGAAACCCCTCAAGCTCGCCGACACGATTCTCACCTCACTGTTCGTCGCGTTACAGCATCGCTGCCTGGGGCTGTGACGGGGCTCCATATCGCATGACATGACCTTGTAAGGTGCCAGGCCAGAGGGACTGGGGTTGTAGGATCCCGTAGTTGGCAATCACTGGAGTCCCACCTGACCCCAGGTGGGTGGCGGGATGGTGCAGCTGCCAGACAACGCCTCTTAGGGCGAGTAGCGTCTCCTGGCTGCTCTGCCTCACCGCTTGTACAAGCTCCTGCTGCCTCTGGTCTGCAATCTTGATCCTGCAGTTTTGGGAGGAGTGGTAGCGCCCCTGACAATAGGTACGAGTACAGAGCTGGACTTGACACTGATCCTGTGAGTGTCCCCAGCGATTACACTGAAGGCACTTCTTCTGCTTCTGTTTGGGCTGCTTTGCGGTTGGTGGCTGAGTCGTCTCTGCCTGCGGTGTGTCTGCTGCTGGTGATTTCCTTGTCCTCCTATTATGTCGTCGGGGTCTTCTGTCTGTGTCCTGACTGTTTTGCTGGTGGTGGACCTGCACTTCAGTGTCCCTTCTCGCAGCAGAACCGTTATGGGTGTGTCCTCCCTCTCTCTCTCTCTCTCTCTCTCTCTCTCTCTCTCTCTCTCTCTCTCTCTCTCTCTCTCTCTCTCTCTCTCTCTCTCTCTCTCTCTCTCTGAACTGTTTACTTCCTGAAGAGTTGGACGTGTGTGAAAAGACGTGGAAAAGTGCAGGGTGGTATCATCAGCGTAGGAGCGGATAGGACAAGAAGTTTGATTTAGAAGATCATTGATGAATAATAAGAGGAGAGTGGATGACAGGACAGAACCCTGAGGAACACCACTGTTAATAGATTTAGGAGAAAAACATTGACTGTCTGCCACAGTAGCAACAGAACGGTTAGAAAGGAAACTTGAGATGAAGTTACAGAGAAGGATAGAAGCCGTAGGAAGGTAGTTTGGAAATCAAAGCTTTGTGCCAGACTCTATCAAAAGCTTTTGATATGTCTAAGGCAACAGCAAAAGTCTCACCAAGATCTCTAAACGAGGATAACCAAGACTTAGTAAGGAAACCCATATACCAGTAGAACGGCCATGACAGAACCCATAGTGGTAATCAGACAGAAAGCTGTGAAGTGATAGATGTTTAAGAATCTTCCTGTTGAGGATAGATTCAAAAACTTTAGCTATACAGGATATTAAAGAAATAGGACGGGTGTTTGAGAGATTAGAATGGTTACCCTTTTTAGGAAGAGGTAGACTGTAGGCAAACTTGCAACAAGAAGGAAAGGTAGATGTTGACAGACAGAGTTGAAAGAGTTTGACTAGGCAAGGTGCAAGCACGGAGGCGCAGTTTCGGAGAACAATAGGAGGGACTCATCAGATCCGTAAGCCTTCCGAGGGTTTAGGCCAGCGTGGGCATGGAAAACATCATTGTGAAGAATTTTAATAGTTAGCATGATGTAGTCAGAGGGTGGAGGAGAGAGAGGAACAAATCCTGAATCATCCAAGGTGGAGTTTTTTGCAAAGGCTCAGCTTTAGAGATATGATAGCAGTGGTGCCATCCGGTTGAAATAAAGAAGGGAAAGAAGAAGAAGCAAATTTATTGGAGGCCTTTTTGGCTAGATACCAGAAGTCACGAGAGGAGTCAGATCTTGAAAGATTTTGACATTTTCTATTAATGAAGGAGTTTTGGCTAGTTGAAGAACGGACTTGGCATGGTTCCGGGCAGAAATATAAAGTGCATGAGAATCTGGTGATGGAAGGCTTAAGTATCTTTTGTGGACCACCATTCTATTATGTATAGCACGAGAACAGGCTGTGTTAAACAGAGGTTTGGAAGGTTTAGGTCAAGAAAAATATTGAGGAATGTACGCCTCAATGCCAGACACTATCACTTCTCTTATGCGATCATTCTAAGGAAAATCATCAGAATACCTCCTCAGGTCCCTCTAACTAGCAGAGGTAAAACGCCACTTAGGGGGATCCTGAGGAGAGTTTGGAGCGATAGGACAAGATACAGAT
>NC_087153.1:24184010-24189010 GCF_035594125.1 Scylla paramamosain | reverse complement strand
AGAGAGGAGAGGAG
Organism: Scylla paramamosain; assembly: GCF_035594125.1. Lineage (NCBI taxonomy): Eukaryota > Metazoa > Arthropoda > Malacostraca > Decapoda > Portunidae > Scylla > Scylla paramamosain. Next base: position 24,188,996 of record NC_087153.1, on the reverse strand, counting down.
AGAGAGAGAGAGAGAGAGAGAGAGAGAGAGAGGAGAGAGAGAGAGAGAGAGAAATATATAATCAAGTAACGAAAAGTAAATTAACAGAGAGAGAGAGAGAGAGAGAGAGAGAAGAGAGAGAGAGAGAGAGAGAGAGAGGAGAGAGAGAGAGAGAGAGAGAGAGAGAGAGAGAGAGAGAGAGAGAGAAATATATAATCAAGTAACGAAAAGTAAATTAACAGAGAGAGAGAGAGAGAGAGAGAGAGAGAGAGAGAGAGAGAGAGAGAGAGAGAGAGAGAGAGAGAGAGAGAGAGAGAGAGAGAGAGTTTGCTCACCACACAGCTTCCACATTCATTCAAGTGAAGGTAGTTTAATGATTCGTCTCCTTTGATCGTTCAGCCAACATTCCAATCTGCCTCAGATCGAATAAATATGACTGTGTGTGTGTGTGTGTGTGTGTGTGTGTGTGTGTGTGTAAGGAAGGCTGTTCGTGTCGGTGAGTGCGTGAGTGTGTGTTTGGATGGGTATGTGTAGAGAGGAAGAGAGAGAGAGGAGAGAGAGAGAGAGAGAGAGAGAGAGAGAGGAGAGAGAGAGAGAGAGAGAGAGAGAGAGAGAGAGAGAGAGAGATAGAGAGAGAGAGAGAGAGAGAGGGGGGGGGTGGGGGGGGGGGGAGGGGGAGAGAGAGAGAGAGAGAGGACAAAATCAGATAGATAGATAAAAAGAAAACAGATAGACAGACAGACAAACAAACAAATAAGTTTGCACTGGCAAACACAGAAGCACGCAGGGCAAACAGACGGATATGTAAACAATGATTATCGCTCCAACCTTTGCTAGAAACTCTACCTTGGATGATTCAGAGCTTGTTCCTACCTCTTCTTCAACCAGGAACTACTTCATGCTATCCATTAAGATCCCTCACAATGATGTTTTCCATGCTCTCTCTGGCCTTAACCCTCGGAAGGCCTATGGACCTGATTGGGTCCCTCTTATTGTTCTCCGAAATTGTGCCTCCGTGCTTGCACTTGCTTTGTCAAAGCCCTTCTAACTGTCTATCAACATCTACCTTTCCTTCTTGCCTACATTCAGCTTGTGCCTAAAAAGTGTAACCGCTCTAATCCCTCAAACTACCGTCCTATGGCTTTAATATCCTGCCTCTCTAATTTTTTTTTTTTATTCTAACCTCAACATGAAAATTCATAAACATCTATCATTTCACAACCTTATATCTGATCGCAGGTATGAGTTCTGTCAAGGCCACACTTCTGATAACCTTCTGGCTTTCCTTACTGAGTCTTGGTCATCCTCTTTTAAGAATTTGGTGAAACTTTCGCTGTTGCCTTTTATCATATGAAAAGCTTTTGATAGATTCTGGCACAAAGCTTCGATTTCCAAACAACCTTTCTATTGCTTTTATCCTTCTCTGTAACTTAACCTCAAGTTTCCTTTTGACCGTTCTGTCACTGCTCTTTTCATAGGTCTATTAACAGTGGTGTTCTTCAGGCTTCTGTCTCATCACCCACTCTCATCCTAATATTTATTAATTATGTTCTAAACCAAACTATTTGTCCTATCAACTCCTACGCTAATAATACCACACTGCACTTTTCCACGTCTAATCGTAGACGCCCAAGCCTTCAGGAATTAAACAGCTTATGCAGGGAAGCCAAAGAATGCCTGACTTGTGATCCCTCTAATATTTCTGATTGGGGCAGAGCAAACTTGGTATTATTCAATACTCAAAAACTCAATTCTTCCACCTATCAGCTCGACACAACCTTCCAGATAACTATCCCCTCCTCAATAACACTCAACTGTTTCCCTCTTCTACATTGAACATCCTGTCTGTTCTTTACTTTTAATCTAAAATGAAAACTTCACATCTCATCTCTACTTAAAATAGCTTTTATGATGTTAGGCGTTTTGAGTCGTCTCCGTCAGTTCTTTTCACTCATCTCCCCCCTCCACTGCTAACGCTGTACAGGGGTCCATATATGGAGTGCACTTCACATGTTAGGGGTGGGTTGCATTCGTACCACTCTTTTAGACAACGTGGATTGAAAAGTTTTTCGACTTGTCATCTTTAACTGACTGTCTTTAGCCTCTCTTTCATCGCCGAAATATTGCATTTCTTGCTATCTTCTTTTTTTTTTTTAAGTAGGAAGGATACTGGCCAAGGGCAACAAAAATCTAATAAAAAAAAATGCCCACTGAAATGCCAGTCCCATAAAAGGGTCAAAGCAGTGGTCAAAAATTGGTGGATAAGTGTCTTGAAACCTCCCTCTTGAAGGAATTCAAGTCATAGGAAGGTGGAAATACAGAAGCAGGCAGGGAGTTCCAGAGTTTACCAGAGAAAGGGATGAATGATTGAGAATACTGGTTAACTCTTGCGTTAGAGAGGTGGACAGAATACGGGTGAGAGAAAGAAGAAAGTCTTGTGCAGCGAGGCCGCGGAAGGAGGGGAGGCATGCAGTTAGCAAGATCAGAAGAGCAGTTGGCATGAAAATAGCGGTAGAAGACAGCTAGATATGCAACATTGCGGCGGTGAGAGAGAGGCTGAAGACAGTCAGTTAGAGGAGAGGAATTGATGAGACGAAAAGCTTTTGATTCCACCCTGTCTAGAAGAGCAGTATGAGTGGAACCCCCCCAGACATGTGAAGCATACTCCATACATGGACGGATAAGGCCCTTGTACAGAGTTAGCAGCTGGGGGGGTGAGAAAAACTGGCGGAGACGTCTCAGAACACCTAACTTCATAGAAGCTGTTTTAGCTAGAGATGAGATGTGAAGTTTCCAGTTCAGATTATAAGTAAAGGACAGACCAAGGATGTTCAGTGTAGAAGAGGGCGACAGTTGAATGTCATTGAAGAAGAGGGGATAGTTGTCTGGAAGATTGTGTCGAATTGATAGATGGAGGAATTGAGTTTTTGAGGCATTGAACAATACCAAGTTTGCTCTGCCCCAATCAGAAATTTTAGAAAGATCAGAAGTCAGGCGTTCTGTGGCTTCCCTGCGTGATATGTTTACCTCCTGAAGGGTTGGACGTCTATGAAAAGACGTGGAAAAGTGCAGGGTGGTATCATCAGCATAGGAGTGGATAGGACAAGAAGTTTGGTTTAGAAGATCATTAATGAATAATAAGAAGAGAGTGGGTGACAGGACAGAACCCTGAGGAACACCACTGTTAATAGATTTAGGAGAAGAACAGTGACCGTCTACCACAGCAGCAATAGAACGGTCAGAAAGGAAACTTGAGATGAAGTTACAGAGAGAAGGATAGAAACTACTGCTATTTTCACGCTAACTCCTTCTGATCTTGCTAATTGCATGTCTTCCCTCCTTCCCTGCACGAGACTTTCTACTCTCTCTCACCCCCTATTCTATCCACCTCCCTAATGCAAAAATTAACCAGCATTCTCAATCATTCTTTATTTTTTTCTGGTAAACTCTAGAATTCTCTGCCTGTTTCTGTATTTCCTCCTTATGACTTGAACTCTATCAAGAGAAATGTTTTCAAGACTCTTATCCCCTAATTTTTTGACAGTCATTTCGGACTATTTGGGAACTGGCACCTCATCGGGCTTTTTTTCTTTTTAATTTTATTATCCTTGGCTACTGCCCCTCCTACGTAAATCTCTCTCTCTCTCTCTCTCTCTCTCTCTCTCTCTCTCTCTCTCTCTCTCTCTCTCTCTCTCTCTCTCTCTCTCTCTCAACCCGGTAGACAAAGTTTAGTGCCCTCTAAGGGGTGTGATGTTCCCTTGTGGCAGACGATAATTACAAATCCTATCACTGGATTAAGAGAAATACAAATACTGACACTTTTATGATTTTTAATAAATAATGGAATAATCCGAAATAATAATAATAAAAAGAAAGCAATTCAGAAATACAAAATAAATGGTAGCGTATTCTTCAATTACATAAAAACTACGATGGAGATATTTTCGCGACTACTGAGTTGTGGGGGAGACCAGAGAATAAATAAATAAATAACAAATATATATCCAAAAAGTATGTATATACCTGAGGACAGTCTCACACGGTGATCTCGAACCAGGTGGTTTCACTAGTCCCGTGGAGAAAACCAACAAAAAAAAGAACGAAAAAATGCGAATATCTATCCACTCAGAAATAGTTTATCAACAGGAATATCTGAGGGGAATCCAAGAGGGTCTGAGGAGAATCCGAGAGAGACTGGCTTTGCTTGTGAGGAAATCGGCGGGAAACTAAGGATAAAGGTTTCCAATGGGGAAATTTATTAAGTTATAATTTTATTTTTAGTGGGGGGGGGGCGACTAGGTTGTGAGTTCAGGGATGAAAAATATGAATAATTAAGTTACTGTTTACTTTATAGTTGTTACTTTAAGAAGTTTAATTCAATGGACTTTTGAAATCAATTAGGGAATTAGTCAAAGTCTGGTATCTCTTCCCGGCTTGCGTAGCAACAGGGGTAATAGGACGGCGAAGCAAAGAAGATTTATCAGATTCGTCAACCTCATTGGCGCGGCGTAATTATCTGGGATTTGTTTGAGCTGGTTTAAGACCTTACCATTATAGAACTAATTTTATCGTATTAAGGGCTCCCCATTCTCTGGGATTAGGTGAAAAATTCGCCTCTATAACCTGGCCAAGCAGGAGAAATTACGTTTATTCACTGGGTAAATTTTGTTATAGAAGTGGTCAACACAGTGACGCTGAGAGGGGGGGGGGAAAAGCAAGGACAAAAGGACACTGAGGAGAGGAGGGGAAGGGGAGGGGTTAGTCACATGGTACTGAGATTCTGGTCACCCCCGCACACTACATGGGCCCTAGCCTAGGAAAAAAAAGTAGAAATATACATAATTAATTTCTCAGCACTACAAAAGTACCTCCAAGTCAATGAAACAGTCGGTGAAACAACAATTAATGGTGAAGTTACCAGAAAGAGAGAGAGAGAGAGAGAGAGAGAGAGAGAGAGAGAGAGAGAGAGAGAGAGAGAGAGAGAGTTGCTTCTCAGGTGTTTGTTCT
>NC_087153.1:24164010-24181510 GCF_035594125.1 Scylla paramamosain | reverse complement strand
ATATATATATATATATATATATATATATATATATATATATATATATATATATATATATATATATATATATATATATATATATATATATATATATATATATATATATATATATATATATATATATATATATATATATATATACATATATATATACACACGTTTCATTAAATGTGATCGCTTGGCCAGCATTTATAATTTTCTTAAAGGTATTTTCTTTATATCTTATTAGAGTCTTATTCTCTTTTGAAATTTGGTAGATGACTTCGCCATAGTCATGTTTGCTAAGAATAAAACCCTTATAAAATATAAAGAAAATATCTTTAAGAAAATAATAAATGCTGACCTAGCGATCATATTTAATGAAACATGTGTAAGAGAAATTTTTTTTTTTTATGTAGGAGGGACACCGGCCAAGGGCAACAAAAAATAAAAAATAAATAAATAAATAAAAATAAAAGCCCACTGACATGCCGGTTCCCGAAGAGGGTCCAAAGCGGTAGTCAGAAATTGAAGGATAAGCGTCTTGAAACCTTCCTCTTGAAGAAATTCAAGTTATAGGAAGATGGAGAGAAGAATAAAAGTCGTAGGAGGATAATTTGGAAATCAAAGCTTTATGCCAGACTATCTAAAGCTTTTGATATGTCTAAGACAACAGCAAAAGGTTCACCAAAATCTTTAAAAGAGCATGACCAAGACTCAGAAAGGAAAGCCAGATGATCATCAGTAGAGTGGCCTCGACGGAGCCCATACCAGCGATCAGATATAAAGTTGTGAAATTATAGATATTTATTAATCTTCCTGTTAAGGATAGATTTCAAAAACTTTAGAGAGGCAGGAAAGTAAAGCAAAAGAACGGTAGTTTGAGAGATTAGAACGGTCACCCTTTTAAGGAACAGACTGAATGTAGGCCAACTTCCAGCAAGAAGGAAAGGTAGATGTTGACAGACAGAGTAGGAAGAGTTTGACTAAGCAAGGTGCAAGCACGGATGCACAGTTTCGGAGGACAATAGAAGGGACACATCAACTCCATAAGCCTTCCGAGGGTTAAGGCCAGCGAGGGCCATCAGGTTGATATAAAGTAAGAAATGATGAAGAAGCAAAGTTAATGTTTTGGCTAGGTGCCAGAAATTAGGAGGGCAGTTAAATCTTGAAAGATTTTGACACTTTCTGTTAATGAAGGAGTTTTTGGCTAGTTAAAGAACTGAGTTGGCATGATTCCGGGCAAACATATAAAGTGCATCATAAAATTACTCCAAAAAAAGAAGTACCTGTTCTAAGCAGCAGCATTTATTACAATGAAAAAAATAATAATAAATAAATAAAAATAAAAACATAATATTGAAAACATATAATTCGCATAAAGAATTTAATTTCATCATTATAAGAATACGAAGTATTTGTGTACATTGCCTTCATAATTCATATTTAGTTTATAGAACAGTGGGGAATATTGTAGTTTCAGTTATTTATTGAAGTTGCTTTACATTTTAGCGTTATGAGAATTTGAATTACGCTTTTTTTTTTTTTTTTACTGTCACGTCTTCAGACTTCATATTTATTTTTATAAAACCGTGCATATTTTCTTTTTAGGCTTTACGTTTCAGTAGCAGGAGGACTCAAAATAGTATGTGCCATGCCTTCTTATTTCATGATTACTTTATGAAACTGCGCCTATCTTCGTTTGTTTACTAAAGTGCTACTACATTCGAGATATAATACATATGCCATGTCTCCATATTTATATATTAAGTTTATGAAACTGCATATCATGGACTCAGTAGTTTAGTAAATTTGTGATGTGCTCATTTCAGTGTTATCAGTATTTCCAAACATTATATGCCATTTTTTTCAAATTCTTTATTCAGTTTTTGTAACTGCAAGTACATTTTGATAATTTTCTCCTTTTTAAACTGTTTACTCTCCTTCCGAAGCAAATATTTGCTTCACTTGTTTTAATTCAAATAAAGATCTTTGTTTTCCTAAGCAGTGTTAAGATACATATTGTTGGAATATAGTTTTATACATACCTAGTAAAATTATAGGGGAGAGGAGAACGTGTGTGTGTCTGTCAGAAACATATAGGAGGGCGTCATGCAGGATAGTTTGGGAACCATTGAGCTTTAAGGTTGAAGATCAGTACTTTTAAATCAAAATATATTATTTTCACAAAAAAGGTTAAAATTGCAGTGTAATCAGGCAACATAAAATAACGAATTGTTTGAAATATCTGGGACAACATATTTAGTTGAAATTTATGTATTAATAAAATTACATATTTTTCATGACAAATTCAATTCAGCATTCAGAAAATTGGAGGATAAAAATGCTGAAACAACGTTATATTGGTTTAAATCATACTGTGTACCAGATTTTAATAATATTTCAAGACATTTGAAACTCATATGGAAGTGCAATAAAAAATCAATAAAAGGATGCCAGTTTTATGAGAGTATCCATGATAAATTCCATTAATATTACTTTCTTACATTAAAATAACATGTTGTTTTAATACAAGCTAAACACTTTAGGTCTTTTAATCCGAAGAACTCTTCTACTCTTATTTCTATTCTTAATAAGGCCTCGGCTTCTAAGATAAGTTTTATTTTATTTATTTTCATAAGAAAATTCGTCTAGTTGGCCTTTTAAAATCCTAGTATAGATGTGATTTTTGTATTCAGCAACAATCGGTTAGATATAAATCTATGAGCACAGAAGCTCATGTGCACACCTTTGCAATTTACTAAAACACTAACAAAATGTTAGTGTGTTAGTAAATTAAATAAAGATTGATTGCTCGACTACTGCTGCTGCTACTGCTCTTGTTCATCATCTTCTTTATCTTGTTGCTGCTAATGCTGCTCTTCTGCTGTTGCTGCTGCTGTTATCACTGCTGCTGCTGCAGTCGCCGATACTGTAACGCTTTCTTCCCTTGAACAATGAGAAGACTGAAGAACAATGAAAAGAATCTTGTTTATTGTGATATATATGGAACAAAATATTGGAATGTTCGTAAACATGTGAATAATATATATAACTTATTGATTAATTAATTCATTAATTATTTAATGGAAACTTAATAACTAAATGAAATGAGCTACTGTTTGTTATCGTATTAGACCTGTCCTTCCCTTCCTTTGACCTCTCGTTCCAGGAACTGTAAATGCTTGTTATCATCGTGTTGTCTTGAATGCAGGCAGCTCTGTAGCTGTAGCTGGCTGAAGTCACAGGTGTGTGTGGAGGCACGCGTGGTGGTGTGGATGGCCGAATGGAGCTGGACTGATGGCATGGCTGTTGTTGTGAAGCCAGCCGTCAAGCACCACGAGTTGTTGATAGGTGGCGGTGTGCGGGCGGCCGTCACTTGCATGGGCGGGCTGGTGGGTGGTTGTTGTTGTGGTGTGCGGCGCGGCAACAGGTTAACGTTAATGGATGGTGGTGGTGATGACTGGTGATGTATTATGTATCTGTCTTTGGTGATGTATGGTGTGTGTGTGTGTGTGTGTGTGTCTGTGTGTGTGTGTGTGTGTGTGTGTGTGTGTGTGGAAGTGGCTGGCGCTACTCCTCCGACTGTGTGTGTGTGTGTGTGTGTGTGTGTGTGTGTGTGTGTGTGGAAGTGGATGGCGGTACTCCTCCGACTGTGTGTGTGTGTGTGTGTGTGTGTGTGTGTGTGTGTTTATATATATATATATATATATATATATATATATATATATATATATATATATATATATATATATATATATATATATATATATATATATATATATATATATATATATATATAAACCTGCCTCATATGACACACGTCTGCCACACAGCATATCGAGGCGTGGGTGGAAGGTGTCCATGGAGGCGGCGGACGGTTAGCGCTCCGGTAATGGTCCATAACAAGTTCTTCACACAGGCAACACGCTGACTGTAATGGGACAGCGGGACGACTTGTGCTGCATGCTGCATGGTGTTACTTCTCAGCACACAGCTCACGAGCAGCAGTACCCTTCTCGTTAATAATGACGACAATGGATAAGGAAGCAAGAAAGAGGCAAGGGTTGTGGTACAGCTGGCTCAGTCTTAGCTTTTGCAATAAAACTTGTGGTTCTTTAAAGACGACATCGAACATTCATACTGTACTACTCGGACATGACATCATGCATGGCGCGGCGTCCCAGGCATGGTACCCTCGCCGCCGAGTCTCGTGGCATGTGGATGAGAGGGAATCGAAGACCAGTAAATGTGTCCTGTTTGCTCCCTGTGGTGTGCTGAGGGAGTACACGAGAGGGAAATGTGCAATTTAAACGAACACCGGCCACACCAATACGTGGTGGCGGGTGATGAATCTTCCCTCCGCACCTCTTGTCTTGACACTTTTTTTTTTTTCACAGCTGTGATGGTGTTGACGTGCTAGCACCGTGCTGCTGTTAGTGGAATAATGCTAATGATATCGGTAGTGTGGTCTAATCTTTCCATCCAAACCTGAACTAAGCAAACTGCATCAGACCAGGGAAGTTATGTACGGCAGCCACACTTCTACTGACGCAGTCTGTTGAATCAAAATGTGTATAAATAGATTTTTCCCTTGGGTATTCTGGTAGTATGGAACACCTCGTTATGATTAAAAGAAGAGTTTTAGTTTTATTTCTTATTGTTATTACAACATCGGGTAAATCTTGTTATCTGTCAATCCAAATGATTATATAGCCAGTTCTGGCAATTCACGGAGAGTCCTAATTGGTTGAGTTGTGTGACGCCATTAAACTCACTCTTTGCCACGCTTGCCAATCTGTGCACATGTATTTAATCAAATATTTACTTTTTTTTTTTTTTACAGTGGTGACTGTACTAAGTAAAAATAAGAAAAGCGCGCGCACACACACACACACACACACACACACACACACACACACACACACACACACACACACACACACACACACACACACACACAAGTATTTCCCCACCCCCTCTGTACATTTTCAGTTTGTTAACTGCCTGAAGAATAAACCGTTTATTATTATTATTATTATTATTATTATTATTATTATTATTATTATTATTATTATTATTATTATTACTATTATTACTATTATACAAACACACAGAAGCTTGTGTCTTTTCGCAGTTTTCATGAGATCATTGAATAAAAATAAATAAATCTAAATGAAAAAGAGAAAGCTGAATGCATAAAAGAACAAAAAGACTTGTTTCACTGTATTATAGTTATTATTATAACCATTCTGGTTATAGCAGTAATTTTTATTGTCCTCTTTACGACTATCTTCACTAATTTTCAATTAATTCTTGATATCACCTTTTTATGGCTAAAAGAAAACGAACAGATAATAATAATAATAATAATTGTAATTATTATCATTATTATTATTATTATTATTATTATTATTATTATTATTATTATTATTATTATTAATATTACAACAATAATAATAATAATAATAATAATAATAATAATAATAATAATAATAACAATGATAATAATAACAATAATAACAATAACAATAACAATAATAATAATAATAATAATAATAATAATAATAATAATAATAATAATAATAATGGAAACAAGACAGAAAACAGATAAATCCTGTTAATAGTTATTTCATGACAAGTGGGCGTGCCTTAGATTGGAGACTGCCAATCATATAACTATATAACTATAACTATATATATATATATATATATATATATATATATATATATATATATATATATATATATATATATATATATATATATATATATATATATATATATATATATATATATATATATATATATATATATATATATATAGATAGATAGATAGATAGATAGATAGATAGATAGATAGATAGATAGATAGATAGATAAATAGATAGATAGATAGATAGATAGATAAGCTAAAAAAAAGTTCAAGACACCAGAACCACATGAAATATATCCCAGAGTACTTAGGGAATGCAAAGAGGTTATTAGTGAGCCGTTAGCTTCTGTCTTTAGGAAATCACTCAAGTCAGGTGAGGTACCAGTAATGTGGAGGCAGGCTAATGTAGTACCCATCTTTAAGAAAGGAGATAAAACTTTAGCGTCTACTTATAGACAGCTTAACTTCAGTTGTGGGTAAATTACTGGAGTCAATAATAGCGAGGAACATTAGGGAACATTTAGACATACATAACTTGATAAATCAGTCACAGCATGGCTTCACGAAGGGGAAGTCTTGCTTGACAAACTTGTTAAGTTTTTACAGTAAAGTGTACTAGGCAGTAGATAATGGTGATAGTAATGACATCTTATATCTGGACTTTAGTAAAGCATTTGATAAGGTACCCCATCAAAGTCTCCTGAGAAAGATCAGGGCACACGGGATAGATGGAAGGGTGTTAGGCTGGATAAGATCATGGCTAAGCGACAGCCGAAAAAGACTTGCAATAAACACCTCTAAATCCGAGTAGGATCATGTAATTAGTGGGGTGCCACAGGGATCAGTATTAGGGCCATTGTTGGTTTTAATATATATATATATATATATATATATATATATATATATATATATATATATATATATATATATATATATATATATATATATATATATATATATATATATATATATATATATATATATATATATATATATATATATATATCAATGACTTGGATAGTGGAATTAGTAGTGATGTTAGTAAATTTGCTGATAACACAAAGATAGGTCAGAATCGGATGCCATCGCCTTGCAGGCAGATTTAGAAAGGATGAATTAATGGACGGACAAATGGCAAATGCAGTTCAATATCAACAAATGCAAAGTACTTAGCGTAGGTAGAGGAAACCCACACAGTAGGTACACATTAAACAACGAAACTCTGGTAGGTACAGGGTACGAGAAAGATTTAGGAGTTATAGTTATCTCTGATCTCCGTCTAAGAAAACAATGCATAGAGGCCAGAAACAGGGCAAATAGCGTATTAGGATTAATTTTTAGGAGTGTTAAAAGTAGAAGGCCGGAAGTAATATTAAAGTTATACTTGGCGCTGGTTAGACCTCATCTAGACTACGCTGTGCAATTTTCGTCCCCACATTACGAATATATATATATATATATATATATATATATATATATATATATATATATATATATATATATATATATATATATATATATATATATATATATATATATATATATATATATATATATATATATATATATATATATATATATATATATATATATATATATAAGGATATTGCCGTTTATTTACAGGCAAGACTTTTTGTATTTTCTTATGGTTTGTTTTCTCATAGTTAAGGTACTTTATGTTAGTCAAGCTTAAGTAAAAAATTAATTACAAAATTCAAGCCTGTCATAATGAAATTCACTATTTTATTTGATGTTCGGTGTTTAATTAATGGTCGGTGTTTGTTATTCAATTTATATTTCCTTTTGTATTAAAATTGTGCACAACTTTTAAATTACTTATGATATTGATTATACGAAGCTAATCCGTGAATGTATCTCACGTAGCTGTGAGAATGTATCACTAAAACGAACGCCGATGATCCATGCAGTGAGCTACATTTTTATTTTTTCTTATTTATCTATCTTTTTTTTAATCTTTGTTTTCTTGTGAAAGGATTGAATTTTAATGGATATAACTGTCTTTAGAGGTATGGCAAAACAGCAGACAACAAAACAATCTAAAATGTAGTAATAGCAGTAAAGATCCTGGAATTGTGAACACATTACAGAAGTCTGTGAATCAGCAGTCAGGTACAGACTGAGGCATGCCTATGCAGCTGGTGTGGCACAGGGGTGGTGACGGTCCGGTTCGCATTGAGGGTGGGTAGTTATGGCTGCGAGGGTAGCAATAGTTGTGACCGCTAAAGTAGTAGCAGTGGTGATGATGATGGTAGTGGTAGCGGTGGTACCTCAACCTGCTGCCACAACATGTCACTCTCCCGTGTACCATGACTCCTGCTTCCCTCACCACTCCGCACCACTCCCTTGTGTTGGGTAGTGCTTTTACCACCACCACCACCACCACCACCGTCACAGCAGTCATCCCCACCACTACCATTACCACTACCACCCCACCACCACCACTATCATCATCGCCATCACCACCACTACAGTTACCACCAGCATCACCACCACTACCACTATCACTACCATCACAAAACCATCACCATCACTACTTACAACCACCACTATCTATAACACTATCAACTCCATCACCACGATCACCACCACTACTACCATTACCAACCCCACTACCACAATCCCTACCTCTACCACCACCACCACTATTGCCACTATCACTACCACCACCACCATCACCATCACCACAATCATCATCATCATCATCATCATCATCATCATCATCATCATCATCACCACCACCACCACCAACACCACCGTTACTACTATCACCACCACCACCACCACCACCACCACCACCATTACTACTATCACCACCACTACCACCACGATCATCATCACCACCACCATCATCATTACCACCATCATGACCACCATTATCACCATCATTACCGCTATCGCCACAACCACCACCACCACCACCACCACCATTACTATTATCACCACTACCACCACCACCATTACCACCAGCACTATTACCATTATCACCACCACCACCACCACCAATGTATTGACTTGAGATTTATCTATTATTTCTTCATCCGATTTTATTATCTATGTTGTCATTACTAATAGAATAATTTATTATTGTTTTCCTTTTATCGGTTTTCCTGTCATCCGTTGAGGTTCAGTGTTAGGATCCGTCCCCCACATAGATATGCACAACCCAGTCGAGAAGACACAGGACCACCAGACTTCACTTCATTTTGTACCATCGCGAGAAGACCAAAGATTTGCATCAAAAGCTAAATTACTTTAGACGTGTTTTTCTTTTAGTTTACTGTTTCTTTTCTCCATGTTGAACTTTTTTTTTTTTTCGTGCATGATAATCAAGAAAGAAAAAAAAAGAAAAAAATAAGGGAAAATAACTTTCTATGTTATGAGTAAATACGCAGATCGTTTGGATATCAAATTATTTGTATGTAAAAATAAATCGTGTACAAAGCTAATTAGTTTTTAATAATAGCGTGTGTGATTGCTAAGCGCGTCGCTCTGCTCATTTCATGCGCGGTTTGCACACTGAAGGGGAGGGAGGCGGGGAGGAGAGGGGAGGGGAGAGAGACAGCGAAACAGACTGGACCAGTAGCAGCAGCAGCAGCAGCAGCAGCAGCTCCCCTCCGCCTGTGTCGAGCCGCCGAGCGTGAGACACTGAAATGGTTTGCATTGATCCTCCGCTTACTACCGTCACCGCTAATACACAGTACCAGAGAGATTTATGATAAATCACCGTCATGCCAGCTCTTTATGATAAATCACCGTCATGCCAGCTCTCTATTCTTAACATTTCATCGTGAATTACGGTTAATCGCGGGAAAAAAAATAAACACCAACACGAAAAAAATAATGAAAAATATGGAGAAAATTTTTGCATTAATATTCCGTGTTGTCGTAAACTGGATTAAAATTCAGGGATAATAGGATTAGATCCTCTTTACGAACTCCTTTCATGTGTGCTTAGGTTTACACACAGGCGAGGGTTTTGTCACTGCAGACTTTGAATTGTATCATCATAACAAAAAAATAATAACACATGGATACACACGCATTCATTTATATGTGTTATTATGAAGTGTATATTTAGACGTATATAAAAGCAAAAATATACAATTGTTCCCTTAAATACCTTTTCACTTCCGACGTAAATTATCTAAATAAAAAGACCTATATACGATGTTTTCCATGACGTTTAAGCACACACACACACACACACACACACACACACACACACACACATAAGCAATCCGATCTAGTACCTGTGTTCACACGGCGACGATCTGGAACGGCAGGACAGTTGTAGTGATAGTGGTAGTTGTAGTAGTGGTGGTGGTGGTGGCAGTGGTAGTGGTGGTGGCGATGGTGGTGGTGGTGGTGCTATGTACCTACGCCGTCAGTAATCCTCTCAGTATAAGACACCAGATACTATGCAGGGCAAAGGGGAGAGGAAGGGAAAGAGAGAGAGAGAGAGAGAGAGAGAGAGAGAGAGAGAGAGAGAGAGAGAGAGAGAGAGAGAGAGAGAGAGAGAGAGAAAGGATGGGATGATAAAGGAAGGGGGAGAAGGAAAAGGAATAGCAATATAAAGAAACATGGAGATAAAGGAGAGAGAGAGAGAGAGAGAGAGAGAGAGAGAGAGAGAGAGAGAGAGAGAGAGAGAGAGAGAGAGAGAGAGAGAGAGAGAGAGCGTAAGTACAAACTCATGAAACCCTTGCTTCCATTATTACCATCATCATCATCACTACCACCACCACCACCACTACCATTTTCATTACCATCACCATCATTACATATTATACACTCATCTTCCTTTACTCCTCCTCGTCTCTGTGCTTCGTCTCGCTAACCATTCCACTCTTCTCCATTTCCTTCCCTTCCTCTCATTCCCTCTTTCCTTAATATCCCTTCCTTCCTCTAATACTCCCTATTTCTTCTCTCTCTCTCTCTCTCTCTCTCTCTCTCTCTCTCTCTCTCTCTCTCTCTCTCTCTCTCGTAAGGGCCGCAAGGTTTGTTCTTGTCTGTTTTTCTATGTAACTCTATGTAACTCTCTCTCTCTCTCTCTCTCTCTCTCTCTCTCTCTCTCTCTCTCTCTCTCTCTCTCTCTCTCTCTCTCTCTCTCTCTTGCTTGTCCTGTTTCACTTTCATTATTATTTCCTTTCGTGATATTTTGTCCACACTACCTATTAACAGTAAGGAATGCAGGATGAAAGCCAGAGAAAATAGTCAGAATGAAGAAAAGAGAATAGGAGAGAGAGAGAGAGAGAGAGAGAGAGAGAGAGAGAGAGAGAGAGAGAGAGAGAGAGAGAGAGAGAGAGAGAGAAAAGAGACGATGAGAGCTTGGGAGATGAGATGGTACGTAGAGGAAGAGGAGAGAAGGAGGGAGGAGAAAGGGAACGAAGCTATCTCTATCCGAGTTCCTTTGAAGAGAGAGAGAGAGAGAGAGAGAGAGAGAGAGAGAGAGAGAGAGAGAGAGAGAGAGAGAGAGAATGAAAAGTAGTGGTTATTTCAGTTAGCTTTAGCGACAGATTGTGGTAATGATGTTTTGCCATTTTTTTTTATGTTGTTATCGTCGTCGTCGTTGTCGTTGTTATTGTAGTTGATATTGTTGTTGTTGTTGTTGTTGTTGTTGTTGTTGTTGTTGTTGTTGTTGTCGTCGATACTGCTGCTGCTGCTGCTGCTGCTGCTGTGGTTGTTGTTGTTATTGTTGTTATTGTTGTTGTTGTTGCTGTTCTTGGTGTTGGTGGTGGTGGTGGTGGTAGTGGAGGTGGTGGTGGTGATGATGGTGGTGCTGGTGCTGGTGTTGTTTTTGTTTCTATAGTATACACCTGTCTTATTTTCTTTGTTTTAAATACGTGAAAAAATTATTAGCTCATTTTCAACATTTTTTGTCTCAAACTCAAAAAACTTAAAAGAGGAGAATAGTGTGAACCAGTGAAGGGGATTATACCATGAGGGAGATCGTGTTTTATCACTGTCCAGCGTACTGACTAAGGCTGGTTTCATACTCAACATTCAGTGTGGCGAACCGCGACAGAACTCACCAAACACAGACTTTCATGAATTCTTAGAATGAACTTACTACCTTGCTGCATCTCCTCAAATATTGCAATAGTATAAGGAGGGCCCTTTTATATAAGGAGACATGAGTCAAAATTATGGTACATAGTTAAAACAATGAACATAATCCTTTCTTTTTTTTTCTTTTCTTTCTTTCTTTTGATATCCAAGACCTACATCCGTAACCGTTGCTCTGTTTTCTTTGTCTTTTCCTTTCCATTTATTATATTATTTTTTTAATTGATTTTGGTGACCTATGCACACTTTCCTGATAACGCTCAAGCTTTTTTGTTCTGTACATGTTGAGAGAGAGAGAGAGAGAGAGAGAGTTACATAGAAACACGTCACAACAGACTTTTGCGGTCCTTAAGAGGCGACCTGACCTAGGACTGCTAAGGTGATAGAAGGAGAAAAGGACAGCAAATCAAAAAGATCTCTCCCCACCCTCCAGTACTACCGGCATAAGCCGTACAGGAAACAGGTTAGAGGTTAGAGAAGGAAAAACCCGTTGGAAATTTTATAGGAAAGAATGAAATTAGGTGAAATGAGGAGCATCCATTTCCAGGAGCCAAGGAAGTTAATCTCTAACAAACAAAAGCTGTTAGCCTCGGATTGGAGGCAAGAAAATTATCAACTTGGCACTTAAAAATCTCTACGGTGTTGCAGTCTATCACGTCTCGCGGAAGCCCGTTTCTTAAATTAAATACACGGTGAAAAAAAAAAAAAGATTCGTGAGAGTTGAAGGATTTCCCAACAATTTTGCAACCATTTCCTCGCGTGTAATTTGAAAAATCTATCGTGAAATTTTCACTGCAGTCCATGTTATCAATATCTTTCAAGATTTTAAACACCTGTAGTAAGTTGCCTCTTAATCTTTGTGTTAATGGGAACAGATTTAATTTTTTAAGACTCTTTTCGAATGATTCGTTTCTAAGGCTTGGTATAATTTTTTGTTACTCTACGCTGAAATAATTTTAATTTATCTGTCTTTCTGGTAACAGGGGCACCATGCTTAAACACAATATTCCAGAAAGGGATGGACTAAAGAGTTATCCAAAGTAAGGATTGTATCCTTAAATCTATATTCAAAAGATATGCCAATTAATCCAATTATCTTACGACTTCTGAACATTGTTGGCTAGGTTTTAGGCTACTTGATATTGTTACCCATAAATCAATTTCGCTGTCTACACTTTTAAATTAGGTACCATTTAAAATATACTTTGCTTTCTCGTTTCGATACGTTTTGTGAAGCACTTTACACTTATCTGCATTAAAACTCATATACCATGTTTGCCTACACTCTGACAATTTTTCTAGATTATTCTATATTTCTTACTTGTTCGTTAGAGACTACGGAATTCGCTATTTTGGTGTCATCAGCAAGCTTCGATATTATACCGTTAACATCCTCATCTATGTCATTTATATAAACAAGGAAGAGAATAGGTCTTAAGACTGATCACTGTGGCACCCCGCTAGTTTCGTTAGTCCAATTATTGCTTTTCCATTCAATACTACTCTTTGTTTACGATTGTTCAGACAGTTTTCTACCCATCTCGACACGTCGCTTTGGATACCATGTGATTTTAGTTTAATCAGTAAACGTCTGTGGGGGACTTTGTCGAAGGCCTTTGAAAATCAAGATATATTATATCTACCGCTTTACTTTCGTTATACTGGTTCAGAATATTGTAGATGGCTAAGAGGTTCGTCAAACAAGAGCGTTTTTTTTTCGGAAACCGTGTTGAGTATTTTTAAGTAGTTTGTTTTCCTTGAAGTGATTAACAAATTTGTCTCTTGTCTAAGTCTTTGTTTGTCTTTGTCTAAGTGTTTCTAGCATTTTGCATACATCTGTGGTTGAGCTAATTAGCCTTTAATTGAATGGTAAAGATTTATTGTTTTTTTTTTTTATTGGAGTTACGTTAGCGAGCTTCCATTCATCAGGCATTGTACCTGCTGCAGGGATTTATTGAACAATAAAATAAATAAAATAAAAGGTTTAACTAATTTGGATTTCGCTTATTTTAAGATGCAGGATGAGACTGTGTCAGGCCTGGGTGACTTGCTTACTTTACGTTTACTGATACATTTTGACTCATTTCTTTCTGTAATGTTATGATGATACTACTGAGGGCATTACTGTTATTTAATTGGACTACTGGCACCGTAGGGATGTCGCTGAGGCCTTCTACTGCAAAAAAACTGATGCAAAGAAAGTGTTAAGATTTATATATATATATAGAGAGAGAGAGAGAGAGAGAGAGAGAGAGAGAGAGAGAGAGAGAGAGAGAGAGAGAGAGAGAGAGAGAGAGAGAGAGAGAGAGAGAGAGAGAGAGAGAGAGGACACTGGCTAAGGGCAACAAAAATTCTATAAAAAGCAAAAAAGCCCACTGAGATGCCAGTCCCATAAAAGGGTCCAAAGCAGCAGTCAAAAATTGAAGGATAAGTGTCTTGAAACCTCCCTCTTGAAGGAATTCTAGTCATAGGAAGATAGAAATACAGAACCAGGCAAGGAGTTCCACAGTTTAACAGAGAAAGGGATAAATGATTGAAAATACTGGTTAACTCTTGCATTAGAGAGGTGGACAGAATAGGGGTGAAAGAGGAAAGTCTTGTGCAGCGAAGCCGTGGGAGGAGGGGAGGCATGCAGTTAGCAAGATCAGAAGAGCAGTTTGCATGAAAATAGCGGTAGAAGACAGCTAGAGATGCAACATTGCGTCGATAAGAGGGAGGCAGAAGACAGCCAGTTAGAGGAGAGGAGTTGATGCGATGAAAAACTTTTGATTCCACCATATCTAGAAGAGCGGTATGAGTGAAACCCCCTCAGACATGTGAAGCATACTCCATACATGGACGGATAAGGCCCTTGTACAGAGTTAGCAACTAGGAGGGTGAGAAAAACTAGCGGAGACATCTCAGAACACCTAACTTCATAGAAGCTGTTTTAGCTAGAGATGAAATGTGAAGTTTCCAGTTCAGATTATAAGTAAAGGACAGACCGAGGATGTTCAGTGTGGAAGAGGGGACAGTTGAGTGTCATTGAAGAAGAGGAGACAGTTGTCTGGAAGGTTGTGTCGAGCTGATAGATGGAGGAATTGAGTTTTTGAGGCACTGAACAATACCAAGTTTGCTCTGCCCCAATCAGAAATTTTAGAAAGATCAGAAGTCAGGCGTTCTGTGGCTTCCCTGTGTGAAATGTTTACTTCCTGAAGGGTTGGTCGTTTATGAAAAGACGTGGAAAAGTGCAGGGTAGTATCATCAGTGTAGGAGTGGATAGGACAAGAAGTTTGGTTTAGAAGGTCATTGATGAATAATAAGAGAGTGGGTGACAGGACAGAACCCTGAGGAACACCACTGTTAATACATTTAGGAGAAGGACAGTGACCGTTTACCACAGCAGCAATAGAACGGTCAGAAAGGAAAATTGAGATGAAGTTACAGAGAGAAGGATAGAAGCCGTAGGAGGGTAGTTTGGAAATCAAAGCTTTGTGCCAGACTCTATCAAATGTTTTTAATATGTCCAAGTCAACAGCAAAAGTTTCACCAAAATCTCTAAAAGACTCAGTAAGGAAATCCAGAAGATCACCAGTAGAGCGGCCTTGACAGAACCCATACTGGCGCTCAGATAGAAGGCTGTGAAGTTATAGATGTGTAAGAATCTTCCTGTTGAGGATAGATTCAAAAACTTTAGCTAGGCAGGAAATTAAAGCAATAGGACGGTAGATTGAGGGATTAGAACGGTCACCTTTTATAGGAACAGGTTGAATGTAGGCAAACTTCCAGCAAGATGGAAAGGTAGATGTTGACAGACAGCGCTGAAAGAGCTTGACTAGGGAAGGTGCAAGCACGGAGGCACAGTTTTGGAGAATAGGAGGGACTCCATCAGGTCCATAAGCCTTTTGAGGGTTTAGGCCAGTGAGGACACGGAAAACGTCATTGCGAAGAATTTTAATAGGTACCATGAAATAGTCAGAGGGTGAAGGAGAGGGAGGAACGAGCCCAGAATCGTTCAAGGTAGAGTTTTTAGCAAAGGTTTGAGCGAAGAGTTTAGCTTTAGAAATAGATGTAATAGCAGTGGTACCATCTGGTTGAAACAAAGGGAAAGAAGAAAAAGCAAAGTTATTGGAGATATTTTTGGCTAGATGCCAGAAGTCACGAGGGGAGTTAGCTCTTGAAAGATTTTGACACTCTGTTAATGAAGGAGTTTTTAATAGTTGGAGAACAGATTTGGCATGGTTCCGGGCATAAATATAAAGTGCATGAGATTCTGGTGATGGAAGGCTTAAGTACCTTTTGTGGGCCACCTCTCTATCATGTATAGCACGAGAACAAGTTGTATTAAACCAAGGTTTGGAAGGTTTGGTTGAGAAAAAGAGTGAGGAATGTACGCCTCCATGCCAGACACTATCACATCTGTTATGCACTCGGCACACAAACACGGGTCTCTGACACGAAAGCAGTAGTCATTCCAAGGAAAATCGGCAAAATACCTCCTCATGTCGCCCCAACTAACAGAGGCAAAACGCCAGAGGCACCTTCGCTTAGGGTGATCCTGAGGAGGGATTGGAGCGATAGGAAAAGATACAGATATGAGATTGTGATCGGAGGAGCCCAACGGAGAAGAGAGGGTGACAGCATGAGCAGAAGGATTAGAGGTTAGGAAAAGGTCAAGAATGTTGGGTGTATCTCCAAGACGGTCAGGAATACGAGTAGGGTGTTGCACCAATTCCTCTAGGTCGTGGAGGATAACATAGTTGAAGGCTAGTTCACCAGGATGGTCAGTGAAGGGAGAGGAAAGGCAAAGCTGGTGGTGAACATTGAAGTCTCCAGGAATGGAGATCTCCCCAAAATGGAAGAGAGTCAGAATGTGCTTCACTTTAGAAGTTAAGTAGTCAAAAGAATTTCTTATATTCAGAGGAGTTAGGTGAGAGGTATACAGCACAGATAAATGTAATTTGAGAGTGACTCTGTAGTCGTAGCCAGATGGTGGAAAACTCGGAAGATTCAAGAGCGTAGGCACGAGAGCAGATTAAGTCATTGTGCACATAAACGCAACATCCAGCTTAGGATCGAAAATGAGGATAGAGAAAATAGGAAGGAACAGAAAAGGGGCTACTGTCAGTTGCCTCAGACACCTGAGTTTCAGTGAGGAAAAGAAGATGAGGTTTAGAAGAGGAGAGGTGGTGTTCTACAGATTGAAAATTAGAATGTTGCAGAAGATAAAGTTGAGGGGTGTGTCAAGACACTTTAGGGTCATTGTCAGAAGGGTAGTCCGACCTGGGGACATTTGTGGTCCCCTCCCCAGATGGGGACTCCGAGGCTGGTGTAGGAGTCGCCATGATAATTTTGAAATTTTGAGTGAAGTGTGTGTGTGTTATTAGGTGCTTGTAGTTTTGTGTGAAGGAAGAGTTGTCTTTAGAGGGCAGACTGTGACTGCCACCTTGTCCTGTGATAAGTTCACAGCACCCCCTGATCCAGTGCTTTAGACCTCACTGGGAATAATTATCGTTTCGGCAGGTGCCTACTGCTAATTTCCTCCTCATCGTTAGTGAAATCTCCATTTTCATTTATAATCGTTGAGCCAATCACTCTCTTTTGCCTGACAAAGCTATAAAATTTCTTTGGGTTCGTCTCACTTTGGTCTGCAATGTGTAATTTGGTGGATCTTTAGCTGTGTTTGACTCTATTAATCTAGTTACGTTCATTATTATTACAGTAGGATTTTAATTTGCTATGGACGTCCCTCTTGGTGGGCAGGCATTCAGCTATTTATGTATTCCATCACTTGGATTTAAC
>NC_087153.1:24159010-24161510 GCF_035594125.1 Scylla paramamosain | reverse complement strand
AAAAATAAAAAATCTGCTTGAATATTCTGGGTGGATTTGGTATCTGTCAATATTATTTCCTTGTAAATATGTGAAAATTGATTTCAAAGACCATAAACTTTATCATTTGGCAGATGGCTATAGATAATTTAGTCATCCGCCAAGTGATAAAGTTTATTTAGACTAAATTTTGGCAATGTCTTTGCTAAATTGTTTTATAAGTACGTATTCCATTATGTTGCATTGATAACTAGGGAATAGAATTCACAGAGCACAGACGGTTTTATCAATAAACACTGGTATATATATGAGGAGATAAAGCACAGCACACACGCAGATTTTCTTTCCTGTTAGAAAAGCTTCGCGATTGTAAGGAAGCTGTATAAACTTTCCTCTCGAGCTGCATGACGTTTATTAGCAATGTGCGGGGTGTATACAAAACATAGTTAATCATGGAAAAAATTCTTATGTACTGATATAAACAGTCAATGATATTAATCTTAAAGTAAACTTCCACAATTATATATTTATTTCTTTCTTTATCGTATAACAGCGTTTCAGATACATCCCAAGTGAAGCTTCCTGGAAAACTAGGCCAAATTTAAACTGTCACTTAGTATGAATTGCTCGTATACATTTGCTTATTTACAAACTCTACATTGACACTTGCTTCAGTAGTCTAGTCTTGTGTGGAGTAGTGTGAAGCAAGGGTGAGGTAAGAGAACGTCCACTGCCTCGATAATATGAAAGGTTGCGCCTAACAAGGTTTAGGTCATGAAACTGTGTTTTTTGATGAGCTGAACACTGTTTGGTTTTGTTTAATTCAGAAATGACAGTAAAATACATTGAAATCACACACTCGACATTCATTGACTGTTATTGCCGCAGTGACATGCACACGCGTACACACACATACACACGTACTTGAACCGTTTAAGGGGATGATACATCATTATGATGTTTAGAGAGAAAGAGAGAGAGATGGAGAAGACGTTAAGGAAGATAGTGGAAGGAGTAGAGGGAAAGGCTTTAATGTTGAGACAGGTCCCCTCATATCGCATCTTGTAAACACCGGGCATCCTTTCTGCTGACCTATCACACCACCCGGAGAGAGTTGAAGCCCCGAAATGGCAGGACCCTGTCTGTTCCTTTATAGACAGGACCTTCGCCTCTCCTTTCTACCTCTCCACGTCCCAGAATACCTAAGTGTTGTATGTACCTATACAGTTACATGCTGTTTATTGATTATGATATGCTTGTTATGATATACTTAAGTAACTGCCGCCTCCCTTTGGCGGGAATGTGGGAGGGGAGGAAGGGTCCGATCCATCGAGATGCCCAACGTTCTCTCCTATATCTCCGTCTTGGGAGGCGCGAGAATACTATATTATGTGAACCATGTAACTGATAGGGAATATATTTCCAGGTTTGACCGAATAAATTGTAATCGAGTCGACGTATGGGTCTAATTTAACAACATTCTGAAGCTACACCATTGAAGCTTTGAAGGAGAAAACCTCCTCATATAACGTGAAAAAAATAAATAAATAAACACGCACATAAACACACACACACAAAAAAATGTTTACCATAGCTACTTCAGACTTACCGGAGTGGAAGGAAAACAAGCTGAAAATACAGAAAGAATACAGAATTAGAATCCGTGCTGAGGGTACATTGTAGACTCATTCCACGCCGCGCTCCCAAGACTAAGGAAGCAGCCAAGAATTCAACAAAGAGCTTGAGAGAGGATAACCACGATTCAGTTAAGAAAACAAGATCACTATTAGCCAGCCCTTGACAGAACCCATTACGGCAATCAGACCTCCCTCCTCTTCCTCCTTTTCCTCCTCCTCCTCCTCCTCCTCTTTCCTCCTCCTCCTCCTCCTCCTCCTCCTCCTCCTCCTCCTCCTCCTCCTCCTCCTCCTCCTCATCCTCTTCCTCCTCCTCTTCCTCCTCCTCCTCCTCCTCCTCCTACTCCTCCTCCTCGCCATTTGTGGAGGTGCATACTTACGGAGGGAAGGGAAGGGAAAGCAAGAGAAAAAGGAGAAAGAGGAGTAGGAGGAGTAGGAGGAGTAGGAGGAGGTCTCAAAGATGGTTTTATCGACGACGGACTATTGGTAAAGAGCAAGACGAAAAAAAGAAAAGGAACGAGTGAAAAATAAGAGATGTGACTAAAAGGAAGAGGTGCAGGAGGAGAGTGAAGATGGGGGATAATACGAAGAAAATTAAAGATGATCAGTGAAGGAGGAGAGGAGGATAGAAATACGATAGGAGAGTAGAAGGACGAGGAGAAGGAGGAAGAAAAGGAGGTCATAAGAGAAAGCAAAGGAAGGGTTTAAAATACAAGAGGAGAAATTAAGAAAAATAGAAAAGGACGAAGAAATTGGAAGCAAAGAACAAGAAAAGAAAAGAAAAATGCTCCTGAAAAAAATAAGGAAAGAAAAGCAAGTGACAAAGAATATACGAAAGGAAAAGAAAGATAAAAAAGAAAGAAAAGAAGGAAAGAAAACAAAGAAAG
>NC_087153.1:24136510-24154010 GCF_035594125.1 Scylla paramamosain | reverse complement strand
GACAGAATAAACTAAATGATTAGTGGTTAGGAAAAGGCCAGGAAAGTTGAATACATTTCTCAGGCATTTAGGATGTTGTACTGATTGCTCTGGGCAATTTGAAACATTTTCAAACATTTATCAATGATAAAAGAAAAGTGCTCCACATTATTTTTCTAAGCAGAAGCTTTTCATTCCAAAGTGGAAGTCTTGCTCAACAGGTTGCTCAATGAAAGAATATGATGGCCAAAAATTGGTGAACATTGAAATCTTCAAGTATGAAAATTTCAGAAAATGAGAAATGGGTGAGAATATGCTCCACTTTGAAAGTTAGATAGTGAATGAATTGTACCAATTAAGGAAAACTGGGTGAAAAATACAAAACACAGATGAATGCAGCAAGAAAGCGACAATGAAGTTTAGGACATCTGGTAAAAAAACTCTAAAGGTTAAACAACACGGGCACGAGGGCAAGTTGTGTTGTTGCGTACATAGCCAGTTTTGGTATGAAAATGAGGACAGGGGATGATCTGTTGTTAGTAGCCTCAGATGAAGTGATTTTCTGCATATTAAATCTAAAAGCACGAATGTTGCAGAAGTTATTAATATTAAAAAAGTTGAAGGAAGTATCAAGACACTGATTCTTGATAACAAAAGGACAGCCTTGGGTGGTAACAAATGTATAGTTCTGTCCATAGATGGGAACTCTGGGTCTGTTTCATCATATAAAAAAATATTGTGTACATGTTTGAAGTAGATATGGTAGGCTGCAACTGCGTCCTGCATTTAGACATGAAAGGAAAGGAAACAGGCAGAGAGGACATGGGGAGAGTCAGCAACAGGTTTGTTTCATCTCCTTTCCCTCCCATGAACGTGCCTCCCTGGGAATAACTTAGCCGTAGCGACAAGTGTTTACTGCCTTTCTTCCATGTTAAGATTGTGTAGATGTTTACGGTGCATGTAGCGCCAACTATAAGAGAAATTGTCTTTAGAGAGTAGGCTGGACTCTGTATTACTGTGACACGAAAGGAAGCAGACAGAAGGGAACTTTTTATGCGAAAGATGTAAGAACTATCACTGTTGCAACAACTACACAAGAAAAAATGTCCGGGCAAAACAAATAGTAGCATATTATTAGTAACAGTCTAAAAAATAATATTTCTTAAAATCATTCGAGGCAATTTAAATGTTATCATGATAAAGTAAAGCATTTGCCTTATCTATTTCCGAAAATTATAGCTGCTATAGTGTCGACGAGATTGGAGGGCAGAACATTTGGGACCAATATTAACGACGAAAATTAAGAAGAGTTTGGCGACGAAAATGAAGAAGAGTCTGGCTTTGTCTAGCGAGTAACTTTCATCAATTATACGAAAAGTGTTGCGTCTTTATGTAATGTTTGAATGAGCGACCGTAAATTAATCTTCAACATTGATGCTATAAAAACCTTATATATTTAAACAGATAAATAAATGTACTTATTAAAGTGTTTCTTTATAAAATTCACTTTCCAGTCCTGGAATACTGTAATCAAAGTTATTCTTCATCATATTTTCAAGTTTTCTGTCTTTTCTGTATTATGGAAACAACAACAACTCGCGGAACTCAAGATGGCACCAAACTAAAGAGTTATAGAGTTATTACATTTTCCTGACGCGTTAATTGAGATCCAAGAAAACTATTTGATCAGCAGTTTTAACTATTTCTGAACAGTGCTGGCTGGGTTTCAAGTCGAAGAGAAAGAGAATGTGGAAAGGGAACAGAGAGAGAGAGAGAGAGAGGAATTTTAGTGATAGGAAGTGTGTGAAGGAAATATAAAACAATTAGAGGCGGAATAAGAGTAGAAAGGGGAAGATGGTAAATGAAGATGATCAAACGATGTTAAGAAAGTTAGAGGAAGACTTTGAATGGAAGTGAAAGTAGAGATAGGGGAGGATAACGAAAGAAAAAAAGAAAGGGGGAAATAGATGCGAAGAATGAGGGGAGAGAAGAATTGTGTGGGGTGATAAGACTGTGGGGTGACTAAGGGGACAAGGGGAGGGGGAGGAGGGACGGAGGGACATCAAAGACACCTGCGCAACGAAATTCCCTCAGCTGATATATGACAGTTTTATGCGAGGATCCCGCTTGACCTCTGCCTGTCTCTCCTCATATCCTCCCCTCACACCCCTACCCCCTCTCTCCCTCACATCCCTTCCCCTCTCTCTCTCACACCCTTTTCCCTCTCTCCCTCATCCTCTTACACCCGTAATATTTTCACCACCTGTCGTTTCTTCCCACTACTTTTTTCCCATATTTCTTGATTCTGTTTCTTTCATCAGGTCTCTCTCTCTCTCTCTCTCTCTCTCTCTCTCTCTCTCTCTCTCTCTCTCTCTCTCTCTCTCTCTCTCTCTCTCTCTCTCTCTCTCTCTCTCTCTCTCTCTCTCTCTCTCTAATAGACGTATTCCCACAACACGACAATATTTTTAAATCAAACTTTAACAAGCAATTTTATAGAGAGTTTTCCCCACCGCCTCACTCTCTTCATTTTCCCGAACTGTCTGCCTCACTCCCCTCTTCTCCATCCCCTCCTGCTTCTCTCTTCCTCCCTCCTCTGTCTCTCTCCTGTCCTTTATCCCGAAAAAGCTTAATTTACCTTTTTTTTCCGGTAGACAGGTGAGAGCGTGGGAAGGAGAGGACGGTGTTGTGTATTAATTGCTTACATGTCATCTGGGACCTGGAGGAACGAAGAGGGATGTGGGAGGGAGCGTTGGTGTGTTTTGGGTGAGGGGAAGAGGAAGGATGGCATCAAGAGAAGGATGAATTTATGCTAGTGCGGCTAAGTAAAAATTAGTGCTGAGTTGAGGTATGTGCATCACTTCGTTCTCCTATTACTAGTATAAGCACAAGAGAGAGAGAGAGAGAGAGAGAGAGAGAGAGAGAGAGAGACTAGCAGACAGACAGGGACACACACACACACACACACACACACACACACCGCGTAGTGTATTGGTTACCACGCTCAGCTACAACCGAGAAGGCCCGGGTTCGATTCCTCGGCGCGGCGAGTTAAAATGACGAGCCTCTTAATGTGTAGCCCTTGTTCATCTAGCAGCAAGTAGGTATAGAATGTAACCCGAGGAGTTGTGACCTCGTTGCGTGAGTGATCTCAGTTGTACCCAAAGATCGGTCAGTACGAGCTCTGAGTTCTCTCCGTAAGGAGAAAAGAGAACGCCTACCTGGGTGACCAGCAGACGACCCTAGGTGAATGACACACACGCACACACACACACACACACACACATACAAAATGTAACGCTGGATTCCTGCTACATTCCTACTTGTGTTCAATAAATGGAGTGTAGGAGTGCTTATGAGTGGCCTGCGGGGTAAGCGAGGGCAAGACTATGATGCCTGGCTGGTTAATTAGTAATTGCCAAGGTGGCCTGACCTCACCATTTATCATTTATGCTGCCCTTCTTCCAGGCACACACACACATACACAAACACACACACACACACACACACACACACACATACACTCGCAAACACGCACACACACACACGCACACACATACACATGCACACACACACACACAAATGCGCACGCGTGCAAGCGGCATCAGTATTTGTAAACTTTTTATCCAGTTTTATCCCCTCCTTACTCCAGGTTTTATAGGAAAGCTTTTCCCCTCCTGTAGTTTTACATCATTTAATTTCATATTTTATTTGTTTAAATATCTAAATATTTATCTATTTGCCTGCATACACACACACACACACACACACACACACACACACACACACACACACACACACTGACACACACACACACACACACACACACACACACACACACACACACACACACACACATACAAACACAAACACGCGCCTGTGCACGCACATTCTCTCTCTCTCTCTCTCTCTCTCTCTCTCTCTCTCTCTCTCTCTCTCTCTCTCTCTCTCTCTCTCTCTCTCTCTCTCTCTCTCTCTCTCTCTCTCAGTTTGTGTTTGTGTGTGTGTGTTTATTCCATGCTATCTCACTGAATAAGGCGGAAAGCGGCTCAACAAGCTCATCCCTCGTTTCTTAATATTACCTATGGAGATGTCTGGACGTAGCGGCCTAACTACCGCCTTTTTTTTTTTCTTTTTATGGAAGAGGCCACCGGTCAAGGGTAAAAAAAAAATTTGAACAAAAAAAGGCCCACTTAATGCCAGTTCCCACAAAGATGTCAGATAGAATGATTAAAAAAAAGGGATAAGTCTCTTGAAACCTCCCTCTTGAAAGAGTTCAAGTCATAGGAAGGAGGAATTACAGAAGCAGGCAGGCATGCTCCTAATCGCGTGCAATAAAAAGTTTTCCACAGGCTCAGGGGTTGCAGGTTCTACAAGCTGTCACTGTTGGGCCTCAGTGAGCTTCCACGAACCGCTGTTGTTCACTCGCAACATTGCTGGTTAAAAAAAATAATCTGCCCTTTAAGCATTTTACTCCCCTCTTATTTTTAATGTTTTCGTCTTTTTTTCCCTTTCGCTTCTGAAAATTAGCGAACAGTACGATATCATTAATATTTCTACAGTTATTTATTGGTTCATTCGTTCCTCTATTTAGTTTTTGCTGACCTTTATTTCTCTTTAAAGGTCGAAGGTCGACATTCTGATTTTTCATTAGCATAGAAATAGTGGAACTCAATGGTAGTAGAAATAATAGTAGTAGTAGTAGTAGTAGTAGTAGTAGTAGTAGTAGTAGTAGTAGTAGTAGTAGTAGTAGTAGTAGTAGTCGTAGTAGTAATAGTAGTAGTAGTAGTAGTAGTAGTAGTAGTACCAGTTGTAGTAGTAAGTGTAGAGGTAATAGTAGTAGTAGTAGTAGTAGTAGTAGTAGTAGTAGTAATAAGTGTAGAGGTAGTGGTAGTTGTAATAGTTGTAGTAGTAGTAGTAGTAGTAGTAGTAGTCTGTCAACATCTACCTTTCCTTCTTGCTGGAAGTTTGCCTACATTCAACCTGTTCCTAAAAAGGGTGACCGTTCTAATCCCTCAAACTACCGTCCTATTGCTTTAATTTCCTGCCTATCTAAAGTTTTTGAATCTATCCTCAACAGGAAGATTCTTAAACATCTATCACTTCACAGCCTTCTATCTGATCGCCAGTATGGGTTCCGTCAAGGCCGCTCTACTGGTGATCTTCTGGCTTTCCTTACTGAGTCTTGGTCATCCTCTTTTAGAGATTTTGGTGAAACTTTTGCTGTTGCCTTGGACATATCAAAAGCTTTTGATAGAGTCTGGCACAAAGCTTTGATTTCCAAGCTACCCTCCTACGGTTTCTATACTTCTCTCTGTAACTTCATCTCAAATTTCCTTTCTGACCGTTCTATTGCTGCTGTGGTAGACGGTCACTGTTCTTCTCCTAAATCTATTAACAGTGGTGTTCCTCAGGGTTCTATCCTGTCACCCACTCTCTTCTTATTATTCATTAATGATCTTCTAAACCAAACTTCTTGTCCTATCCACTCCTACGCTGATGATACCACCCTGCACTTTTCCACGGGAAGCCACAGAACGCTTGACTTCTGATCTTTCTAAAATTTCTGATTGGGGCAGAGCAAACTTGGTATTGTTCAATGCCTCAGAAACTCAATTCCTCCATCTATCAACTCGACACAACCTTCCAGACAACTATCCCCTCTTCTTCAATGACACTCAACTGTCCCCCTCTTCTACACTGAACATCCTCGGTCTGTCCTTTACTTATAATCTGAACTGGAAACTTCACATCTCATCTCTAGCTAAAACAGCTTCTATGAAGTTAGGTGTTCTGAGACGTCTCCGCCAGCTTTTCTCACCCCCCCAGCTTATAACTCTGTACAAGGGCCTTATCCGTCCATGTATGGAGTATGCTTCACATGTCTGGGGGGGTTCCACTCATACTGCTCTTCTAGACAGGGTGGAATCAAAAGCTTTTCGTCTCATCAACTCCTCTCCTCTAACTGACTGTCTTCAGCCTCTCTCTCACCGCCGCAATGTTGCATATCTAGCTGTCTTCTACCGCTATTTTCATGCTAACTGCTCTTCTGATCTTGCTAACTGCATACCTCCCCTCCTTCCGCGGCCTCGCTGCACAAGACTTTCTTCTTTCTCTCACCCCTATTCTGTCCACCTCTCTAACGCAAGAGTTAACCAGTATTCTCAATTATTCATCCCTTTCTCTGGTAAACTCTGGAACTCCCTGCCTGCTTCTGTATTTCCACCTTCCTATGACTTGAATTCCTTCAAGAGGGAGGTTTCAAGACACTTATTCATCAATTTTTGACCACTGCTTTGAGCCTTTTATGGGACTGGCATTTCAGTGGGCATATTTTTTTATTGGATTTTTGTTGCCCTTGGCCAGTGTCCTTCCTACATAAAAAAAAAAAAGTAGTAGTAGTAGTAGGAGTAATAGTAGTAGTAGTAGTAGTAGTAGTAGTAGTAGTAGTAGTAGTAGTAGTAGTAGTAGTAGTAGTTGTTGTAGTTGTTGTTGTTGTTGATAGTTATGATATCTTATATCTGGACTTTAGTAAAGCATTCGACAAGGTGCCCCATCAAAGGCTCCTGAGAAAGGTTAGGGCGCACGGGATAGATGGGAAGGTGTTAGGTTGGATAGGGTCATGGCTTGGTAACAGGCGACAGAGAGTGCTAATAAACGGCTCGAAATCCGAATGGGGTCATGTCATTAGTGGGGTGCCACAGGGATCAGTATTAGGGCCATTATTATTTCTAATATATATCAATGACTTGGATAGTGGAATTAGTAGCGATGTTAGTAAATTTGCGGATGACACAAAGATAGGTAGATTAATTAGGTCAGAAGCGGATGCCATCGCCTTGCAGACAGACTTAGATAGAATGAATGAATGGACGGATAGATGGCAAATGCAATTTAATATCAATAAATGCAAAGTGCTTAGCGTAGGTAGAGGAAACCCACACAATAGGTACACATTAAACACCCAAACTCTGGTAGGTACAGGGTACGAGAAAGATTTAGGAGTTATAGTTAGCTCTGAACTCCGTCTAGGGAAACAATGCATAGAAGCCAGAAACAAGGCAAATAGGGTACTAGGATTCATTTTTAGGAGTGTTAAAAGTAGAAGGCCGGAAGTAATATTAAAGTTATACTTGGCGCTGGTCAGACCTCATCTAGACTACGCTGTGCAGTTCTGGTCCCCACATTACAGGAAAGATATAGGTCTATTAGAATCAGTACAGAGGAGAATGACTAAAAGGATACAGGGGATGAGGAGTATTCCTTACGAAGCGAGGTTGAAGCGGTTAAATTTACATTCTCTAGAGAGACGTAGGTTAAGAGGGGACCTGATAGAAGTCTTTAAGTGGTATAAGGGTTATAACAAGGGAGATGTAAGCAAAATTCTTAGGATCAGCAACCAGGGTAGAACAAGAAATAACGGGTTCAAGCTTGAAAAATTTAGGTTTAGGAAGGAGATAGGAAAAAATTGGTTCTCGAATAGAGTGGTAGATGAGTGGAACGGACTCAGTAATCATGTAGTTAGTGCTAGGACACTAGAGAGCTTTAAGAGAAGATTAGACAAGTTTATGGATGGGGATAACAGATGGAAATAGGTAGGAGTGTTTCATACAGGGACTGCCACGTGTAAGCCTGGTCGCTTCTTGCAGCTTCCCTTATTTCTTATGTTCTTATGTTCTTATGTTGTTGTTGTTGTTGTTGTTGTTGTTGTTTCGGTAGTAGTAGTAGTAGTAGTAGTAGTAGTAGTAGTAGTAGTAGTAGTAGTAGTAGTAGTAGTACCAGTTGTAGTAATAATTGAAGTAGCAGTAGTAGTAGTAGTAGTAGTAGTAGTAGTAGTAGTAGTAGTAGTAGTAGTAGTAGTTGTAGGAATAGTAATAGCATAGCATTTAATCGCCTCCATTACCACTCCCAACGCCATCCACTCCTCCCATTACCTCTCATCTATTTTGAGGTTATCAATGAAAAGGAGAGGGAATTGGAGATGAGGGTTCGGGAAGGATGGAAGAGAAAGCGAAAAGGAGAGGAACCTTCAAAGTGGGAAAATGAAGCGGAAAGTCATCTAAAGGAAAAAGGAGATATGAGAAATAGTGTGTGTGTGTGTGTGTGTGTGTGTGTGTGTGTTGCAAATATATTTATCTCTTGGGTTTCACCTCTCTCTCTCTCTCTCTCTCTCTCTCTCTTTCTCCTTCAGCATCCATCCTTTCCTCTCCCTTTTTTTTCCCACCCTTCCTTCTCTCTCCCCCCTCTCAGTACCGTTCCCACAACAAATTATCCAACACTGTTCTGATGTTTCATTATTTTTTTGTTGAATATGTAACGTACTCGTACTCTCTCTCTCTCTCTCTCTCTCTCTCTCTCTCTCTCTCTCTCTCTCTCTCTCTCTCTCTCTCCATGGTAAATTGGATCACGAGACTTTTTGTGTGATTTTTGAACAAAGTAAGCGAGCGTGTTAAATGTTGGCGAAATTATGTGCCTTTTTTTTTTTTTGTCTGTATTTGATGGCCAGACGGGTAGCCAGACACTCATACAGACACACAGACATACTCAGACAGATGGAAAGACAAACATACATACTACTAAAACAAATGGATAGAAATGCACAGACAGACAGAGGAACAAGTATATAAATAGACAGGTCGACAGATAAGCAGACGAGAAAAAGGATGATTCGTTTGTAAATATATACGTACAGACTGACAGACAAACACAAATAGGCAGACAGAGAAGCGCATAGAGAGATAGACAGATGTATATACAAACAGATAAATAGACAGGCCTACTGACGGAGAGAGACAAACAGACAGACAGATAGACAGCCAAGCATACACACGCGCATATACACAGGCAGACTAATATGCAAAATAGCAGAACAGACAAACAGAAACAGATAGACAGACACGCATACTGAATAGAACGACAAACGTACACATAAATAAGCAGAGAGAGAGAGAGAGAGAGAGAGAGAGAAAGAGAGATATATCAAATCTCTCACCCACTTCTTCGTCTCTCCTTCTTTCCCTCCCTTTCTACTCCTTCCCCTTCCCCTTCTCCCTCTCCAATTCATCCCAACCCCGCCTCTTCCTTCCCCATTTTTCCCTCTCTTAATCAACTCAGCTTTCATTCATATCTCCTCCCCTTCCCCCTCTTCCCCTTTCCCCTCTTTCCCCTTGCTACACTTCATCCAATTCCCCTTTCTCATCTCCTCTCTCCTCTCCTCTCCTCCTCCATTCTTTCTTCCTCTTTTTACTCATATACATATTTGGTGTATATGTATTAAGGGAAAGTGAAGGTAGCACATACAAGATTAAACTGATTAATCGATGTATGTTTTGTATACGTGTGTACGTGTGTGTGTCTACGTGTGTGTGTGTGTGTGTGTGTGTGTGTGTGTGTGTGTTCTTACTCGTTTGTGGTATATACTATTTAAATACGTTTAGTCTGTCAGTCTCTTTATCAGTAGTGTTTGCGTAACTCTCTCTCTCTCTCTCTCTCTCTCTCTCTCTCTCTCTCTCTCTCTCTCTCTCTCTCTCTCTCTCTCTCTCTCCCCTACTCCCTTCCCCTGCCAAACTATCACCATTCTTCCCTGTCTGCAGCCTGCCCTTTCCTTCCTCCCGCTCCTCACACACATCGTATAATTACTCCTCGCTCTCCCACAGATGAGGAAGCGGACGACAGCCTCCCGAGTTTCGTGTCAGCCATCCAGAACGTGACAGTCTCCGTGGGACGCGACGCGAGACTCTCCTGTGTGGTGGAGAACCTGGGAGACTACAGGGTGAGTCACCAAAGGCTGGAAAGGATGAAAAAGGCTATAGGGAAAGAGGAGGCTACAGGGTGGAAAGAAAATTGGTTACAAAGTGAAAAGAGGGAAGGTTACAGGGTGAAAGAGATGGTAGAGGCTGAAAAGGAAGGATACAAGTTGAAGTGAAGGCTGCAGATTGAAAAATTTTAAGTTACAGGGTGAAACAAATTGGTTATAGAGTGAAAAAGAGATTACAAGAGGAAAATCATTAGCAAAAGGATGACAGAAGGAAGTTTACATGGCGAAAGATATGGATGCAAGGTGAAAAGAGGAGGAAAAAGGGCGAAAGAGATGGTTACAGCTTGAAAAGAGGATAAGAAAATAATGTTACAGGGTAAAAATGAAAAGGATACGTGGTGAGAGTGATGGCTGGAGATTACAGGGTGAAAATTGCTTACAGGCTGAAAGAAAGGAAGATACAGAGTGAAAAGAAGTTTATGAAGTAAAATATAGGTGATTACAAAATGAGGAGTTGATTGTAGGATGGAAAGGAAGAGATCGCAGGATTGAAGAGGTAGTGGCAGGAAGAATATTAGGAGGGAGAGAGAGAGAGAGAAAGAGAGAGAGAGAGACTGACAGACAGACAGACAGATAATAGAGACTGCTACAGAGTTAAAAAGAAGACACAATGTAAAATTGCAATGAGTGGAAACATGGATAAAGAATGATAAAGTAAAAGAAAAGTATAGACTCAGAAGAAAAAGAAAAAGATGAACTAGAATCTATAGAGAGATAATAAGGATCTAAGAAATGTTAAAGTAGAGAAATGGACGAGAAACTGGACTAAAATGAGTGAAGAGGTGTTTAAAAAAAATAAACTAGCTACAATTATTATGGGAGAGAGAGAGAGAGAGAGAGAGAGAGAGAGAGAGAGAGAGAGAGAGAGAGAGAGAGAGAGAGAGAGAGAGAGAGAGAGAGAAAGAAAGGGAGGGAGGGAAGGAGGGAATTTTTCACTATCACTTCGTCTTGTATTCGCTTCTGTAACAATTGCAGTTCTTTCTTCCGCTTCCTCCTCCTCCTTCTGCTCCTCCTCTTTCTCCTCCTGTCATTTCATCTCCTATGTGTGTGTGTGTGTGTGTGTGTGTGTGTGTGTATGTATATATATATATATATATATATATATATATATATATATATATATATATATATATATATATATATATATATATATATATATATATATATATATATATATATATATATATATTATTTTTTTTTTTTTTTTTTTTTTTTTTTTTATGTAGGAAGGACACTGGCCAAGGGCAACAAAAATCCAATAAAAAAATGCCCACTGAAATGCCAGTCCCATAAAAGGCTCAAAGCAGTGGTCAAAAATTCATAAATAAGTGTCTTGAAACCTCCCTCTTGAAGGAATTCAAGTCATAGGAAGGTGGAAATACAGAAGCAGGCAGGGAGTTCCAGAGTTTACCAGAGAAAGGGATGAATGACTGAGAATACTGGTTAACTCTTGCGTTAGAGAGGTGGACAGAATAGGGGTGAGAGAAAGAAGAAAGTCTTGTGCAGCGAGGCCGCGGAAGGAGGGGAGGCATGCAGTTAGCAGGATCAGAAGAGCAGTTAGCATGAAAATAGCGGTAGAAGACAGCTAGATATGCAACATTGCGGCGGTGAGAGAGAGGCTGAAGACAGTCAGTTAGAGGAGAGGAGTTGATGAGACGAAAAGCTTTTGATTCCACTCTGTCTAGAAGAGCAGTATGAGTGGAACCCCCCCAGACATGTGAAGCATACTCCATACATGGACGGATAAGGCCCTTGTACAGAGTTAGCAGCTGGGGGGGTGAGAAAAACTGGCGGAGACGTCTCAGAACACCTAACTTCATAGAAGCTGTTTTAGCTAGAGATGAGATGTGAAGTTTCCAGTTCAGATTATAAGTAAAGGACAGACCGAGGATGTTCAGTGTAGAAGAGGGGGACAGTTGAGTGTCATTGAAAAAGAGGGGATAGTTGTCTGGAAGGTTGCGTCGAGTTGATAGATGGAGGAATTGAGTTTTTGAGGCATTGAACAATACCAAGTTTGCTCTGCCCCAATCAGAAATTTTAGAAAGATCAGAAGTCAGGCGTTTTGTGGCTTCCCTGCGTGATATGTTTACCTCCTGAAGGGTTGGACGTCTATGAAAAGACGTGGAAAAGTGCAGGGTGGTATCGTCAGCGTAGGAGTGGATAGGACAAGAAGTTTGGTTTAGAAGATCATTAATGAATAATAAAAAGAGAGTCGGTGACAGGACAGAATCCTGAGGAACACCACTGTTAATAGATTTAGGAGAAGAACAGTGACCGTCTACCACAGCAGCAATAGAACGGTCAGAAAGGAAACTTGAGATGAAGTTACAGAGAGAATGATAGAAACCGTAGGAGGGTAGTTTGGAAATCAAAGCTTTGTGCCAGACTCTATCAAAAGCTTTTGATATGTCCAAGGCAACAGCAAAAGTTTCACCAAAATCTCTAAAAAGGATGACCAATACTCAGTAAGGAAAGCCAGAAGATCACCAGTAGAGCGGCCTTGACAGAACCCATACTGGCGATCAGATAGAAGGTTGTGAAGTGATAGATGTTTAAGAATCTTACTGTTGAGGATAGATTCAAAAACTTTAGATAGGCAGGAAATTAAAGCAATAGGACGGTAGTTTGAGGGATTAGAACGGTCACCCTTTTTAGGAACAGGTTGAATGTAGGCAAACTTCCATCAAGAAGGAAAGGTAGATGTTGACAGACAGAGCTGAAAGAGTTTGACTAGGCAAGGTGCAACCACGGAGGCACAGTTTCGGAGAACAATAGGAGGGACCCCATCAGGTCCATAAGCCTTCCGAGGGTTTAGGCCGATATATATATATATATATATATATATATATATATATATATATATATATATATATATATATATATATATATATATATATATATATATATATATATATATATATATATATATATATATATATATATATATATATATATATATATATATATATATATATATATATATATATATATATATATATTACCGCCAACAAGCGGCGAAGGTTGATTCAGACCCACACGATGACACGAATCATTTATTGAATCCGATTGAATCCGGTTGGTTCCGCTTGAATTCGGTCAAAACCTGAAGACATACATTATTGATCATAGACAATATTCAATATGAATAAGTTGTGTAATACAGGTATGATTCTGCACGTTACTTACAGGATAATGTATTCTTACACAGACAGTTGTTACACTTACGTGTTTGGATCTTGGGGTAATCGTTAAGTAACGCGCACGCCCTTTCTAACAAGTGCTCTAGGTAGGTCTATCTACTTTTGTCTCTGCACGAGTGTCCTCAGCAAAGTGTCCCCATCGTCCTCAGTTATTGCCTGGGTTCCTACCCTGTCCATCGTTATCCATTAGCGACGGCGATAGGGCCGGCCTCATCTTAGCCTCATGTCATAACAAGCATCCTTCATCTCCTTACACCAACACCGACCGTACAAGAAATTCATTGACTTAGGCCTCGTCTTGGTCCTCGCTCTGACCTCCAGGTCCTTTCCTTCCTCATTAGCAAACTCGCTTGCACAACAACAACTTTCACTCGCTTGGCGGTATCAATATATATACTCGTATATATATATATATATATATATATATATATATATATATATATATATATATATATATATATATATATATATATATATATATATATATATATATATATATATATATATATATATATATATATATATATATATATATATATATATATATATATATATATATATATATATATATATATATATATAAATATATATATATATATATATATATATATATATATATATATATATATATATATATATATATATATATATATATATATATATATATATATATATATATATATATATATATTCTCTCTCTCTCTCTCTCTCTCTCTCTCTCTCTCTCTCTCTCTCTCTCTCTCTCTCTCTCTCTCTCTCTCTCTCTCTCTCTGTTTATGTTTTTTGTACTCGTACGCGAATATTTGTTTATTTCAAATTCAACGCCATAACCAATATCTTACACTTCCAATATCACAGACACTTGGGTTATCATCATTCATCATCATCATCATCATTCATCATCATCAGTCATCTTTACCATCATCATGATATCATCATCATCATCATCATCATCATTATAGTCCTACTTTCACTGTTAGAAATGGAGAGTACCAGGTTCTCAAACAGTATAGTAACAGGAGTGGCATCAGATTAACATGTTCACTGTCTGCTGGCTTGTGAATGTACGTGTAGTTGCTATTTAAATGTGAAATACTTCTCCCAACACAGTGTGCTAGGACAATATTCTCAAATCCTTTTCGTTCTCAAGACAATTTACAAAGATCATAGAGGTGGTTAATCAAATTCCCATATGCATATATGCTTTTGATGATCCAGAATTTTTGTTAAACTGCAGGCATATTTTAAAACCCATGATAACTTCCACTAGAGATTATTACAGGTAATCGAGGGAAGGCGACGAAGTATTTGAGAATACGACCCCTGATTTGAAAGCTCATGAGCTGTTGAGGATAGCAGCCCTGTACCTCTACACAGCTTAGATTAAGCACTTTATTTCCAAATGTTTTGGGTTCTCTCATAACTATCTTCAAGAGCTACATAAGGATTATTTGGATTTTTATGAGTGTTTTTTTTTTTTCTTCTTTTTTCACTTTTTTTGTGCAGAATCTTTATTAACTATCAGCAGAAAATTAAAACCCTTTGAAAAGTTCACCAGTTTCCACTAGAGTCTGTTAAAAGTAGTCGACGTGACAACAAAACGTTTAAGAACGCGTACCCCCGTGTTGTGTCATATGGATTCCTGATATTTACCGCCTCGCTTGTCTCCCTCCTTTGATTATAAATATCTGCCAGATTCCACAAAATAAGATACTGTTTGCAGCGCTACATTGAGTCCAGATGTGTTTCCATTTTGTTGGAAAGATATAAATAGTGAATAGTGACACTTCTGACAGCGCTACATCGCGAACACTTAATCTATTTCCGTGGCGTTACAGTTTACACGATTCCTAATCAGACGCGGCAGTAACAACACACTGTGTGCATACAGCTGGTAGTGTCAGTCATGTTAAGTAAGAGACGTGACCTTAACCTGAGATGATAAAATGTTGATTTGCGTGAAATGGCTTATACAGAAGAGCAAGACAAACGCACACTAAGTGTATGGTAATTGTGAAAATAGACAATTCTGTAATGGAAATATGATCCAGAGTGGAGGAAAGTGGTCATTCGAGTATTTATTTATTTATCTTTCTTTTCCGAAGAAATGTTGGTAAATTGTTTCATTCAAATATACCCTTCAACACACCCTACAATGTGGCACCGTCATCACCCCATCATCAGCAGCTGCGGTGGTCGTCAAAACTGTACAGCTGAACAAAGGACTCCTTCAACATGATCCATGAGTCACACCACTGCTGGTCTGTGCCACATTTTTCTTGCAAACCCTTCAGTCTCACCATCATCTCTCCTGCCGCACACCACCACCTGTTCACAGGCTCCATCCTTCCATCCAACAACCCTTCTCTCCACCTGTCACGTGAACTTATGGAAAGCCGCGTGTCCTTTCCATGTTTAGTGTGTTGGTAAGCAATGCGAGTATTTAGCAATGAAAAAAAAATAAATAAATAAATGAATGAAAAAATGAATATCTTATCTTTTTTAATTGTTGTAATTTTCTGGTGATTCATCTTTATATTTCGTTTCTATGAGATAATTTTATTTTTAGTATTTTTGAGTGAAATGATTATATTTCATCATGCACATGAGTGTGCCATATTAACCTCGCTGTTGTGAATTTTTATACGCACATTTTCCTGCCGCTACTGAGATCAGTAATTATCTCTCTCAAAGATTGCTTTAAAATGATGCGTGGAAATCTTACACGAATCAGTGACGATGATGATACTTGTTGTTTTAGTTTCCAAGTTAATATTTCTCAAAAATTTATTCGAGACACTACGAGTATATTGCTGAGGTGAAACTGCATCGCCGAGGTGAACTCTTCTGTGTCTCTGTGTCAATGTTATCAATCATGCCTCGACTGCTGGCGCTCTGGAGAAGATTTGTGACACACTCCCCACAAGGTGCCTTGAGGTGCGACACGCATCAGCCCCTTCCCCTCACCAATGCGAGGACCCGTATTCAAAAACGCTCTGCTCGGCCATTCTGACTAGTTTCAAAAACTACAGAAATAATTAGTTAGATTCTCAAAAGTGTTTATTTTGTTGATAGTGTACAAATCTTCTTAATCTGTCACTAGAAATATTAAATAGAAACCTTAAAAACTCGTATGACTTCAACTAGAGCAGTGGTTCTTAACCTTTTTCAGTGTATGCACCCCTTTCAGATCAGCAGTCACTTCTCGCACCCCCTGACTTAATGAAATAAAGAAAAAAGCTAAAATACTAAGTTGTTGTGCTGTGTATTAATAACAAAACCACTTTTCCTTTTTTAATCATCATTCACAAAGCTTACAGAACACTGCTGTAACAAAAGAATTATTATTATTTTTGTTTTTTTATTGAAAAAAATATTGCGTATATAAAACTATATTTTGCTTTAATTGTCCATCCTCGCACTCCTTAGAAACTGGCCTCGCACCCCCTAGGGATGCGAGCACCCCTGTTTAAGAACCACTGAACTAGAGCCTTTTGATTTTAATCGAGGTGGGCGCAGAATTTTCCCAGAATATGGTCATTAGTCCGACAGTGGAACATTTGTAGGATGATGATGATGATGATGAAGATGATAATGATGATGATAATGATGATGGTGATGATGCGACACACGCGTTGATTCCGTGTTAATGTTAAAGGTTTAGCTTCCATTCACACAAACTATTTTCACTGTATTTAGTATTTACTATTCATCTTCCTACCTCTCTCCTTCCCTCCTCCCAAGCTTTCCCTCCGCAATTGATTAATCTCTCTCTCTCTCTCTCTCTCTCTCTCTCTCTCTCTCTCTCTCTCTCTCTCTCTCTCTCTCTCTCTCTCTCTCTCTCTCTCTCTCTCTCTCTCTCTCACTTTTTTCAACAATGTGTCCTCCCTATAAAACAATATTACATGTGGTGTTCCTCAAGGATCTGTTCTTGGCCCGGTTCTTTTCTTATTATAAATTAATGATATTGTTCGAGCCAGCAATAAACATAAATTCCTGCTTTTCCCTGACGACACAATCATTTTTATCCAAGACCATAACCTGGGAAAGATTTCACACATTTTAAATTCTGATCTACTTATCGAATTGGTTTAAGAGTAACAAACTGACTCTAAATATTAATAAAACCCAGTTTATTATGTCTAGGCCTCTCATGACACATCCAGGACATACATTAATTAAGATGAATAATATTACTTTGCATGAAAGTTTTGAATATAGTTTCTTGGGCATATTTATAGATCAGAAATTGAAGTGGAAAAATCATCTTGACACAATAACATCTAAATCATCATTATTAATTGGAATCATATACCATCTCAGGAACTCTCTAAATGTAGGATGTTTACGCCAAATTTGCTTCATATTAATATACCCTCATGTACTGTACTGCTCTGCCTTATAGGGAGGCGCCTAAAAAAACTTCCATTGAAAACTATTCATCACTCAAAAAAGAAAAAAAATCATTACGTACCATGTTCTTCAAAAAACGCTTGGATCACATACA
>NC_087153.1:24114010-24131510 GCF_035594125.1 Scylla paramamosain | reverse complement strand
GTTGAAAGAGTTTGACTAGGCAAGGTGCAAGCACGGAGGCGCAGTTTCGGAGAACAATAAAAAGACACCTTATCAGGTCTATAAGCCTTCCGAGGGTTTAGGCCAGCGAGGGCATGGAAAACATTATTGCGAAAAATTTTAATAGGTAGCATGAAGAAGTCAGAGGATGGAGGAGAGGGAGGAACAAGCCGAGAATCGTCCAAGGTAGAGTTTTTAACAAAGGTTTGAGCAAAGAGTTCAGCTTTAGAGATAGATATGATAGCAATGGTGCCATCTGGTTGAAATAAAGGAGGGGAAGAAGAAGAAGCAAAGTTACTCGAGATGCTTTAGGCTAGTTGCCAGGAGTCACGAGGGGAGTTAGATCTTGAAAGATTTTGACACTTTCTGTTAATAAAGGAGTTTTTGGCTAGTTGGAGAACAGACTTGGCATGGTTCCGAGCAGAAATATAAAGTGCATGAGATTTTGGTGATGGAAGGCTCAAGTCCCATTTGTGGGCCACCTCTCTATCATGTATAGTACGAGAACAGGCTGTGTTAAACCAAGGTTTGGAAGGTTTAGGTCGAGAAAAGATTGAGGAATGTACGCCTCCATGCCAGACACTATCACATCTGTTATGCGCTCGGCACACAGAGACGGGTCTCTGACACGGAAGCA
Source organism: Scylla paramamosain (assembly GCF_035594125.1). NCBI lineage: Eukaryota > Metazoa > Arthropoda > Malacostraca > Decapoda > Portunidae > Scylla > Scylla paramamosain. The sequence continues at coordinate 24,130,855 of NC_087153.1, read as the reverse complement.
GAAGTCATTCGAAGGAAAATCTGCAAAATACCTCCTCAGGTCCCCCCAACTAGCAGAGGCAAAACGCCAAAGGCACCTCCGGTTAGATGGGTCCTTAGGAGAGACTGGAGCGATAGCATAAGATACAGATATGAGATTGTAATCGGAGGAGCCCAACGGAGAAGAGAGGGTAACAGCATAAGCAGAAGGATTAGAGTTTAGGAAAAGGTCAAGAATGTTGGGCGTATCTCCAAGACGGTCAGGAATACGACTAGGGTCTTGCACCAATTGCTCTCGGTCGTGGAGGACAGCAAAGTTGAAGGCTAATTCACCAGGATGGTCAGAGAAGGGAGAGGAAAACAAAAGCTGGTGGTGAACATTTAAGTCTCCAAGAATGGAGATCTCTGCAAAAGGAAAGAGTCAGAATGTGCTCCACTTTGGAAGTTAAGTAGTCAAAGAAATTCTTATAGTCTGAGGAGTTAGGTGAGAGGTATACAGCACAATTAAATTTTGTTTGATAGTAACTCTGTAGTCGTTGCCAGATGGTGGAAAACTTGAAAGATTCGAGAGCGTGGGCACGAGAGCAGGTTAAGTCATTGCGCACATAAACGCAACATTGGATTGAAAACGAGGATAGAGAAAGTAGACGGGAACAGAGAAGGGGTTACTGTCAGTTGCCTCAGACACCTGTGTTTCAATGAGGAAAAGAAGCTGAGGTTTAGTGGAGGAGAGGTGATATTCTACAGATTGAAAATTAGATCTAAGACCGCGAATGCTGCAAAAGTTAATGAAGTCAAGATATTTAGGGTCGATACCAAAAGGACAGTCCGACATGGGGACATTTGTGGTCCCCCCACCAGATGGGGACTCCGAGGCTGATGTAGGAGTCGCCATGATAATTTTAAATTTTGAGTAAAGGGTGTGTGGATAATTAGATGCATGTAGTTTTGTGTGAAGGAAGAGAGTTGTCTTTAGAGAGCAGGCTGTGTCTACCCCCTTGTGTTGTGAGACACAAAGGGACACGTTCAGTGAGCTCACAGCTGGGTTTAATGATAAGTTCACAGCACCCCCGATCCAGTACTTTAGTCCTCACTGGCAGTAATTATCGTTTCGGCAGGTGCCTACTGCCTCCTACAGTTCACTGACCTAATGGCTATGAAGCTTACTAACAGGCTAACTAGAAGACTAACTCAACTGACTGACTAACTGACATAATGTACAGGGTGGTTAACTAACTAACTGGTAACTAACTGACTGAGTCTTCAAATTCCTCACTGAGTGACATCCCTCTCACTTATGTTCTACACATAATTAGTGATTCAGTGTGATTAAAAAATATGAGAGAGAGAGAGAGAGAGAGAGAGAGAGAGAGAGAGAGAGAGAGAGAGAGAGAGAGAGAGAGAGAGAGAGAGAGAGACTGCCAATAATGGGGGTGGTCTGGCCTGCAGCAGGTTGCCTCCTAATGAGCCACGCCCGAGACAGGTCACGAATCTCTCTCTCTCTCTCTCTCTCTCTCTCTCTCTCTCTCTCTCTCTCTCTCTCTCTCTCTCTCTCTCTCTCTATCTGTTAATCACACTGAATCACTATTTGCATGTAGTACATAAATGAGAGAGAGAGAGAGAGAGAGAGAGAGAGAGAGAGAGAGAGAGAGAGAGAGAGAGAGAGAGAGAGAGAGAGAGAGAGAGAGACAGAGACAGAGAGAGAGAGAGAGAGAGAGAGAGAGAGAGAGAGAGAGAGAGAGACAGAGAGATACAGAGAGAGAGAGAGAGAGAGAGAGAGAGAGAGAGAGACAGAGAGAGAGAGAGAGAGAGAGAGAGAGAGAGAGAGAGAGAGAGAGAGAGAGAGAGAGAGAGAGAGTATTGAAAATAAGAAATATAAAAACTATCATTTCACAAAGACGCTTAAGGGAAGGACGAGGAGGAGGAAGAAGAGGCGAGGAAGAGGACAGGAGGAGGACAAGAGGAGGAGGAGGAGGAGGAGGAGGTACTAGTGGAAGGGTAGCTGGTGTATTCTTAAGAGGATTTGGGACGATGTACGGCGTGGGCGTGTTGTTGATAGATAGATAGGTAGATAGATAGGTAGATACGTAGGTGGACAGGTAGACAGACAGATAATTAGTACGACAAATAGATAGGTAGATAGTTAGATATATAGATAGTTAGATAGACAGATAGATAGATGGATGAATGGATGGATAAATAAATAATAGATAGATTATTTGATAGAGAGATATATAGGGTGTTTGATGATATGATAGATTGGTAAACAGATAGACAGACATATAGTTAGACAAACACTTAGAGAAGCAGATATATTGTTTGATGAATAGATAGATAGTAGACAGATAGATAGGTAAATAGTACGCTAAACCGACGAACAAATAAACAGATGGAGAGCTTCATGGATGCATACATACATACATACATACATACATACATACGTATATAGATGTATAGAAACATTGATCATATCACCCTCCACTTTTGTTCCTCACCATCGTCACCGCCACCAGTTAACACCGCCATCACCACCACCAATACTCCCATCACCATTAATTCCTTTACCCAACTACCACCACCAACATCACCAACTCTACCATTATCTTCATTACAACTCCTACCCTTCACCACCACCACTACTACCACTACCAAAACCAAAACCACCACCTCCACCACCACCATCACTCCCATAACCGTCGAAGGGGAACGTGACGTCTAATGAAGATGCCGACGTTTCCATCTGACGCTAAAGGGAAGGTGAGGTCGAGGGAGGGAGGGAGGGAGGGAGGGTTGCGGGGACTGGTGGCGGCAGAGAGATCGAGAGAAGGTGAAGCTGAGGAGTGATGAAGGGCTGGTAGGGGTGAATGGAAGGGCGTGATGACCTCCCAGTTGGCGGCCCTAGAATACTAGAGAGAGAGAGAGAGAGAGAGAGAGAGAGAGAGAGAGAGAGAGAGAGAGAGAGAGAGAAGGATGGAGAGGGAGATGTTGGATGGAAATTTGAGAAGCTGTAGGCGGTATATAAGGGAAAAGTAATCAGAATCGGATTGACCAAGAGAGAGAGAGAGAGAGAGAGAGAGAGAGAGAGAGAGAGAGAGAGAGAGATATTAGAAGTCAATTCATTTCAGCTCCTCAACCTACCCAAACTTTTTTCTCATTTCGTCTCATCCTCACTCGTCTCTCTCTCTCTCTCTCTCTCTCTCTCTCTCTCTCTCTCTCTCTCTCTCTCTCTCTCTCTCTCTCTCTCTCTCTCTCTCTCTCTCTCTCTCTCTCTCTCTCTCTCTCTCTCTCTCTCTCTCTCTCTCTCCTTAGTTTCTTACATGCCATCACAGAAAGAGAGAGAGAGAGAGAGAGAGAGAGAGAGAGAGAGAGAGAGAGAGAGAGAGAGAGAGAGAGAGAGAGAGAGAAAGTACCTGATCAGAAAAGTAGTCCCAAGATTTCTATACCAGAGAAGGAGAGCCACAGTTAATACGTGATGATGCTTCAGATGAAACGACCAGACTTCTCTTTCCTCTTTTTTTCTAGCCCCCCTCTCTCTCTCTCTCTCTCTCTCTCTCTCTCTCTCTCTCTCTCTCTCTCTCTCTCTCTCTCGCTTCTTTTGATGATATAGGAATTATTTGTTGGGGCCATACACACACACAGACACAAAAAAAGAGAGAGAAGAAGAAGAAGAAGAAGAAGAAGAAGGAGAGAGAGAGAGAGAGAGAGAGAGAGAGAGAGAGAGAGAGAGAGAAGATAGCAGACAGTGGCTTTGATTTCATAATGGCCCTAAGGTAATATTACCCCATAAGGAGAGAGAGAGAGAGAGAGAGAGAGAGAGAGAGAGAGAGAGAGAGAGAGAGAGAGAGAGAGAGAGAGAGAGAGAGAGAGAGAGAGAGAGTGGTCAAGGGAGATAAGCCAGTAATGAGGGAAGGGGAATACAGAAGTCAACAATACCAAGATGGAAACACGTCAGGAGATCGGACAGAAATTTTCAATCAAGAGGGAAAACTCCTTTTTTTTTTGAGGTCTTTGTGTTATTATTATTATTATTGTTATTATTATTATCATTATTATCATTATTATTATTATTATTATTATTATTATTATTATTATTATTATTGATGTTGATGTTGTTGTCGTTGTTATTGTTGTTGTTGATGGTGGTGGTGATGGTGGTGGTGCTGGTGGCGGTGTCGTCAGTGCTTGTTTTTATCGGTGTTGTAGTAGTCGTAGTAGTAGTAGTAGTAGTAGTAGTAGTAGTAGTAGTAGTAGTGGTAGTAGTAGTAGTAGTAGTAGTAGTAGTAGTAGTAGTAGTAGTAGTAGTAGTAGTAGGAGTAATAGTAGTAGTAGTAGTAATAACAGCTGTTGTTGTTGTTGTTGTTGTTTCTGTTGTCGTAGCATCAATAGCGGTAACATTAGTAGAGTAGTAGTAGTAGTAGTAGTAGTAGTAGTAGTAGTAGTAGTAGTAATAATAATAATAATAATGATAATAATAATAATAATAATAACAGTAGCACCATTAGCAGCAACACCAGTAGTAATAGTAGTAGTAGTAGTAGTAGTAGCACCAACAGTAGCAACACCAGTAGTAGTAGTAGTAGTAGTAGTAGTAGTAGTAGTAGTAGTAGTAGTAATAGTAGTATTAGTAGTAATAATAGTAACAGTATCAGTAGCAACAGTAGTAAAAGTAGAGCAATAGTAAGACGTGTGGTAGTGGCAACAGCAGCAGCAGCAGTTTGAGGATCATGTCAGTCTACTCTAATAACGCTCTTTACTTCAAGTCTGTTTCACGGGTCTCCTTCCCTCAAAGACGCTGCTACTACTCGTACTTGCCATCCTCTCCCTCCGTCCTCCTCTCCCCTTCCTTCTGTCCTACATCTTACCGTCTCTCACTCGCTCGTCCATGCTTGTAAAGAGAGAGAGAGATCCTCGCTATAGTTAAACGCGTACCCGCTTAGTAGAAGTTCAGTAGGATCTTTGTTATAGAAGGTGTGATATTTGGTATGTGTCTCCCTTTATCTTCCCCTCATTTTCCTCCTCATCCTCCTTTTTTTCCTCCTCCTCCTCCTCCTCCTCCTCCTCCTCCGAGAGTACGCTAGGTAATGAAGCAAACCAACTTACAGTAAGAGTTACCGTTTTATGTCATCTTAGAAAGGCTCGTGGTATGACCACCTCTATACACTTATTTTCTTTTTCCTTCTCCTGCGTCTCCTCTTCCTCATCATCATCATCATCATCATCATCATCATCATCATCATCATCATCATCATCATCATCATCATCATCATCATCATCATCATCATCACTACATATCATTGTGGGGATTATAAATTGTGCGGACAAGATGAGCTCACCCACATCACACATCTCCACAGACTTGATCCTTTCCAGAGTGGCCACTAGCTAAGGGTTGGTCTCATCAGTGGAAGGCGGAGAGTTGTCACTCCCCAGTGGGAAGCACAGACGTGGTGTTCTTTGTGGGTCAGCTGCTCGGGTTATTAATTAAGGATAATTAAGTCCTCTTTAATTTGTTAATTGCTTGGCTGAAAATGCAAGGATTTAGATTAAGCCAGGAGAACCCTGAGAAAGCTTGGAATTAAAAAGTGCAATGTTACCAGAATGCACCTGAATCAAGATGGCGCCTTTCCCTCTCATATGGTTAGGCTGTGACGTTACGGTATCCGAGCCCCTTCCTCATAGCTGACTTCTTTTTAATACTTGTTCACGTGATATAAATCTAATACCACTCCCCTTAACCTTAACTTTAACCTAATCCAACGTAAGTACAACAATATTACTACATCATTTATCCTGTTTAGCCAAGACCAGGATCAAGTGCAGTATTATAAAAAAACAAATCCCTCAGTTATCATCATCATTATCATCATCATCATCATCATCATCATCATTAACAACAACAACTCTTTCGTTATTCATTACATTCATGTCACCATCATCTCCATTCTCATCGTCTCCATTATAATCATCATCCACATCGTCTTCCTTACTACCACCCCGTCACCACCACACAACACCCCCATCACCACCACCACCACCACCACCACAACACCACCACCACCACCACCATCCCATCACCACCACGGCCACCACTATCCCAACCACCATCACCCCCTATCACCACCACGGCCACCACTATCCCAACCACCACCACCACACCACCACAACAACACCACCACCACTGCCATCATCACCAACTCCGTTCCACCACTCTAACCACCAATGTCTCCCCCCACTACCCAGGTGGCGTGGATCTACAAGGGCACGGGTGGCAGGACAGTACTGACAGTGGCCACGCAGGTGATCACCAAAAACCCAAGGATCTCTGCCACGCAGGAGGCACAGGCTTGGGTGCTGACGGTGACCAGTCTGACCCAGCGTGACCAGGGCGTGTACATGTGCCAGGTCAACACCAAGCCGGCCAGGAAGCAGCTCGGGTATATCAGGGTGGTGGGTGAGTAATGGGCTCGTGTTTGAATAGCGTGCTGGTGATGCAGTGGTACTCTTCCATAACAAACAGTAACCGTAAACACCTTCCTTCACTCTCTCTCTCTCTCTCTCTCTCTCTCTCTCTCTCTCTCTCTCTCTCTCTCTCTCTCTCTCTCTCTCTCTCTCTCTCTCTCTCTCTCAGATACCATGACTAGTTTACCTCTGATTCAGTACTCAGTGTGGAATAGTGTAGTTAAATCAGAGTCTACCCAAAACCCAGTGTATTGCTGTTTCAAATTTTCTGCATTAACTGATATACATAATTAAGATAATTCTGCCAACATTATTTTTATCAGCAAATGACTCTCCTCGTATACGTTCATAACTCTTAGTTATTTAATTATTAGATGGTTTTCGTTCATGAATACATCAAAATATTTCCACTTTTATTGTAATGTTCATTTATTTTCTCTTCAGCGTTTCCACAGTCTTTCTTTCCAGCCTTTTAGTCACATTTCGTCACTTTAATATTAATTGCCTTCAGCACATTACACTGAAGTCATCAACTTTCGATAAAATATCTGTCTCACACAGTATTCAGTATGCACATTCATTATTATTTTAATGTGTTTTTAATAAACTCTTCATTATACCCATATTTAGGTGCCGAACAATTATCATTTTGACTTCTTGAGTTATCAGCATACAATTATTAAATAACAGGGGGACAGAATACACCCTTCTGGGGTATTTACATCTAGTAAGTTAGGCGTACTGAGTCGTCTCCGCCAGTTTTTCTAATATCCCCCCACACACCAGCTGCTGACTCCGTACAATGTCCTTATCCGTCCATGTATGAGGTACGCTTCATATAGTACTTGGGATGGGAGTTTCCACTCATACCGCTCTTTTATCCATGGTGGAATCAAAAGTTTTTCATCTTGTCAACTCCATTCCTCTAACTGATTGTCTACAGTCTCCCTCTCATCGCCGCAGTGTTGCATGTCTTGCTTTCTTCTACAGCTGTTTTCACGCAAACTGCTCCTCTGATCTTGTTAACTGTATGTTAACTTTGGTGTTCTGAGACGTCTCCGCCAGTTTTTCTCACCCCCAGCTGCTAACTCTGTACAAGGGCCTTATCCGTCCATGTATGGAGTATGCTTCACATGTCTGGGGGGTTCCACTCATACTGCTCTTCTAGACAGGGTGGAATCAAAAGCTTTTCGTCTCATCAACTCCTCTCCTCTAACTGACTGTCTTCAGCCTCTCTCTCACCGCCGCAATGTTGCATATCTAGCTGTCTTCTACCGCTATTTTCATGCTAACTGCTCTTCTGATCTTGCTAACTGCATGCCTCCCCTCCTTCCGCGGCCTCGCTGCACAAGACTTTCTTCTTTGTCTCACCCCTATTCTGTCCACCTCTCTAACGCAAGAGTTAACCAGTATTCTCAATCATTCATCCCTTTCTCTGGTAAACTCTGGAACTCCCTGCCTGCTTCTGTATTTCCACCTTCCTACGACTTGAATTCCTTCAAGAGGGAGGTTTCAAGACACTTATCCACTAATTTTTTATCACTGCTTTGACCCTTTTATGGGACTGGCATTTCAGTGGGCATTTTTTTATTAAATTTTTGTTGCCCTTGGCCAGTATCCTTCCTACATAAAAAAAAAAATGTCTCCCCTCCTACCGCAGCCTCGTTGCACAAGACTCTTCTTTCTCTCACCCCTATTCTGTCCACCTCTCTAATGCATGAGTTAAGCAGTATTCTCAATTATTCATCCCTTCCTCTGGTAAACTGTGAAACTCCTTGTCTGCTTTTGTATATCCGCCTTCCAATGACTTGAACTCTTTCAAGAGGGAGGTTTCAAGACACTTATCTTCCAATATATGATTATCCCATTTGAATTAACTTTGGGAAACAACACTCAAGTGGGCCTTTTTTTCAAATTCCTATTACCCTTGGTCAGTGGCCGTCTTACATAAAGAAAATTAGCATTTGCATTAATAACAGCAGACCCTTCTAGTATTTACAGTAATAGACTGTAACCTTTACAAGACAACTTAAAATTGTAACAGATGCACTACAGATATAAATCATTAAGATTCTTGCATATGCATTTCTCGTTATCAAAATGTTTACTATTAATGTTGTAATGACCCCTTCTATATTTCCTTCTAATAAATAGACATCATATCTCTAAGTGTATGAATATCGTTAACACACAGAAACCTCCACTCTGCCCCTTCACTTACACTGCATACAGACACAACGCATTACCAAACCAATAAGCCCTACACCTTCCCTATACACAACAGTAGTCGGTCGCAGATTACACCTTTCTCTTTCCTTGTACTGTAGCTCACTTCCCTATAAAGCTAAATTTAGTGCAGAGTAATACGAGTACACTTAAATCAAGTCACGTGTTTGATCTGTTGTTTGATGTTCACGTGTTACTTGTGCAATTATTAACAGCGATTTTTTTTTTTTTTTTCAGATCAATAACTCCAGCCTGTATTTTGAAACGCTTGAATCTTTCATTAGTATTATTTTCAAATACCACGGAAGTTATTAATCGAGTTATCTTGAATGTTTTTTTTTACCAATAGATTATATAAGATTCTAGTTAAACTATCATGAATTCGTGAAAATATCTTTGAGAACCTTAGTAACTTTAACTAAAGCGTATTAAAAGCAAGCTGAAACGTTTAAGAAAACATTAGAAGGAATCTTAACATAAAATGTGTAAAGTTTTAAAACAACTGCTTGACCACGTAAAATGTTACTTAACCATTCAAGCACATGAGGGACCAAATTCGTTACTTTAATCCTTTTACATTTTATTCATTGATAACCAAACGTCTTAAAACTTCACAACTGACTAGCCCTTCCTGCCCTTCATAGTCAGTGTTATATCCGACTCATCCAATTGAAAATTCCCTTTTATTGAAATTATGATGCGAATATACTGAGCTCATTCACATACTTAACAATGTCTTCTGATTCACATCAGGGATACCACTTTTCGTATGACTAGTAAGATGAAACGAGGGAAAAATGAAGGAAGAGGAGGAGGATGTCGAGAAAAGAAGGAAAAGAAGAAAAGAGAGAGAGAGAGAGAGAGAGAGAGAGAGAGAGAGAGAGAGAGAGAGAGAGAGAGAGAGAGAGAGAGAGAGAGAGAGAAATAATCAGTAAGAGAAAGACTACTGACCCATAATGAGGTTACCTGCATCAGAAGACAACTTTATTTTGCAGACCTTCAACAGACAGAAAAGTTAGAAGGTGGAGAAGGAGGTGGAAAAAGAGGAGGATGAGGAGGAAGAGGAAGAGGAGGAGGTGGAGGAAGAGGAAGTGGAGGAGGTGGAGGAAGAAGAGGAAAAGGAGGAAAAGAAGGAGAGTACTCGTAAGTAGAAAACGAAAAAGAGAAAGTAACGGTGTTGGATATGAAAAAAAAATGCAAAGGCAATACAAATAAAAAATAATAATGCCATTAGAGAGAGAGAGAGAGAGAGAGAGAGAGAGAGAGAGAGAGAGAGAGAGAGAGAGAGAGAGAGAGAGAGAGAGAGAGAGAGAGAGAGCTGCACGCAGTCATATCGACCAAATGAGGAAACGTAGGAAATAAACATAAAATATAATGGTGATGGGGGAGGAGGAAGAGGAGGAGGAGGAGGAGGAGGAGGAGGAGGAGGAGGAGCAAAAGAGAAAAGGAAAAGGATGAATAACTAAACTATTAATAGGAAGTGTGGACAAAATATTATCACGAAAGGAAATAATAATGAAAGTGAAACAAGACAAGCGAGAGAGAGAGAGAGAGAGAGAGAGAGAGAGAGAGAGAGAGAGAGAGAGAGAGAGAGAGAGAGAGAGAGAGCAACAAAGAAAGGAAGATATATAAGTAGATAAAAAGACCATCAGTTGCCAATGGTCGTGCAGGTGATGGGGATTGGTCACGGTTGATAAGGAGGAGGAGAAGGAGGAGAGAAGGGTACCCGTATAATAAATGGTGTTTACTGAGAGAGAGAGAGAGAGAGAGAGAGAGAGAGAGAGAGAGAGAGAGAGAGAGAGAGAGAGAGAGAGAGAGAGAATGTGATCATCCTGTGTGTGTGTGTGTGTGTGTGTGTGTGTGTTCTCTTTGTTTTGTATGATACACACACACACACACACACACACACACACACACACACACACACACAAAACCTTTACTTATCACACCAGTCGTATTGTTTGTTATCTAGTTTCAATAAGTGACGTACACTTTTTTCTGTTGGTACCATCATGAAAGTAGGTGTTGGCCTGATACCTGAGAGTTTAATTAAGTATGTAGCTATCAGGAAAATTCTCTCTCTCTCTCTCTCTCTCTCTCTCTCTCTCTCTCTCTCTCTCTCTCTCTCTCTCTCTCTCTCTCTCTCTCTCTCTCTCTCTCTCTCCGTCAGTAAGCTGAATGTTTGCTGACTAGGTAAGGGGCACAGCTTTATCTTGTTATGTTTTTATAGTCACGGTCAATAATCAATTAATCCGCCGCGCTCACCTCCACTGAGATTAGCATTTCTTCCACAGTCTCAAGTCCTCACATCTTCTTAGAGTTTGTCAGTTGTCAGGTTTTGTAAGGAAACTGTCAGGAAATCACATAACACAATGGAAATGACCGCAGGTTACTCGACTTTTGATCATATTCCAAGATGACCATTTTCCAGGGTGAGTCACTGGAGGCTTAGGTATGACTTCCATGATTACGAAAACTGACCCCAGGGAATTTTATGTGGCAGTACATTACCAACTTTGACCTATGGAATTGTTACGTACACATGCAAAATTACCAACCAGAGCGAGGTGATTCTTGAGTAATATGAGGTCCACGCGTCAGCCAGGTCGTGAAATGTGACTGGTGACTGCCCGCACCGAGAAATGACCCGCTCTTTGTGCACTGTGTGGCGTCAGGGTCATTTTCTCTCTCTCTCTCTCTCTCTCTCTCTCTCTCTCTCTCTCTCTCTCTCTCTCTCTCTCTCTCTCTCTCTCTCGTTTTTCATGCTTACATCTCCTCATTCGTCTCACCATTATCTCGCATATTTTTTTTTCAGTCCTCATCTTTCGTGTGTTTTTTTTTTTTTCATTTCTTCACATTTTATTATAGTATTATTTCCTTTCTTCACTTTTTCCATTGTTCCATTCCCTCGTTCATCTCCCCCAATTATCTCACAATATTTTTCACCTTTCATTCTTTCGCTCTCATTCTCATTTCTCTCTACGTTTTAATGCCTCTTTTCTTCCTTCCTCTCACTCCATTGCTCCAGTCCTCCCTTGTGGCTCCATCCCCCCATCCCTGCTTCACCATTCCCCTACACCAGGTACTTCTAATGTACTCATGCACCCGCTAGGAGTCAACGCGAATTCAGGAGGAGATTGATGAAGATGTTTGAAGGGTGCCCGAGTATAGTACCATGTTATAGTTTGTGAGTATGTGATTGTGTATCGCCTTCCACCCGAAATTCAGTACTTCGCCCACTGGAATTGTTGATTGTTCATTGCTGGATAGATGTTGTATTCGTTCTGAAAAGCAAATGTATGTTTATGTTTATGGAAGATGGAATTGAGTAGTTACGTGTAAGCAGTTTCTGGAATGAATATCATCTTCCTGGAATTATTCTCAAAGGATATAATGATATAATGAAGGTTTGTTCCATTATGTCTCTGAGAATCACGTCTGGCACCTTACACACACACACACACACACACACACACACACACACACACACACACACACACACACTCACACACATCGCAGCATGATTCTCATTGTGGCGGAGGGCGAGGCCAGGCAGACCAGTTGGTAGGGCGTCCTGGGGTGTCGCCGCACTGCTGTTTATGCTGCGGGAATGTTGGGGTTAGGATTTAGTGTCTATTATTCAATCTCTTATTGCTGCATCGCTGTCATGGAGGTGAGGGAGCGTGAAATACTATAAATTGGCTTTGTAGTTCACAGGTCACTGGAACTTTGTCCTTCAATTTTCCAGATTACTCTATCCTTCCTCTCACTTCCTTTATGTTTACATTATTACTTCCTCTTTTACTTCCATTTTCATCAACTCCTATCATCCTCATCACTATTCACCACTGTGCCCCTCATCCACCCCTTCCTTGCAGTGCCGCCCACCATAGACGACAAGGCCAGCAGCAGTGACGTGTCGGTGAGCGAAGGAGGCGAGGCTGTGTTGACGTGTGAGGCGAGTGGAGACCCTCAACCCGCCATCCGCTGGGTGAGGGAGGACGGCCAACCGCTACCTGCCACTGCCAATGCTTCAGTCTCCGGTAAATATTGATAGTGTTGATGAGTGAAGTGTTTCCGTCACTGCCAAATGAATGCTGAGAATGACTGATTAGTAACCAGAGATGCAATAAAAAAAAAAATAATAATAATAATAATAATAATAAAATAAAAATATGTAGGAGTGCTAAGAGTTTCGTTCGTTCCGTAATGTCTTTACTCAGATTAAGACGATTATTTGGCTGATTTCCCACGTGCAACTTAAGATTAAGTAGCTGTATTTTTTTTCTTCACCTCTCTCTCTCTCTCTCTCTCTCTCTCTCTCTCTCTCTCTCTCTCTCTCTCTCTCTCTCTCTCTCTCTCTCTCTCTCTCTCTCTCTCTCTCTCTCTCTCTCTCTCTCTCTCTCTCTCTATATATATATATATATATATATATATATATATATATATATATATATATATATATATATATATATATATATATATATATATATATATATATATATATATATATATATATTGTAGAAGTATTCTGAATAAAATAGACTTGCTTAGAGGAATGGCGTGTGTAGAGAACCTTGATATCATCACTTTAACAGAAACTTGGTTATATATGTCAGGAAAAGTATTTAATCCAGAGGTTAAGAGAGATGGTTATACACTATTCTATAAAGACAGGGAAAACAGGAGAGGAGGGTGCATCGCGCTATACGTTAGGACACATTATAGTGTTGTATTAACAGTAGAATCAAAATAGATAGCAAAACAGAGTCAATATGAATAGATATTAAGGAATGATCTTAGTCAATAGTACTGGGAGTAGTGTACAGGCCACCGAACAGTACGAGGGAAATTAACACCTCATTGTGACAGGAAATAAATAGAGCAGGAAGGTACAGGTATGTGTGGTAGGAGATTTTAATTTTAGGAATAGTGACTGGAGCCTGATGGTGGGTAACAGGGAAGCAGAGGAATTTCTTAAGGTAATTCAGGATTATTATTTTTTTTTTTTTAAGCAGGTAGTAGTAGAACCCACATGGGGTAACAATATTCTAGATTTAATTCTTGCTAACAGGGAGGACGCAGTTATGCAGGTAGAGGTTGAAAGACAGGTAGGTAACAGTGACTATTGGGAAAGTAGGTACAAATTAAAATGGGAGGAAACTTTTAGAAGCAAAAAAAAAATAATAATAATAACAAATAAAAAACATTAGTAAAATACTTGACTTTAGGAGAGCAGATTTTGAGGAATTTAAAAGGTACCTCCAAGGAGTTGACTAGCAACGGATGCAGGGTGAGGTCAGATCCGGGACGGAGTTGACAGAGATAAGGCAGGATGAGAGAAGTGAGGTGAGGTGTGAGGGTGTAGGGCAAGAGGACGGAAGAAGTGTCCGGTAGGGACGGAGGAGGGAGAGAGGGGGGGATATGTTGGAGGGTCAGGTCGGGCTGAGATAAGAACATAAGAACATAAGAAATAAGGGAAGCTGCAAGAAGCGACCAGGCTTACACGTGGCAGTCCCTGTATGAAACACTCCTACCTATTTCCACCTATCATCCCCATCCATAAACTTGTCTAATCTTCTCTTAAAGCTCTCTAGTGTCCTAGCACTAACTACATGATTACTGAGTCCGTTCCACTCATCTACCACTCTATTCGAGAACCAATTTTTTCCTATCTCCTTCCTAAACCTAAATTTTTCAAGCTTGAACCCGTTATTTCTTGTTCTACCCTGGTTGCTGATCCTAAGAATTTTGCTTACATCTCCCTTGTTATAACCCTTATACCACTTAAAGACCTCTATCAGGTCCCCTCTTAACCTACGTCTCTCTAGAGAATGTAAATTTAACCGCTTCAACCTCGCTTCGTAAGGAATACTCCTCATCCCCTGTATCCTTTTAGTCATTCTCCTCTGTACTGATTCTAATAGACCTATATCTTTCCTGTAATGTGGGGACCAGAACTGCACAGCGTAGTCTAGATGAGGTCTGACCAGCGCCAAGTATAACTTTAATATTACCTCCGGCCTTCTACTTTTAACACTCCTAAAAATGAATCCTAGTACCCTATTTGCCTTGTTTCTGGCTTCTATGCATTGTTTCCCTAGACGGAGTTCAGAGCTAACTATAACTCCTAAATCTTTCTCGTACCCTGTACCTACCAGAGTTTGGGTGTTTAATGTGTACCTATTGTGTGGGTTTCCTCTACCTACGCTAAGCACTTTGCATTTATTGATATTAAATTGCATTTGCCATCTATCCGTCCATTCATTCATTCTATCTAAGTCTGTCTGCAAGGCGATGGCATCCGCTTCTGACCTAATTAATCTACCTATCTTTGTGTCATCCGCAAATTTACTAACATCGCTATTAATTCCACTATCCAAGTCATTGATATATATTAGAAATAATAATGGCCCTAATACTGATCCCTGTGGCACCCCACTAATGACATGACCCCACTCGGATTTCGAGCCGTTTATTAGCACTCTCTGTCGCCTGTTACCAAGCCATGACCCTATCCAACCTAACACCTTCCCATCTATCCCGTGCTCCCTAACCTTTCTCAGGAGCCTTTGATGGGGCACCTTGTCGAATGCTTTACTAAAGTCCAGATATAAGATATCATAACTATCTCCATTATCTACTGCCTCGTACACCTTACTGTAAAAACTTAACAAGTTTGTCAGGCAAGACTTCCCCTTCGTGAAGCCATGCTGTGACTGATTTATCAAGTTATGTTTGTCTAAATGTTCCCTAATGTTCCTGGCTATTATTGACTCTAACATTTTACCTACAACTGAAGTTAAGCTGACCGGTCTATAATTAGACGCTAAAGTTTTATCCCCTTTCTTAAAGATGGGTACTACATTAGCCTGCCTCCACATTTCTGGTACCTCACCCGACTCCAGTGATTTCCTAAAGACAGAAACTAACGGCTCACTAATAATCTTTTTACATTCCTTCAGTACTCTGGGATATATTTCATCAGGTCCTGGTGACTTGAACTTTTTTAGCCTATCTATCTCCTGCTCCACTATCTCCCTAGTTATGGAAATATCCGTCAGCTTCTCATACTCATCTGCTCTAAACACCTGTTCACTATCTGGCATATCCTGCATGTTTTCCTGAGTGAAGACAGTTAAAAAATAATCATTCAGAAGTTTACTAATCTCCTCCCCAGAACTAACCAGCTCCCCATCTGCTGCCTTTAATGGACCTACAGTATCCTTATTTTTCGTCCTGTATACCTGATAAAATCCCTTGGGGTCCGTCTTCGCCTGGCTGGCTACCTTTAATTCATAATTTTCCTTAGCTTTCCTCGTTAACTTCCTGACTGTTCTAACTAATTCATTATACTGTGTCCTTAAAACTTCTTCACCTGCCCTTAATCTCTTATATATACTTCTCTTACGCCCTATATAATGCTTTAACCTAGCAGTCATCCATTTAGGGTCATTTTTTTGTGATCTTATTGTTTTATACGGGATATTTGCTAATTGACCTGTATGAACTTTATCTACGAAGATGGGAGAGGTGAGGTCGAGGCGAGTAAATGAGGCAGTGGAGAGGATGGAAGGGGCTGAGATGAGGGAATTAGGTGAAGTAAATGTAGATGAGTTGTATAATTATTTCGTAGATAAATTGCATACAGGACAGTTAGCAAATATCCCGTATAGAGCAATAAGATCACAGAAAGATTATCCTAACCTAAATGGATGACTGTTATGTTAAAATACTATATAAGGCGAAAGAGAAGTATATATAAGAGATTAAAGGTAGGGGAAGAGGTTTTAAGGCCACAATATAATTAATTACTTCGAACAGTCCGGATGTTAAAGAGGAAAGCTAAAAGCAATTATGAATTAAGGGTAGCCAGCCAGACGAAGAGGGATCCCAAGGAAACTATAGGCCTATTAAAGGCAGCAGATGGGGAATTGGTTAGTTCTCGGGAGGAGATTAGTAAGATTATGAATAAGTATTTTTTTACTGCCTTCACCAAGGAAAACATGCAGGGAATGCCCAATAGTGAACAGATGTTTAGAGCAGATGACAATGAGAAGCTGACATATATTGTCATAACTAAGGAGATAGTGGAACAGGAGATAGATAGGCTAAAAAGTTCAAGACACCAGGACCAGATGAAATGTATCCCAGAGTACTTAAGGAATGCAAAGAAGTTATT
>NC_087153.1:24099010-24109010 GCF_035594125.1 Scylla paramamosain | reverse complement strand
GTAGTAGTAGTAGTAGTAGTAGTAGTAGTAGTAGTTGTCGTTATTGATGTTGTTGTTATTGTTGTTGCTGTTGTTGTTGTTGTTGTTGTTGTTGTTGTTGTTGTTGTTGCTGTTGTTATTGTTGTTGTTGTTGTTGTTGTTGTTGTTGTTGTTGTTGTTGTTGTTGTTGTAACAGCAGTAGCACCAGTTACAACGTAGTAGTAGTAGTAGTAGTAGTAGTAGTAGTAGTAGTAGTAGTGGTAGCAGCAACAGTGATAACACTAAGCAAGAGAAGCTATTTTAACTTACTGAAGCACACACACACACACACACACACACACACGCACACACACACACACACACAGCTACTAACTATCGAAACTTTCTTTTCTCCCCTCTCTCCCTCCCTTCCTGCTCATACCTCGCCTCGCCGCACCACCACAGTCCCGCCGGAGGTTGTGCAGCAGGCGGGGGACGTGGTGGTGGGCGTGGCGGGGGGCGTAGGAGGCGTGGGGGAGCTTAGGTGCAGGTTCTGGGCGTGGCCACGGAGCAAGGTGACGTGGCTGCGGGGACCCAGAGAGGTGAACCTGACGAGGAGAGGAATGACCGCCGCCACCACGAGGGAGGAGGTGTGTGTGTGTGTGTGTGTGTGTGTGTGTGTGTTGTGTGTATTTAATCTTTTTTTATGTTTTTTTTTTTTTTTGTGTGTGTGTGTGTGGGTGTGGGTGTGGGTGTGTGTTTTCTTTTTTCTCCGTGTTTTATGCCAGTGTTTGTTATTATTAACAAATTATTGTTTTTCCTTTCTGTTTTTTTTTTTTTTTTTTTTGCGTGTGTGTTTGTTTGCTTCTCATTATTTATTATGCAAGAGTGTGTGTGTGTGTGTGTGTGTGTGTGTGTGTGTGTGTGTGTGTGTGTGTGTGTGTGTGTGTGTGTGTGTGTGTGCGCGCGCGCGCGCGCGTGTGTGTGTGTGTGTGTGTGTGTGTGTGTGTGTGTGTGTGTGTGTGTGTGTGTGTGTGTGTATGTGTGTGTGTGTGTGTGTGGTGTGTGTGTGTGTGTGTGTGTGTGTGTGTGTGTGTGTGTGTGTGTGTGTGCAACAAAAATGCAGCATATGCCTCCAATATACGTAATGCGTCTGTCCGCATGTAGTAGTTCTTGTGCAATGCGTAGTGCACTGTGTCGGGCAGCTACTTAGATCTTCACCTTCTGGTCTCTTCTATTAAAGAAAGGAAGAAAAATACGACAAACGAAATAATGATCCTTTAGTCAAATTTCACTAAACTGGTCGCTTCGTGCGGTGCTCCTATGCCAGTTAAGTCAACGTTCTCTCACACGTGGCAGCTGAATCACGAAATCACAAAGCAAAATAAAAGCAAAAACAAACCGTTAACACAGACTTTCTCGCCGAGAGACGACGGAAATAATTATGGAATGTTCTTGTGGCGTGACCTGAACAAAAGTTAATATTTGTCTCTCCTTCATTGCACACGGCAAAAACAGAAAATAGAAGAAAATTATCATATATGACGTACATATGCTTGTAATCACGAGCCATCCAGTCCTGTAATCACACGAGTAGTTTTCTTGGCGGGCGGCGGCGGCTGAGGCTCTGCGGGGCGGAGGGAA
This sequence comes from Scylla paramamosain, assembly GCF_035594125.1. NCBI lineage: Eukaryota > Metazoa > Arthropoda > Malacostraca > Decapoda > Portunidae > Scylla > Scylla paramamosain. The sequence goes on along the minus strand of NC_087153.1, from coordinate 24,107,408 downwards.
CTCAAGTCTCGCCAACAAATTGCTGCACGCGACGCGAGGTCCGACAAGATTTATAGTAAGGCGAAGGCGTCAAGGTAACGAGAGAGCACCGAGACGAAAGACAGCTCACCTACCAACATTACTGGCTGAGAAAAGAACCGTCTCGCGCCTCCCGGATGTCACGTGCTAGTCCCCGTGTGGTCTCTTTCCTGGCGCAACCACACCCAAAGAGTGAAGCTAATCCTGCCTGGCGAGTCTGAACTAAATCCATGCCCTGCTTTGACCTACACGTGATGCAGGAACTATTTTTCGCAGTAAAATGAGGCAGTCCAAGGACGAGAGAGAGAGAGAGAGAGAGAGAGAGAGAGAGAGAGAGAGAGAGAGAGAGAGAGAGAGAGAGAGAGAGACCTGTGCAATACGCCATTCATGCTTGTCACCGATAGACTCGCAAACCTTCTCACTCCGTTCTTTTCATGAGGGAAGTGCTGTGGTCATAAATATATTGAATTATCATTTTATGCCACAAGCTTGGCCACAGTAATTTTTCCCGAGACTCTACACACCTGCACGAGCAAATGCGCTGCCTCTTCTCGTCCTGCTCCTGACTGTTTTCTACCATCTTTGGGTTTTTTTTTTCCCTCAGTCCTGGATGTCACTCACCTCAACTGGATTGTGCACGCCAGGTCAGACTCATACAGTATGTGTGAGGGAGGCGGTGAAATGCCTCTTCCTCGACGAGTCATGCACGTCTGTCACTAACTGATGCACCGGAGCTCCTTACTGTGTGGTAACTCTCTGGTCCCCTTATTGCGCAGCACTTGATTATCAAGTGCACCCGTTTGGGGAACCTGCGCTTCCGCTGTCGAGGGGAGGACGGAATTTTGTCTTTTTGATGGTGGAAGAGATGTGTCTTTCCGTGACATAAGGTGCTTCTCTTTACGGTGAAGGTTGTTCTTTCCATCAGCGGTAAGGCAAAAGTTTGACCGCGTATTACGTACTTATTTTTAAGTGCAATTTCATTGTTAGTTTCAAGCTCCTATATATTATTTTACATTTTGGTGATGTCTGCAGTTTAACTTCCTGTTTCTAATTCTAAATGTTTATAACCTTGTCGTTGCGCCAGGCAAGTTGTAAAAACTAGCCAACCAGTCAGATTCGACGGTAATCCCAGCCCACGACGGTAGAATGGCAAGCATCCTTCGTGTATCAGCTGAGGCTGCTCATGTCGGTGACTGAAAAGGAACATGCCTCATCGTAATCACATGCAAAGAACCGAACCCCTGCATGGGACAACACGAACCAATCACGAACGTCATTCACCATGTTCACCATATTCACACCATCACATATACTGAAGTGGTGTTTATCGGCTTGATAGTTGGGTCATTATAGTGCCAACACAAGAAACGAGATTATGACGTTGGCACCGGAGAACAAATCACACGAGCCTATATTTGGGTGTTTGCAGGTTGGTTAAACTAGGACATTTATCTTTATTACATGTTATGGTATAATCAAGGATAGGTGGTGAAGGGAGCACGGTCTGAGAAATGAAAAATTAATTGCACATATTCTCTTCTTTATTATATACTAACTTTCATATATACTGGAGTCCTGAATACCAAACAAAGCCACAGTGTTTGCTCATTCGTTGAGACTGAAATTTCTTGTTGTTCGTCGAGGTTTCATTACGGTGACTCTTTTTCTCGTGATTTTTTTGTCACTTTTTTCTTGTGACTTTTTTTCTTGTGACTTTTTTTTATTTCTTATCCTGTGAATTTTATCGTGACTTTTATTCCTGTGATTTTTTTTTTTTTCTGTGACTTTTTTTGTGCCTTTGCCTGTGATTTTTCCATGACTTTTATTCCTGTGATTTTCTTTCCTGAGACTTTTCCTGTGACTCTTTTCTGAGACTTTTTTTTCTTTTTTTTTTTTATGTAACATCTTTATGTAATTTTTTTCGTGCGATTTTTTTTTTTTTTTTTACCTTCTCTGTTTTTTTTCTTTTTTTTTCCGTGTGACTTTTCCGTGGCTTTTATTCCTGTGACGTTCTTCCCCACATTCCACCACGTCACAGCCTCAGCCCATTAGTGCTAAGTGGACTACCTTTTCCTCTGTTCCCCATGCTGCGTCCTCCTCGCCGCCGCCGCTGTCATGGTAACGACTAATTTTTTTATTGTCGACGCTGCGCCTTGACTACGACGGTGAATGACCTCACTTTTTTATTTATTTATTTTCATTGATTAATTGATTGATTTTTATTTTATTTACATATTTATTTAGCTTTCTTTAATTCAATTTATTTATTTTTATATAACAGTCATCAACAAAGAAAAAAGTTGTGTTTTGAGTTAATAAAAGAAAACGAGACTTGGAATATAGATACTCAAAGTAAATGATTAATCAAAGATGGAAACACTAAAATCATATAAACATAGAAAAATAAAAGGAACGTAGGGAAGTTTTTGAAAACTTGTGAATTTAAATCACAAAAAGAAAAAAAGAAGAAACAGAAAAGAAATATGCTGGTAAAGTTAAATTCTAAGGATAAAGAAAGAAATACAAAGAAGAAAACTTCAAACAAGATGGTAAAGTTAAATCATAAGAGTACAGAACAGAAAGTTACACAAAACTTGAAACGTGCTGGTAAAATTAAATCACAAGAAGAAAGAAAAAAAAAGAGGAAGGTAACCTAAAACATGTTGATAAAATTAAATTATAAGAATAAAGAAAGAAAAAGAGAGAAGAAAACTTGAAACATTTCAGTAAAGTTAAATCCTATAAAAGAGAAAAGAAGGAAGGAAATTTAAAACACGTTTGAGAAGTTAAAGCCAAAGAATAAAGGAACAGAAAAGAAAAGAAGAAGTCTATAACGTGTTGGTATATCCATGATTAACTGACTAATTCGTGGTCTTGACTCAGGTGTGATCAAAGTCTTCACTGCACTTGCCTTGTTAAGAACCGTGAAGTCAAAAGTTCAGGAAACGCTTTGATCATTCCGCAGCCAAGATGATAAATCAGTCACTCAATCAGGGAAATATCAACGTCTTAGAAGGATTTTCTTTTATTGTTATCAATATTTTTTTTTTTTCGGTTCTTCAATGGGAATGCGATTTTTTCATCCTCCTTCTTTTATTTTGTTTCTTCTAGAGATTAGGATTTTCTGTTTGTATTCACTTTTCTGCTGCTTTCTTACTGTTGTTTTCGTTTCACCTCTCATCACCCTTTTTGTTGTTGTTGTTGTTGTTGTTGTTGTTGTTGTTGTTGTTGTTGTTGTTGTTGTTGTTGTTGTTGTTGTTGTTGTTGTTGTGTTGTTATTGTTGTTGTTGTTGTTGTTGTTGCTGTTGTTGTTGTTGTTATTGTTGCTCTTCTCCCTCTTCTTCTTCTTCTCCTTCTCTTTCTTCTTCTTCTTCTTCTTCTTCTTCTTCTTCTTCTTCTTCTTCTTCTTCTTCTTCTTCTTCTTCTTCTTCATTCTTCTTCTTCTTCTTCTTCTTCTTCTTCTTCTTCTTCTTCTTCTTCTTCTTCTTCTTCATTCTTCTTCTTCTTCTTCTTCTTCTTCTTCTTCTTCTTCTTCTTCTTCTTCTTCTTCTTCTTCTTCATGAACTTTTTTCGCTTTCTTCATCATTCTCTTAGCAGACATGAGTAGAGTTTTTCACTTTTCTTTTCCTTTATTTCTTTATTTTACAGCCTTCTTACTATGACTACCGTCATATCACTCGTCCTCGCTACCCTGTCTTTTTTGCGTTCCCTTTCCACACACGCACGAGCACACCGTGACATAATCATCCTTGAAGTATTCTAACAAAGAGAATCGTGCCAGTAATTCAAGCCTTCTTTTACCCGAGAAGTTTAGTGCGATGCATTACACATCCAGAAGCTGCGGTCATTCACTCTCCTCTAAGCTGATGTGCAGAAAGCGAGAGAAGAGGGAATAATCAGATGTTACTAAACAGGAAACATCTTGAGGTGTTTTCTTACTTTTTTTTTTTATTTTGTAAATAAATATATGATGTGTTTTTGTATTTTGTGATCTTGAGAGAATTAAGTTTTCTTTTTCGTGACTCCCGCTTCTCGACAAACAAAGAAGATGACAAGGCGTCATTATGTTTCGTGATCCCTGCCTCTTGCTCGACGACATGAGCAAGTGTCATTATTTTCATAGTGTTGAGAGAGTGTTTTCTCTTTCGTGACTTCCTCTTATTCACAGATAAAAAGATGAGACTGGATCATTGTGTTTCGTGACTCTATCCTCTTGCTCGATGACAAAATGAGAGAGCGTCATCGTTGGTTCCCGCCTCTTGGTGTATGAAAGATGGAATGTTTCATGCGACACCTCTGCATGTTGGCAGGTTAAAAGATGAAAAAGTTTGTGTTCCGTAACTCTGATTCCTTGACTCATAAAAAGATGAGAAGGTATCATATTACTCCGTGACTGCCGCCTGTAGATGCATAAAAAGTTGAAAAGTTGCCCTTGTGTTTTGAAAATAAAAATGTAGAAAAGTAGACAGACAACATATTGACAACAAATTTTTAAATACATACAAAAGCCAGTACGAAAATCTACATAAAACATTCCATAAACATGAATTATTAAAACATTAGATTTCATCACGCACAATAAATGTTTGATGTTAAAAGGCTAAACATTATCACTCATATTAAAAAATAAAACGAGAAATATAAAACCATGCTTGTACCAATAGACAAACAATAAGAAGCTCTCTCTCTCTCTCTCTCTCTCTCTCTCTCTCTCTCTCTCTCTCTCTCTCTCTCTCTCTCTCTCTCTCTCTCTCTCTCTCTCTCTCTCTCTCTTCTACGTAATATCCCACTACTCTGTAACCCTCACTCCACTTCTTCATCATCTCTCCAACTCTGCTCCCTCGCGCTCACTCTCTCACTGCTCTTCCTTTCCTGCAGGCGGCGTGGGGACTATGGACGTCTGAGCTGCGCGTGAAGGTGCGCGACGTGGAGGACCTTGGCCATTACCGTTGCTTAGTGACCAACCAGCACGGGGACGCCGCTTGCACCTTCCAGCTTGTGGGTGAGGAACAGAAGGAGGAGGAGGAGGAGGGGAAAATGAAGAGGTGGAATAGGGAAAAAATGGAGGACTAAAATAGGAGGAGTAGGCAGAGATAGAAGACGAAGAAAACGGTGAAGGAGGATGAGGAGCAGGCAGAGCAGGCAGAAGAGGAGGTTGAAGAAAACATAAAAAGAAATACGAAGAAAATGAGGACTGGAGTTAGAAGGAAAGAGTAGGAAGAGATAGAAGATGGAGGAAGAAGAGGAGAGAAAACATAAGAAAAGAAATGGAGGAAGAAAAGTAGACGAAGAATGATGTGAGAGTAAGAAAAGATAGCGAAGGAGGGGGAGACGACGACGACTACGACGACGATGATTTGCAGAGATCTCCATTCTTGGAGACTTCAATGTTCACCACCAACTTTGGCTTTCCTCTCCCTTCACTGACCATCCTGGTGAACTAGCCTACAACTTTGCTATCCTCCATGACCTAGAGCAATTGGTGCAACACCCTACTCGTATTCCTGACCGTCTTGGAGATACGCCCAACATTTTTGACCTTTTCCTGACCTCTAATCCTTCTGCTTATGCTGTCACCCTTTCTTCTCCGTTGGGCTCCTCCGATCACAATCTCATATCTTTATCGTGTCCTATCACTCCAATCCTTCCTCAGGATCCCCCTAAGCGGAGGTGCCTCTGGCGTTTTGCCTCTGCTAGTTGGGGGGACCTGAGGAGGTATTTTGTTGATTTTCCTTGGAATGACTACTGCTTCCGTTTCAGAGACCCGTCTTTGTGTGCTGAGCGCATAACAGAGGTGATAGTGTCTGGCATGGAGGCATACATTCCTCACTCTTTTTCTCATCCTAAACCTTGGTTTAACACAGCTTGTTCTCGTGCTATACATGATAGAGAGGTGGCCCACAAAAGGTACTTAAGCCTTCCAACACCAGAATCTCATGCACTTTATATTTCTGCCCGGAACCATGCCAAGTCTGTTCTCCAACTAGCCAAAAACTCCTTCATTAACAGAAAATGTCAAAACCTTTCAAGATCTAACTCCCCTCGTGATTTCTGGCATCTAGCCAAAAATATCTTCAATAACTTTGCTTCTTCTTTTTTCCCTCCTCTATTTCAACCAGATGGCACCACTGCTATCACATCTATTTCTAAAGCTGAACTCTTTGCTCAAACCTTTGCTAAAAACTCTACCTTGCACGATTCTGGGCTTGTTCCTCCCTCTCCTCCACCCTCTGACTACTTCATGCCACATATTAAAATTCTTCGCAATGATGTTTTCCATGCCCTCGCTGGCCTAAACCCTCGGAAGGCTTATGGACCTGATGGGATCCCTCCTATTGTTCTCCGAAACTGTGCCTCCGTGCTTGCACCTTGCCTAGTCAAACTCTTTCAGCTCTGTCTGTCAACATCTACCTTTCCTTCTTGCTGGAAGTTTGCCTACATTCAACCTGTTCCTAAAAAGGGTGACCGTTCTAATCGCTCAAACTACCGTCCAATTGCTTTAATTTCCTGCCTATCTAAAGTTTCTGAATCTATCCTCAACAGGAAGATTCTTAAACATCTATCACTTCACAACCTTCTATCTGATCGCCAGTATGGGTTCCGTCAAGGCCGCTCTACTGGTGATCTTCTGGCTTTCCTTACTGAGTCTTGGTCATCCTCTTTTAGAGATTTTGGTTAAACTTTTGCTGTTGCCTTGGACATATCAAAGGCTTTTGATAGAGTCTGGCACAAAGCTTTGATTTCCAAACTACCCTCCTACGGTTTCTATTCTTCTCTCTGTAACTTCATCTCAAGTTTCCTTTCTGACCGTTCTATTGCTGCTGTGGTAGACGGTTACTGTTCTTCTCCTAAATCTATTAACAGTGGTGTTCCTCAGGGTTCTGTCCTGTCACCCACTCTCTTCTTATTATTCATTAATGATCTTCTAAACCAAACTTCTTGTCCTATCCACTCCTATGCTGATGATACCACCCTGCACTTTTCCACGTCTTTTCATAGACGTCCAACCCTTCAGGAGGTAAACATATCACGCAGGGAAGCCACAGAACGCCTGACTTCTGATCTTTCTAAAATCTCTGATTGGGGCAGAGCAAACTTGGTATTGTTCAATACCTCAAAAACTCAATTCCTCCATCTATCAACTCGACACAACCTTCCAGACAACAATCCCCTCTTCTTCAATGACACTCAACTGTCCCCCTCTTCTACACTGAACATTCTCGGTCTGTCCTTTACTTATAATCTGAACTGGAAACTTCATATCTCATCTTTAGCTAAAACAGCTTCTATGAAGTTAGGTGTTCTGAGACGTCTCCGCCAGTTTTTCTCACCCCCCCAGCTGCTAACTCTGTACAAGGGCCTTATCCGTCCATGTATGGAGTATGCTTCACATGTCTGGGGGGGTTCCACTCATAGTGCTCTTCTAGACAGAGTGGAATCAAAAGCTTTTCGTCTCATCAACTCCTCTCCTCTAACTGACTGTCTTCAGCCTCTCTCTCACCGCCGCAATGTTGCATATCTAGCTGTCTTCTACCGCTATTTTCATGCTAACTGCTCTTCTGATCTTGCTAACTGCATGCCTCCCCTCCTTCCGCGGCCTCGCTGCACAAGACTTTCTTCTTTCTCTCACCCCTATTTTGTCCACCTCTCTAATGCAAGAGTTAACCAGTATTCTCAATCATTCATCCCTTTCTCTGGAAAACTCTGGAACTCCCTGCCTGCTTCTGTATATCCACCTTCCTATGACTTGAATTCCTTCAAGAGTGAGGTTTCAAGACACTTATTCATCAATTTTTGACCACTGCTTTGACCCTTTTATGGGACTGGCATTTCAGTGGGCTTTTTTTTTTTATTAGATTTTTGTTGCCCTTGGCCAGTGTCCTTCCTACATAAAGAAAAAAAACAACGACGACGACGAAAAGAAGAAAAGCGAAAGAAGAGTTAGAAATAGATGCGGGAGAAGGACGATTGCTCAGGATAAACAAACACCAAAATGTCTTAAGGTCATAGCTATTTAATTAAAAACTCATTCTAACAATCCGATGCACAGATAGTTTAGTAAAGCAGAAGAAGGAGGAAAAGGAGGAAGGGAAGTAGGAGATAGGACGAAAACCGACAACAGCAGAAAAGAAGGAAGAAAAGGAGTATGAGTAGTTGGAGGAGATGGAGATCAAACATAGCAGGAGAAAAAGAAAGAACACAAGAAGAGGTAGAAGGGGAGGAAATGGTATAAAAAAGAATTATTGGTTCTCTCTCTCTCTCTCTCTCTCTCTCTCTCTCTCTCTCTCTCTCTCTCTCTCTCTCTCTCTCTCTCTCTCTCTCTCTCGTCACGTAGTAATTAGCTGTCACATTTGTCGCAGAGCACCAACTGCCACGCCAC
>NC_087153.1:24006510-24094010 GCF_035594125.1 Scylla paramamosain | reverse complement strand
TTCACGGAGGAGGAGGAGAACTTGCCTCCTCCTCACAAGACGGCGTAGATGCTCTCCCATCCCTGCCGCATAGAAAAAAAGCTGTGTAGGTCTTGAAAGTATTATTTTACCTACCTGGACCTGCTAGCTGATCTACCTTGTGCTATGTAAAGTTTGCATTACTCCCTGTCATCCTTCCAGAAAATAAGTCCTTGTTCAACTGTAACCTGGCACATTTTCTGCGTTTTTCGCTAAGAGATTATAAATTCAACATCTCCAGTAACGTATATCTACATATTCTTCTACGCATGAGAAATAAAAGGTGAATCATCCGTTTATTAACGACACAAATACGTCATAGTTTCCATAGGGCCTTGAATAGTTGCCACCAGCGACCGCACTCGTGTTGAGGCTCTCCACCCCGCCGCCCTCCACAGATCCTGAAGGTTCTTGTGGTGCCTCGCCGAGGAATGAGTGAGCGTGGCAATGTGCTGCTGCTGCTGGTGAAGCCAGAGACGATGTGCTGGCCATCAGGTAGGTGTTGGACTGATATGTAGTAATGGCAGGACTCTAGGGGGCGTGGAGTGGTAGTTTAGGGGACTATAAGTACGTACAGCAGTGGCGTCGTGATGTTCGCATCATATTTGTTTACAGATGAGGCCCGATGAACGGTGTTTCTAAAATATTTGTATATTTAACGCTAGTAATTATTTTCTAGCCACACGAACAGTCTGCTAACTGGGATCTGTTAGTGAGACTAGGCAAGTGATGGGTACGTGATGGTAGGGAGATGGAAGAAAACGATGTACGCCTAAAAAAAAAAAAAAAAAAAATCCGTTTCTTTATGGTATGACAAGGAAAGGATTAATCCTGACAAATTATTGAATGAGGCTCTTTTTATTCCTTCCTCCCAAACAGAGCTGCTTCCGCATGTCAAAATTAACGCTTAAGAACAAGTAAATGAAAGGCAAATTGTAGTACCAGGTGATGTGATAAAGATTCCAAGAGCACCTCCTTCTGATGTGAAAGTTTGCTGAGACATGAAGTTCGAAGGAGATCATGATTACCCTTCCTAATGAATGCATCAGGTGGCAGTGCTCTGGAAGTCATAGTGGTACAGAGCGTACGAGTAATGTTGACGCCCCCACTCAGTCCTCGGCCTACCACACCACCTACCCCTTGCCACAACACCATCTTGTTAGCCTGATGTCTTAGTGGGTCGAGGCCTCAGCTAGATTATCGGAAAGGACTGAGTGAATGTTTACTATGATACTGTGTAAATGTTTGTATCCAGTTGTTTCATTACTTCTTAACACACACACACACACACACACACACAGAGAGAGAGAGAGAGAGAGAGAGAGAGAGAGAGAGAGAGAGAGAGAGAGAGAGAGAGAGAGAGAGAGAGAGAGAGAGAGAGAGAGAGTTTTCGTTCCCAAGGTTTATAGAACACAAGGGAGAGATAGTGTGGGTTAGCTTAATAAGGTCGAAATTTATTTTCCTTCCCCCTAACAGTGACGTGGCGTCTCCCAGGCCTATCATATCATATTCTTACGTACAGTAGTTCTCGTTATAGGTTTTTAAGGCATGTCCTGTTTAGACCTATGTATTATAATAAGCTGCCTAGTAAAATGAAAACAGTAAGATATGTCTGTAGTGTGGAAGTGAAAAAAAAAAAGACAATTTCTTAGCTTTGCACTTGTAGATGTTTACGTGTATGTATACAATGCACATTATTTTCTCAAATAAAAACAGATTGAACAGAATGAACGTTTTAGTGATTTGATTTAATACTCCATCCATCCAGTTTCTCACTTTCCAAGCTCGCTCTGGTCAACTGATCCAAAAAAGGCAACAATTAGAAACCGATTTTCCTATTCATATTTCTGATCCTTTGTACTGATACTTAACTATCTGCATAAGAACAGTCCTGTGTTCAATATCTTGTCTCGCTCCATCTCCTCACACATTGGCGGTTGACCGAAGAAAATTACAATCGCAGAACTGTTCTCTTCTTACTAGTAATTACTAGTTTTATTTCTCTCCATTTAAGTGCTTGCATCAAAACAGTCTATATTAAATAAGTTTTTTTTTTGTGTGTGTGTGTGCGTGTGTGTGTGTGAAACCTAAAACTGGTTTTATTTTACGAAATTTTTAATGTAGCATAATATAGGATACCTCGCAAATAAAAAAAAAATAAATAAAAAAAAAAGTATACAGGGCTTTTCTTTGTTTTATCAGCTAGATACTCCAACATGCTTTCTGGTAACTACAATAATCCCATCTAGTGTTTTTGTGAAGAAACTTCACTGGCTAGGCTATAATTAATGACTGTACGAAATAAAAGATTTTTTTTAATCAAGTTATTGCTCTCACATCTTCTTTCAAGGCAATTAAAATTAATCATATTATAACGTACTTCGTGTAATTCAACTGTCCACTAAGGTAATGCCGAGATACATTTAACTTTGCAAACTTCAGAGGAATGTAGCTATTGAACTTAGGAACTACTTGTTGACCCAAATCAATTAATTGAATAAGACCTCCGGGAATGGTGTACGTTGTGCTGGAGGAGTAAGTTTAATTGAATTATTGCCTTTTTGGTGTTAAGAAAGGAGCGGTGATAATGACTGAGGACTGAGGGAAAGTGAAGAAAGGGAGAGATATTAAGGCCAGAGGACACCGTCCAGCAAAGATTCTGCTAGTTTCTTTTTCTATCACCGAGTGTCTACCAAAAACTTCCATAAAAATATTTGTAACTAATAGATAAGTCATTATAGTTCACACGTTCTAGTTACTTTTATCTCTGCCTTATCATGTAACAATCGAACAACATTAAGAGGAATGCGTAGTTATTTTTGTAGAAACTTAAATAGAAACACCATCATGAGGTTAAAATGCCTGTAGGAACTGTTTTTGTAGTTTTCTATTCTCACTAATAATTCAGGGTGGCCCATATGGTAACAATAGGTCGCCTCCCCTTCTCATTACCACACAATCAAAGCTAATGTCTTCACACCACTGAACATTCAATTGTAAACTGGGGCACTTTAACGGTCTGGACAGCTTTAGATTTTAATCCCTTTTACCCTCCGCTGAATGAAAGGAGGGTAAGAGGCTGCATTCTGCTCTCTAATTAGGCCCGATTCGTACTATAGGTTCGGTCTCGTTCCAGTCGCGTTCCGCTCTCGCTCCTCTCACAATTCGATCATAATTACATGCGCGTCAAAGGAAGCATACACAATGGCATCCACGGCCCGCTTTCGCTCCTCTCCCGACCGTTACCAGAGCGAGGGCGCTAGTGTGTATGGGCAATGGTCAGGTCTCGCTTTAAGCCTTGTGAAGATTACGTGGGCCTTTTTTCACGGTCTTGGAAAGATGGATAGCAAAAAAAAAAAAAAAAAAAAAAAAAAAAAAAAAAAAAGAAATTGCATTGCAATTATGAGAACGGTAGTTATTTGAATAATAAGAACATAAGAAATAAAGGAAGCTGCAAGAAACCACCAGGCTTACACGTTGCAGTCCCTGTATGAAATATACCTACCTATTTTCACCTATCATCCCCATCCATAAACCCGTCTAATCTTCTTTTAAAGTTCCCTAATGTCCTAGTACTAACATCATGATTACTGAGTCCATTACATTCATCTACCACTCTATTTGAGAACCAATTTCTTCCTGTCTCTTCCCCAAACCTAAATTCTTCAAGCTTGAACCCGTTATTTCTTGTTCTATCCTGGTTGCTGATCCTAAGAATTTTGCTTACACTCCCATTGCTATAACCCTCATACCACTTAGAGACTTCTATCAGGTCCCCTCTTAACCTACGTCTCTCTAAAGAATGTAAATTTAACAGCTTCAATCTCGCCTCGTAAGGAATACTCCTCATCCCCTGTATCCTTTTAGTCTTTCTCCTCTGTGCTGATTCTAATAGACCTATATCTTTCCTATAATGTGGGGACCAGAGCTGCACAGTCTAGATGAGGTCTGACCAGCGTCAAGTATAACTTTAATATTACTTAGGGCCTTCTACTTTTAACACTCCTAAAAATTAATCCCAATACCCTATTTGCCCTGTTTCTGGCCTCTATGCATTGTTTTCCTAGACGGAGTTCAGAGCTAACTATATAACTCCTAAATCTTTCTCGTACCCTGTACCTACCAGAGTTTCGTTGTTTAATGTGTTTAATGTGTTTAATGTGTGTGGGTTTCCTCTACCTACGCTAAGTACTTTGCGTTTGTTGATATTAAACTGCATTTACCATCTGCCTGTTCATCCTTTCTAAATCTGCCAGCAAGGTGATGGCATCCAATTCTGACCTAATTAATCTACCTATCTGTGTCATCCGCAAATTTACTAACATCTTTACTAATTCCACTATATATATATATATATATATATATATATATATATATATATATATATATATATATATATATATATATATATATATATATATATATATATATATATATATATATATATATTAAAAACAACAATGGCCCTAATACTAATCCCTGTGGCACCCTGCTAATTACATGACCCCACTCGGATTTAGAGGTGTTTATTGCAAGTCTTTGTCGGCTGTCGCTTAGCCATGATCTTATCCAGTCTAACACTCTCCCATCTATCCCATGTGCCCTGACCTTTCTCAGGAGCCTTTGATGGGGTACCTTGTCAAATGCTTTACTAATAAAGTCCAGATATAAGAAGTCATAACTATCACCATTATCTACTGCCTCATACACTTTACTGCAAAAACTTAATAAGTTTGTCAGGCACGACTTCTCCTTCGTGAAGCTATGCTTTGACTGATTTATCAAGTTATGTTTGTCTAAATGTTCCTCGCTGTTATTGACTCCAATATTTTACCCACAACAGAAGTTAAGCTGACAGGTCCATAATTAGACGCTCAAGTTTTATCTCCTTTCTTAAAGATGGGTACTAAAATTATTAGCCTGCCTCCACATTACTGGTACCTCACCTGACTCAAGTGATTTCCTAGACAGAAACTAACGGCTCACTAATAATCTCTTTGTATTCCTTAAGTACTCCGGGATATATTTCATCTGGTCCTGGTGTCTTGAACTTTTTTAGCCCATCTATCTCCTGTTCCACTATGTCCTCAGTTATGGAAATATGTCAGCTTCTCATTGTCATCTGCTCTAAACATCTGTTCACTATTTGGCATATCCTGCATATTTTCCTGGGTGAAGACAGTTAAAAGGTACTCATTCAGAATTTTACTAATCTCCTTCCCAGAACTAACCAGCTCCCCATCTGCTGCCTTTAATGGACCTATAGTATCCTTATTCTTCATCCTGTATACCTGATAAAATCCCTTAGGGTTCGTCTTTGGCTGGCTACCTTTAATTCATAATTGCCCTTAGCTTTCCTCGTTAACCTCCTGACTGTTCTAATTCATTATATTGTGGTCTTAAAACTTCACCTGCCCTTAATCTCTTATATATACTTCTCTTTCGCCCTATATGGTGTTTTAACCAAGCAGTCATCCATTTAGGGTCATTTTTCTGTGATCTTATTGCTCTACATGGGATGTTTGCTAACTGACCTGTATGCAATTTATCTACGAAATATTTAAACAACTCATCTACATTTACTTAACCTAATCCCCTCATCTCGACCCCTTCCATACTCCACTCCCTCATCTACTCGCTTCGACCTCACCTCTCCCATTTCAGCATGACCTGACCCTCTAACATACACCTATCTCCCCCCCTCTCTCTTCTCCGCCCCTTCCGGACACCTTTCATCCTCTTGTCCTACACCCTCACGCCTCACCTCACCTCTCTCATCCTGCCTTATCTCTCAACTCCGTCCCGGACCTGACCTAACCCTGCATCCGTTGCTGGTCAACTCCTTGAAGGTACCTTTTTAATGCTTCAAAATCTGCTTTCCTAAAGTTAGGTATTTTACTAGTGTTTTTGCTTCTAAAAGTTTCTTCCCATTTTAAATTGTACCTAATTTCCCAATGGTCACTGTTACCTAGCTGTCCTCCAACCTCTACCTGCGTGACTACTTCCTCCCTGTTAGTATGAATTAAATCTAGAATATTGTTCCCCATTGTAGATTCTACGACTACCGGTTTTAAAAAATTATCCTGAATTACCTTAAATTCCTCTGCTTTCTTGTTACCCACCATCAGGCTTCAGCTGATATTCCTAAAATTTAAATGTTCCACACATACCTGACTGTACCTGCATGGCCTATTTATTTCCTGCCACAGTGAGGTGTTAATTTCCTTTGTACTATTCGGTGGCCTGTACACTACTCCCAGTACTACTGACTGTAGTCCTTCCTTAATATCTATCCATATCGACTCTGTTTTGCTTTCCGTTTTGATTCTACTGTTTGTTTTGCTATATGTTTTGATTCTACTGTTAATACAACACTACAATGTTTTGCTGTTTTGATTCCACTGTTAATACAACACTGCAATGCTGTTTTAATTCTACTGTTAATACAACACAGCAATATGTCCCTTAGTATAACGCGAAGCCTCCTCCTCTCCTGTTTTCCCTTTCTTTATAGTAATTCCTTATAGTAATAGTATGTATCTTTATAGTAGTATTGTGTAGTTTGCATTTTTACAATGAAGTTAAAAAGAATATACGTCATGAATAAGAAAAAAAAACTTCCAGAACTAAATAGAATAACACATTTTCCATTGTGTCGTGGAATTTTCTTTCATGATCAACCATCCCAGGAAATAGTGTATGCTAATTCTCTTTCACTCTTCCTGTCCTCCAGGATGGGATAAACCCACACTCTTCCTTTCCCGACTTCCGTTTTTTTTTTTTTTTCTCTCATTTCTCCTTCCTCGTCCAGTACGATGGTGATTATTCCCAACTCCTCATCTGAAAATTCCCTCATCTTCACTCAGCTACGGTGTTATATCAACTGATGAAGGAGAAGGATGACACAGGCCCTCGACCGGAGCGTGACCGTCCCTGCAGTGTGAATACTCTAAGTCCTTGAGACGAGCGACAGTGGACCATGACTGGAGGGAGACCGAACCTATAGTGTTACTCGGGCCTTAACACTGGCCACAATAACCGAGAGAGAGAGAGAGAGAGAGAGAGAGAGAGAGAGAGAGAGAGAGAGAGAGAGAGAGAGAGAGACGGGGGGGGGGGGGCATGGATGGGAGGAAGAAGGAGGGAGAGGGATAGAAAATGGAGGAAGAGGGAGGGGGAGAGGTAGTGTTGTGATGGGCTCCAAGAGGAAGGCAGAGGGATGAAGAGACGGTGTAGCAGTTGCCAGGTTTACTGTTACCTGGCTGACAACCGACCTTTATCTGCCGCCAAGCTGTTCACCAGCGAACGATACTATAATCGAGCAGGTACAAAGAATGCTTCGTACTAACGAAACTTAAGTCATTACATATACAACATATTCTTCCTTAAGCCGAGTAGTAGCATCAATAAATAGCTATTTACAAATTCAGTAATTGTAAAATATATCACTCATTATATATATATATATATATATATATATATATATATATATATATATATATATATATATATATATATATATATATATATATATATATATATATATATATATATATATATATATATTTTTTTTTTTTTTTTTTTTTTTTTTTTTTTTTTTTTTAACAGTGACAAAACGATAACTAATTCATGGTTAATATCCGAGATGATCAGAGGCGTGCCTTGTACGACCAGAACGTCTAAGCTGTGTCGAGATTCGCGGCAGAAGCTCGGGTCTCAGATACAGGCGCACTTGACACTGGCGACTTCACTGCTTCAGTAACCTCAACATCAGGAGCCGAAACACTTGGTACTGGCAAGCGTGGAGGTATTTCTTCTGGAATAGTTTGTGGAGAGTCATTGAGCAGGAGTCCAATTCGTGTTTCTCTGAAGCAAGGCTCAATAACATCTGTAGGCCTAGGCACATCTGTGAGACAGCTACTTACGTGATCAACGTGTCTTCTTACCACACGACCGTCAACAAGCTCAATTCTGTAAGATAGAGGATCCGTTATAGACTGGATAGTTTCTGGTACCCATTCTAACTTAGGGCCACCGAAATTAGTGTACACCTTATCTCCCTCCGTGAAGCACCGAGTCCTGGCATGCATGCCGTGAGACTTACACTGAGCAGCTTGCTTCCTCTCCACCCGAGTGTTAAGGTTACCCTGGATCATAGAGAGAGGAGTCCGCACCTCGCGGTTCATGAGTAGTTGCGAAGGGGTTTACTTTGTGGAGTGTTCCTATACTTGAACAGGAATCAGTTGATGCGAACATTCCAACGTAGAGACCCCTTCATCTTTTTGATAGATGATTTGAAAGTTTGGACGGCTCGCTCCGCCAGGTCGTTTGTAGAGGAATGTCTTGGAGCTGTCGATGTGCTTGACGCCGTTTTTCTGACAATACTTGCTAAATTCTTCACTTGTAAACGCCGTTCCATTATCACTAACAAGTGTCACAGGTAGGCCATGTGTAGCAAATATGGAGTCCAGAGCATCTATTGTAGCATAAGTAGAAGTGCTTGACACTAACTTAACCTCCAGCCACTTTGAATGGGAATCAATTACAATGAGGAAAAGCTTACCCATAAATGACCCAGCATGGTCAACGTGTATTCCTGACCACGGGACCGAAGGCCACTCCCAGGGATGTAGTTCTGCAAGCTCGGGAATCTTCTGCTGCTTATCACATTCCATGCAAGTAAGTCTTCACAGTACCTTCCACGTCCTTGTCTATCCCTGGCCACCACACATAGCTACGACTCGGTGCTTTCATCCTTGTTATCACCAACTTGGGTGTCGTGAAGGAGTCCCAGCACAGCATCTCAGCGTCCCTCTGGAATAATCACACGCGAGACACAGGAGACAGTCATCCATAAGAGATATTTCATACCTCCTTTTTTTTTTTTTTTTAATGTAGGAAGGACATTGCCCAAGGGCAACAAAAATCTAATAAAAAAATGCCCACTGAAATGCCAGTCCCATAAAAGGGACTGTGGTCAAAAATTGATGAATAAGTGTCTTGAAACCTCCCTCTCGAAGGAATTCAAGTCATAGGAAGGTGGAAATACAGAAGCAGGCAGGGAGTTCCAGAGTTTACCAGAGAAAGGGATGAATGATTGAGAATACTGGTTAACTCTTGCGTTAAAGAGGTGGACAGAATAGGGGTGAGAGAAAGAAGAAAGTCTTGTGCAGCGAGGCCGCGGAAGGAGGGGAGGCATGCAGTTAGCAAGAAAATACCGGTAGAAGACAGCTAGATATGCAACATTGCGGCGGTGAGAGAGAGAGGCTGAAGACAGTCAGTTAGAGGAGAGGAGTTGATGAAACGAAAAGCTTTTGATTCCACCCTGTCTAGAAGAGCAGTGGAACCCCCCAGACATGTGAAGCATACTCCATACATTTTTTTTTTTTTTATGTAGGAAGGATACTGGGCAAGGGCAACAAAAATCTAATAAAAAAAAATGCCCACTGAATGCCAGTCCCATAAAAGGGTCAAAGCAGTGGTCAAAAATTGGTGGATAAGTGTCTTGAAACCTCCCTCTTGAAGGAATTCAAGTCATAGGAAGGTGGAAATACAGAAGAAGGCAGGGAGTTCCAGAGTTTACCAGAGAAAGGGATGAATGATTGAGAATACTGGTTAACTCTTGCGTTAGAGAGGTGGACAGAATAGGGGTGAGAGAAAGAAGAAAGTCTTGTGCAGCGAGGCCGCGGAAGGAGGGGAGGCATGCAGTTAGCAAGATCAGAAGAGCAGTTGGCATGAAAATAGCGGTAGAAGACAGCTAGATATGCAACATTGCGGCGGTGAGAGAGGGGCTGAAGACAGTCAGTTAGAGGAGAGGAGTTGATGAGACGAAAAGCTTTTGATTCCACCCTGTCTAGAAGAGCAGTATGAGTGGAACCCCCCCAGACATGTGAAGCATACTCCATACATGGACGGATAAGGCCCTTGTACAGAGTTAGCAGCTGGGGGGGTGAGAAAAAGTGGCGGAGACGTCTCAGAACACCTAACTTCATAGAAGTTGTTTTAGCTAGAGATGAGATGTGAAGTTTCCAGTTCAGATTATAAGTAAAGGACAGACCGAGGATGTTCAGTGTAGAAGAGGGGGACAGTTGAGTGTCATTGAAGAAGAGGGGATAGTTGTCTGGAAGATTGTGTCGAGTTGATAGATGGAGGAATTGAGTTTTTGAGGCATTGAACAATACCAAGTTTGCTCTGCCCCAATCAGAAATTTTAGAAAGATCAGAAGTCAGGCGTTCTGTGGCTTCCCTGCATGATATGTTTACCTCCTGAAGGGTTGGACGTCTATGAAAAGACGTGGAAAAGTGCAGGGTGGTATCATCAGCATAGGAGTGGATAGGGCAAGAAGTTTGGTTTAGAAGATCATTAATGAATAATAAGAAGAGAGTGGGTGACAGGACAGAACCCTGAGGAACACCACTGTTAATAGATTTAGGAGAAGAACAGTGACCGTCTACCACAGCAGCAATAGAACGGTCAGAAAGGAAACTTGAGATGAAGTTACAGAGAGAAGGATAGAAACCGTAGGGGGGTAGTTTGGAAATCAAAGCTTTGTGCCACACTCTATCAAAGGTTTTTGATATGTCCAAGGCAACAGCAAAAGTTTCACCAAAGTCTCTAAAAGAGGATGACCAAGACTCAGTAAGGAAAGCCAGAAGATCACCAGTAGAGCGGCCTTGACGGAACCCATACTGGCGATCAGATAGAAGATTGTGAAGTGATAGATGTTTAAGAATCTTCCTGTTGAGGATAGATTCAAAAACTTTAGATAAACAAGAAATTAAAGCAATAGGACGGTAGTTTGTGGGATTAGAGCGGTCACCCTTTTTAGGAACAGGTTGAATGTAGGCAAACTTCCAGCAAGAAGGAAAGGTAGATGTTGACAGACAGAGCTGAAAGAGTTTGACTAGGCAAGGTGCAAGCACGGAGGCACAGTTTCGGAGAACAATAGGAGGGACCCCATCAGGTCCATAAGCCTTCCGAGGATTTAGACCAGCGAGGGCATGGAAAACATCATTACGAAGAATATTAATACGTGGCATGAAGTAGTCAGAGGGTGGAGGAGAGGGAGGAACAAGCCCAGAATCGTCCAAGGTAGGGTTTTTAGCAAAGGTTTGAGCAAAGAGTTCAGCTTTAGAAATAGATGGGATAGCAGTGGTGCCATCTGGTTGAAGTAGAGGAGGGAAAGAAGAAGCAGCAAAGTTATTGGAGATATTTTTGGCTAGATGCCAGAAATCACGAGGGGAGTTAGATCTTGAAAGGTTTTGACATTTTCTGTTAATGAAGGAGTTTTTGGCTAGTTGGAGAACAGACTTGGCATGGTTCCGGGCAGAAATATAAAGTGCATGAGATTCTGGTGATGGAAGGCTTAAGTACCTTTTGTGGGCCACCTCTCTATCATGTATAGCACGAGAACAAGCTGTGTTAAACAAAGGTTTAGAACGTTTAGGACGAGAAAAAGAGTGAGGAATGTACGCCTCCATGCCAGACACTATCACCTCTGTTATGCGCTCAGCACACAAAGACGGGTCACTCACATGGATGCAGTAGTCATTCCAAGGAAAATCAGCAAAATACCTCCTCAGGTCCCCCCAACTAGCAGAGGCAAAACGCCAGAGGCACCTTCGCTTAGGGGGATCCTGAGGAGGGATTGGAGTGATAGGACAAGATAAAGATATGAGATTGTGATCGGAGGAGCCCAAAGGAGAAGAAAGGGTGACAGCATAAGCAGGAGGATTAGAGGTCAGGAAAAGGTCAAGAATGTTGGGCGTATCTCCAAGACGGTCAGGAATACGAGTAGGGTGTTGCACCAATTGCTCTAGGTCATGGAGGATAGCAAAGTTGTAGGCTAGTTCACCAGGATGGTCAGTGAAGGGAGAGGAAAACCAAAGCTGGTGGTGAACACTGAAGTCTCCAAGAATGGAGATCTCTGCAAAAGGGAAGAGGGTCAGAATGTGCTCCACTTTGGAAGTTAAGTAGTCAAAGAATTTCTTATAGTCAGAGGAGTTAGGAGAGAGGTATACAGCACAGATAAATTTAGTATGAGAATGACTCTGTAGTCGTAGCCAGATGGTGGAAAACTCGGAAGATTCAAGAGCGTGGGCACGAGAGCAGGTTAAGTCATTGCGCACATAAACGCAGCATCCAGCTTTGGATCGAAAATGAGGATAGAGAAAGTAGGAGGGAACAGAAAAGGGGCTACTGTCAGTTGCCTCAGACACCTGAGTTTCAGTGAGGAAAAGAAGATGAGGTTTAGAAGAGGAGAGGTGGTGTTCTACAGATTGAAAATTAGATCTTAGACCGCGAATGTTGCAGAAGTTAATGAAGAAAAAGTTGAGGGGGGTGTCAAGACATTTAGGGTCGTCGACGGAAAGGCAGTCCGACCTGGGGACATTTATGGTCCCCTCCCCAGATGGGGACTCCGAGGCTGGTGTAGGAGTCGCCATGATTTTAAAATTTTTGAGTGAAGGGTGTGTGTGTTATTAGGTGCTTGTAGTTTTGTGTGGAGGAAGAGAGTTGTCTTTAGAGGGCAGGCTGTGACTACCCCCTTGTGTTGTGAGACACAAAGGGAAACGTTCAGTGAGGTCACAGCTGGGTTAATGATAAGTTCACAGCACCCCCTGAACAGTGCTTTAGACTTCACTGGGAGTAATTATCGTTTCGGCAGGTGTCTACTGCCTCCTCCTCCTAATGGAGGAGGAGGCCCTTGTACAGAGTTAGCAGCTGGGGGGGGGGGTGAGAAAAACTGGCGGAGACGTCTCAGAACACCTAACTTCATAGAAGCTGTTTTAGCTAGAGATAAGATATGAAGTTTCCAGTTCAGATTATAAGTAAAGGACAGACCGAGGATGTTCAGTGTAGAAGAGGGGGACAGTTGAGTGTCATTGAAGAAGAGGGGATAGTTGTCTGGAAGGTTGTGTCGAGTTGATAGATGGAGGAATTGAGTTTTTGAGGCATTGAACAATACCAAGTTTGCTCTGCCTCAATCAGAAATTTTAGAAAGATCAGAAGTCAAGCGTTCTGTGGCTTCCCTGCGCGAAATGTTTACCTCCTGAAGGGTTGGACGTCTATGAAAAGACGTGGAAAAGTGCAGGGTGGTATCATCAGCATAGGAGTGGATAGGACAAGAAGTTTGGTTTAGAAGATCATTGATGAATAATAAGAAGAGAGTGGGTGACAGGACAGAACCCTGAGGAACACCACTGTTAATAGATTTAGAAGAACAGTGACCGTCTACCACAGCAGCAATAGAACGGTCAGAAAGGAAACTTGAGATGAAGTTACAGAGAGAAGGATAGAAACCGTAGGAGGGTAGTTTGGAAATCAAAGCTTTGTGTCAGACTCTATCAAAAGCTTTTGATATGTCCAAGGCAACAGCAAAAGTTTCACCAGAATCTCTAAAAGAGGATGACCAAGACTCAGTAAGAAAAGCCAGAAGATCACCAGTAGAGCGGCCTTGATGGAACCCATACTGGCGATCAGATAGAAGGTTGTGAAGTGATAGACGTTTGAGAATCTTCCTGTTGAGGATAGATTCAAAAACTTTAGATAGGCAGGAAATTAAAGCAATAGGACGGTAGTTTGAGGGATTAGAACGGTCACCCTTTTTAGGAACAGGTTGAATGCAGGCAAACTTCCAGCAAGAAGGAAAGGTAGATGTTGACAGACAGAGCTGAAAGAGTTTGACTAGGCAAGGTGCAAGCACGGAGGCACAGTTTCGGAGAACAATAGGAGGGACCCCATCAGGTCCATAAGCCTTCCGAGGGTTTAGGCCAGCGAGGGCATGGAAAACATTATTGCGAAGAATATTAATACGTGGCATGAAGTAGTCAGAGGGTGGAGGAGAGGGAGGAACAAGCCCAGAATCGTCCAAGGTAGGGTTTTTAGCAAAGGTCTGAGCGAAGAGTTCAGCTTTAGAAATAGAGGTGATAGCAGTGGTGCCATCTGGTTGAAATAGAGGAGGGAAAGAAGAAGAAGCAAAGTTATTGGAGATATTTTTGGCTAGATGCCAGAAATCACGAGGGGAGTTAGATCTTGAAAGGTTTTGACATTTTCTTTTAATGAAGGAGTTTTTGGCTAGTTGGAGAACAGACTTGGCATGGTTCCGGGCAGAAATATAAAGTGCATGAGATTCTGGTGATGAAAGGCTTAAGTACCTTTTGTGGGCGACCTCTCTATCATGTATAGCACGAGAACAAGCTGTGTTAAACCAAGGTTTAGAAGATTTAGGACGAGAAAAAGAGTGAGGAATGTACGCCTCCATGCCAGACACTATCACCTAATGTAATAGGGCCCATAAACACCACGAGGATCTTTAGCGGGCCAACCCCATCGCATCCACTCCAACACCTGTGAGGGCACAGGCTCACGTCTGGTTTCCCCTCATATAACGTCGGTGTTCACTACTTGATTGGAGTCCATCAAACAAATCACTAAATTTAGTTCCTCAGGGACGTGTCTACGTCGTGGCAGGTCAGGAAGTGAAAGACGACTTAGGGCGTCTGCATTCGAGTTGTCTGGGCCCTTCTTGTATTGGATGTTGTAGTTATAAGCAAATAGTGTCAGCGTCCAACGACGTACACGAGGTGAGGCCATGGTAGGGACTGCTGCATTTCTGCCGAACAGGTGAGTTAAGGGTTTATGATCAGTCACAAGAGTGAACTCTCTGCCATATAGATACTGATGAAATTTTAACACACCAAACACTAGAGCTAGTTCTTTTCTATCAATTTGGGAGTAGTTTATCTCAGCCTTAGTAAGGTCGCGGGAAGAAAACGCCACAGGTCGTGCAGTTCCATCCGGGAATTTATGCGAGAGCACAGCCCCCAGGCCAAGGGGACTGGCATCACACTCAAGCAACAGGAGAAGCTCAGGCTTGTAGTGAACCAGCACTTGTGAAGTGGTGATCAAACCAATGGCTCACTGGAATGCTACATGCTCGGCTTTTCCCCATCTCTATGCAACATCCTTCTGGTACAGTGGAGAGAGAATATTAGATAAGTTAGGCAGGAATTTTGCATAATAATTAATGAGACCAAGAAATGACCTTAGCTCCGTCTTGTTTGATGAGTTAGGCGCATCCTTCACAGCCCAGACATTTTCGTTCGTGGGATGAAGTCCTTCAGCATCAATGCGATGACCCAAGTATTTCACGGAAACTTGAAGGAATGAACATTTCTTTTTCTTGGCTTGTAGCCCTGCAAGCTTGAGACGCATCAGTACTTGCTCGAGGTTGTGAAACTGTTCCTCGTCATTCTTGCCAATTATCAAAATATCATCAAGGTAGACACTAACACCATCCAGACCTCTCAATACATTGCTGATGATACGCTGAAAAATTCCAATAGCAGCATTGACACCAAACAGTAAACGTTTAACCCTAAAGGCCCAAATGAGTATTCACAGACAGGTATTCTTGAATTTTTTCATGAAGAGGAATCTGTGAATAAGAAGGATGCAAGTCAATTTTGGAAAATTTCTTACCTCCTCGAAGCTCTGCAAATATACCTTCAGTCCTGGGATGGGGGTAGGGATCCACTCTGCATACTTGGTTTATAGTGATTTTGTAGTGCCCGCATAGCCTTACTGAACCATCACTCTTCACAATGGGAACTATGGGTGCTGCCCAGTCAGAATACTCCAACCGGCTGCCATATGCCAAGCTGCACATTCTTCTCGATGGCTCCTTGTACTTTCCCTTTCATTGAGTATGGCACAGGTCTTGCTTTGATGAATAAAGGCTTAGCATTAGCGTCGATGAAAAGTTTCACTGGTGGTCCTGTACTCTCCGAGGCTGCATCTAAACACTTCAGGGTATTTCACCATGATGTCTTCCACGTTGTATTGCACCACAATGCTTATATTTGGCCAGTTTAAACGAATGCGTGACAGCCAATTACGGTCCAGCAGCGATGGGCCGTCCCGCTCCACAACAACAAGCGCTAAGTTATGTACGTGCTGATCACCGCACTGAACAGCCACTTTAGCACATCCGTGAACTTTCATAACTTGTACCTTATATGTAGTCAATCTGTTTCTAATGCGTTCGAGTGGAATGTCACTAAACAAGTTTTCATATGTGGATATCGAAATGAAGTGGCAGCACCAGTAACTACTTGCATCGTGAGGTTTCTACACTGAACTTGAATAGGTATTTTAATACCAGAACCCTTAAGTGTATCCATACTGTTAATAATGTAACACTCCACATCACTATCTTCAGAAGAAACCGTGTCGTCTTGTTTTACCAGATGAGTAGAACGGGTGGTTTTTCCTCTTCTGGTTGTTTTTCCTCGCTGATGAGTTCCTCGAGCGTTCCTGGCGAACCGAGGTGCGACACATCCTGCTGATGTTCTTTTCGGCCGCAAACATGACACTCTGCATCCTTAAACTAGCGGTGGTAAACACCCGAGGCATCACTCACACTAGCGCTCGAAGCTGCAGCTGCCGCTTGGATGTTCTCTGAATTTGACTGAGCAGATTCTATCCTCAGAGCCTCTTGCAGGGCGATGGCGAATGTCACATCATCAGACAGAGAGCAACCTTGTTTGGATTTTGTTATCTCAAATTGCCACAATAAATCGGTCTCTCAAATGTTCGTTCAAGTCTGCGAACTTGCAATCTTGAGCTGCTTCCCGTAATCTCACAACGAAGGATGAAACAGACTCTCCTTCCCCCCTGCATAAAGTATAAAACTTGAATCTGGACACAATCTTGCTTGATGGTGGCTTCACATGATATGGCATGAACCACCTTCACTAATTCTTCAGATGAGGTCGTAAGTCTCTAGACCTATCGATGCGAGGAGGATTTGCCTCTTTTTCTCGCCGTCGGTTATTCCATTGGCTCAAAAATAATTCTTGAGAACTGCAATATACCTTCCCCAGTCCTGATCTTTTTGGAACTTCTCAAGACTTCCGTACACAGGCATGGTAGTGATTAGTAGCGTCAACCATATATCCCATCCTCGTCGCCAATGCTGTGACAGGAGCCAAGAGGAAGGCAAGGGGATGAAGAAACGGTGTAACAGTTGCCAGGCATACTGCTGCCTGGCCGACAGCCCCTCTTTGTCTGCCGCCAGGCTGTTCACCAGCCACCATTACATATTCGAACTATAATCGAGCAGGTACAAAGAATGCTTCGTACTAACGAAACTTAATAAGTCATTACATATACAACAGATGGGGTTGGGAGAAAGGAGCGAGAGGATAGAGGAGAGAGAGAGAGAGAGAGAGAGAGAGAGAGAGAGAGAGAGAGAGAGAGAGAGAGAGAGAGATGGAGGATGGAGAGAGAGGGAGGGTGGAGGGATGGGGTTGTGGGGAGGAAAGGAGAAGGTAGGGGGGAAGGAGATGAGAGAGTAAGAGAGAGAGAGAGAGAGAGAGAGAGAGAGAGAGAGAGAGAGAGAGAGAGAGAGAGAGAGAGAGAGAGAGAGAGTTGAAATTTAAATTGTTTATTTGCATGAAGGAGGAGGCAGTAGGCATCTGCCGAAACGATGATTACTCCCAATGAGGTCTTAAACACTAGATCAGGGGTGCTGTAAATTATCATTAAAACCAACTGTGGCCTCACTGAACATTTCCTTTTGTGCCTCAAGGGGCAGTCACAGCCTGCCCTCTAAAGACAACTCTCTTCTTTCAAACAAAACTACATGCACCTAATTACCCACAAACCCTTCACTCAAAATTCAAAATTATCATGGCGACTTCAACACCAGACTCAGAGTCCCTTTCTGGGGAGGGTACCATAAATGTCCCCAGATCGGACTGTTCATCTGATATCGACCATATGTGTCTTGACACTTTCTTCAACTTTTTCTTCATTAACTTCTGCAACATTCGCGGTCTAAGATCCAGTTTTCAATCTGTAGAACACCACCTCTCCTCTACTAGACCTCATCTTCTTTTCCTCACTGAAACTCAGGTGTCTGAGGCAACTGACAGTAGCCCTTTTTCTGTTCCCTCCTTCTTTCTCTATCATCATTTTCAATCCAAAGCTGTATGTTGCGTCTATGTGCACAACGACTTAACCTGCTCTTGTGCCCATGCTCTTGAATCTTCTGAATTTTCCACCATCTGGCTACGACTACAGAGTCACTCTCAAACTAAATTCAATTGTGCTTTATACCTAATTCCACTAAGTATAAAAATTTTTTTGACTACTTAACTTCCAAAGTGGAGCACTTTCTCTCTTCCCTTTTGCAGAGATCTCCATTCTTGGAGAGTTCACCACCACCTTTGGCTTTCCTCTCCTTTCACTGACCACCCTGGTGAACTACCCTTTAACTTTGCTATCCTCCACGACCTAGAGCAACTGGTGCAACATCTTATGCGTATTCCTGACCGTCTTGGAGATACGACCAACATTCTTGACCTTTTCCTAATATCTAATCCTTCTGCTTATGCTGTTACCCTCTCTTCTCCATTGGGATCCCCCAATCACAATCTCATATCTGTATCTTATCCTGTCGCTTCATTCCTCCTCAGGATCTTCCAAAGCAGAGGTGCCTCTGATGTTTTGCCTCTGCTAATCGGGGGGAGCCGAGGAGGTATTATGCTGATTTTCCTTGGAATGACTACTGCTTCCGTGTCAGTGACCCATCTCTATGTGCTGAGCACATAACAGAGGTGATAGTGTCTGGCATGGAAGTGTACATCCCTCACTCTTTTTCTCAACCTAAACTTTCCGAACCTTTGTTTAACAAAGCCTGTTCTCGTGCTATACATGATAGAGAGGTGGCCCACAAAGGGTACTTGAGCCTTCCACCACTTGAATCTCATGCGCTTTATCTTTCTGCCCAGAATCATACCAAGTCTGTTCTCCAACTAGCCAAAAACTCCTACATTAATAGAAAGTGTCAAAATCTTTCAAGATCTAACTCCCCTCATGACTTCTAGCACCCAGCCAAAAACATCTCCAATAAATTTGCTTTTTTCATCTTTCTCTCCTTTAATTGAACCTGATGGCACCACTGCTATCTCATCTACTTTTAAACCTGAATTCTTTTCTCAAACATTTGTACAAAACTCTATCTAGGATGATTCAGGGCTTGTTCCTTCCTCTCCTTTATAATATCCATTAAAATCCTTTACAGTGATGTTTTACATGTTCTCGCTGACCTAAACCCTCAGAAGGGTTATGGACATGATTGGGTCCCTCCTATTGTTCTCCAAAAACTGCGCCTCCATGCTTATACCTTGCTTAGTCAAACTCTTTCGACTCTGTCTATCTACCTTTCCTTCTGGCTGGAAGTTTACCTACATTCAGCCTGTTCCTAAAATGGCGACTGTTCTAACCCTCAAAATACCGTCCTATTGTTTTAATTTCTTGCCTATCTAAAGTTTTTTAATCTATCCTCAACAGGAAGATTCTTAAATATGTATCACTTCACAACCTTCTATCTGATCACTACCTGATTGCTGTTGCCTTAGACATATCAAAAGCTTTTGACAGAGTTTGGCACAAAGCTTTGATTTCCAAACTGCACTCCTACGGCTTCTGTCTTTGTCTCTGTAACTTCATCTCAAATTTCCTTTCTGACCGTTCTATTGCTGCTGTAGTAGACGGTCACTGTTCTCCTAAATCTATTAATAGTGGTGTCCCTCAGGGTTCTGTCCTGTCACCCACTCTCTTCCTATTATTTATCAATGATCTTCTAAACCAAACTTCATATCCTATCCCCTACTACGCTGATGACACCAACATGCACTTTTCCACGTCTTTTCGTAGACGTCCAACCCTTCAAGAAGTAAACAGTTCATGCAGGGAAGCCACAGAACGCCTGACTTCTGATCTGTCTAAAATTTCTGATTAGGGCAGAGCAAACTTAGTATTTAACAATTCCTCAAAATTAAATTCTTCCATCTATCAACTTGACACAATCTTCCAGACAACTATCCCCTATTCTTCAATGACATTCAGCTGTCCCCCTCTTCTACACTGGACATCCTCGGTCCGCATTTTAATTATAATCTAAACTGGAAACTTCACATCTCATCTCTTTTCGAGATTTTGGTGAAACTTTTGTTGTTGCCTTGGACATATCAAAAGCTTTTCATAGAGTCTGACACAAAGCTTTGATTTCCAAACTACCCTCCTACGGTTTGTATCCTCTCTGGAACTTCATCTCAAGTTTCCTTTCTGACCGTTCTCTTGCTGCTGTGGTAGACGGTCACTGTTCTTCTCATAAATCTATTAACAGTGGTGTTCCTCAGGGTTCTGTCCTGTCACCCACTCTCTTCTTATTATTCATTAATGATCTTCTAAACCAAACTTCTTGTTCTATCCACTCCTACGCTGATGATACCACCCTGCACTTTTCCACGTCTTTTCATAGACGTCCAACCCTTCAGGAGGTAAACATGTCACGCAGGGAAGCCACAGAATGCCTGACTTCTGATCTTTCTAAAATTTCTGATTGGGGCAGAGCAAACTTGGTATTGTTCATTGCCTCAAAAATTCAATTCCTCCATCTATCAACTCGACACAACCTTCCAGACAACTATCCCCTCTTCTTCAATGACACTCAACTGTCCCCTTCTTCTACACTGAACATCCTCGGTCTGTCCTTTACTTATAATCTGAACTGGAAACTTCACATCTCATCTCTAGCTAAAACAGCTTCTATGAAGTTAGGTGTTCTGAGACGTCTCCGCCAGTTTTTCTCACCCCCCCCCCCCAGCTGCTAACTCTGTACAAAGGCCTTATCCATCCATGTATGGAGTATGCTTCACATGTCTGGGGGGGTTCCACTCATACTGCTCTTCTAGACAGGGTGGAATCAAAAGCTTTTCGTCTCATCAACTCCTCTCCTCTAACTGACTGTCTTCAGCCTCTCTCTCACCGCCGCAATGTTGCATATCTAGCTGTCTTCTACCGCTATTTTCATGCTAACTGCTCTTCTGATCTTGCTAACTGCATGCCTCCCCTCTTTCCGCGGCCTCGCTGCACAAGACTTTCTTCTTTCTTTCACCCCTATTCTGTCTACCTCTCTAAGGCAAGAGTTAACCAGTATTCTCAATCATTCATCCCTTTCTCTGGTAAACTCTGGAACTCCCTGCCTGCTTCTGTATTTCCACCTTCCTATGACTTGAATTCCTTCAAGAGGGAGGTTTCAAGACACTTATTCATCAATTTTTGACCACTGCTTTGACCCTTTTATGGGACTGGCATTTCAGTGGGCATTTTTTTTTTATTAGATTTTTGTTGCCCTTGGCCAGTGTCCTTCCTACATAATAAAAAAAAAAAAAACGCTGGAAAATCACACCTCACCTCGCAGGTCGCTTAGGATAATCGCGGGCCATGAGTTTTGATACCCCTAGTCTAAATCAATAGCAAAGGTTTCGCCAAAATCCTTAACAAAACAAAGATTCAGTATAAAAAGCTAAATCAGAAGTGTATCGTCTTTAATAGGATCCATACGGACAATTGGAAAGAAGGTTGTGAACAGGTCGGTGCTTTCTGTTGAGAATACACTCTAATGTTTTAGAACGACAAGATCAAAGCGTTCTCTCTCTCTCTCTCTCTCTCTCTCTCTCTCTCTCTCTCTCTCTCTCTCTCTCTCTCTCTCTCTCTCTCTCTCTCTCTCTCTCTCTCTCTCTCTCTCTCTGTCTAATTCATTATCCATCCCATCCAGCTCTCGACTCACGTTCCATTCATTCATTCATTCCTTTCTTCCCTGTCCTTAGACCTATTTCGGCTTCCACCATTAACTCTCCCTCTCCTCCTCTCCCTCCCTGAGTTTCCCCTGCCCTTCTCCATCATTTCACAGTTCTTCTATGCCCATCCCTTCCATCTCTCTCTCCTCTCAGCCTCTCCCCAGCAAACATCCTCAGAAGCACGGTCCATTGCGGTCGCCTAAATAAGGTTGAATTTAATACATGGAGGGCGATAATCCGGTTACCTGGACTCGAGAACACCTGTTGATTACCCAGCCCTTTAACGTTACAAGCAGACTGGCCCCATCTCTCCCCCTTCCTTACTTTCATCTCCCTTCTTTACTTCATCGGTGCATCCCAACTCTCACTCATTACCTTATGTTTTATATTACGAAGATACTCCAACCTTGCCCTCTTATTTCATTTCCTTGTATTCACTTAGCACAGCCTCATCTCATTCCCTTATTTACCTTCGTCCTTCTCTGTTTCATCGGTGCACCCCAGCTCTCACTCCTTACCTTAAAATTTGCTACTAAAAAATTCTCCAAGATTTTCTCCTTAATTCATCGTTCTATGTTACTCCACTCAGCACAATCCCATTTTGTCCCTTTCCTTATCTTCGTCCTTCTCTATTTAATCGGTGCATCCCAGATCTCACTACTTACCTTACATTTTCTTTTTTTTTTTTACTACAGATCTCTCTAACCTTGTTTCTTTACTTCATCGCTTTTATCACTTTCAACTTCCACTCCTTGCATTGCCTACTCCAGAAACCCATGCAGCCCATTCCCTCATCTTTACTCAAATTTTTGCTTTCCCTCATCTCAGTCTCGCCTCGTCTATCTCTGCCTTGTCTCTTACCATTTTTTATCCCTGTCTCTTTTCCCATGCAGTTTTCCACCCATCACGCAGCCCCATCTTGCTCTGCCCCATCTTCTGCGTTGTCCCTAGTCACACCCGAAGCCACTCCTTCTTCCTCTATCGTCTCGTCTCATCTCATTCCTCATATCCGCATCACATCACACGCCCACCCTCGTCTCTCTCTCTCTCTCTCTCTCTCTCTCTCTCTCTCTCTCTCTCTCTCTCTCTCTCTCTCTCTCTCTCTCTCTCTCTCTCTATCTATCTATCTATCTATCTATCTATCTATCTATCTATCTATCTATCTCATCTACTTTCATTTCGCAATTTTGCCATCTCTTCCTTCATTTTCTAACTCCATTTCCTTTATTTTTTTCTCTTCGTTCTTCATTTTCCTATTATTGTTTCTCCTCTCCTAGTTTTCTTCTAGTGTCTCTCCTCTTCTCTCAATTAGCATGGTAAGTGGGTACCAAGAGGGCAGTGGGACAGGGGAAGGGCTTGGCAAAAAAGACAAGCTCATGCTCAAAGTTACCTGGATGCTCTTTTAGTGACTACGTATTTACATTCTTCTGTTTTATTTTATTTTACTTTTTTTATTTATTAGAGGAATTGCAGCGTCATTATTTTAGCAAGCACACACACACACACACACACACACACACACACACACACACACACACACACACAAACACACACACCTTGGAATACATCGAATGACTTTTATAGGAAAGAAAACAACTTGAGGAAGGAGAGGAGGAGGAGGAGGAGGAGGCCACTGACAAACCCGTGGGAGGAACCAGATGCTACAGTTTAACTTCCAGCATCTCCTCTTCTTCCTCCTCCTCCTCCTCTTCCTCCACCTCCTCCTCCTCCTCCTCCTCCTCCTCCTCCTCCTCCTCCTCCTCCTCCTCCTCCTCCTCCTCCTCCAGTCTGCCGTAAGGCCTAGGATTATTTGACATCTTGTTGTTGTTAATGTCGTTCTCTCTCTCTCTCTCTCTCTCTCTCTCTCTCTCTCTCTCTCTCTCTCTCTCTCTCTCTCTCTCTCTCTCTCTCTCTCTCTCTCCCAACTATTTGTGCTCTATTTCATCGCCTACCATAGTACACCCACTTTACACCCACACACACCATCCACACCTCGTTACTGTTGTATGAAGTACCTAGAATGTGTTGAAAAAACTTACTACACCCAAACCAATTCTGTGTGTGCGTGTGTGTGTGTTAGATGGACACACACACACACACACACACACACACACACACACACGCACACATACACATACACACACACAAGGTTGGTGAATCGAAGCTATTTATATTTTTTTCCAAACCCCTGCAGCTGTTATCCTCCCCTTCCTCTTCTTCCTCCTCCATCCCACCTCGGACAGAATCCCGAGGCGTTGGCAATACTCAAGTGTGTTGTGTTGTCTTTTTGTTCCTACCCGGAGGAGAAGAAATGGTAAGGGAGAGGAAGACACGAAAAGAGAAAGGGGAGAAGATGCTGGGGAGTGGAGAGCATCTTTTCCTTCATCTTTTCCTTCTTCTGTAAGGTAAATCAGGTCCCTTTGCATGGGAGATGAAGGAGGTGAGGAAGCATGGGTAGGGTAGAGTGAGGGACTATAGGTCTATGAAGAGAGGATAATGTAGGATTAGTGGATGGAGGCAACAGTGATGAAGAGTTGGGGACATTGTATCACGTTAGGATATTCAAATACTAGCTTTATTAATTCTCTCTCTCTCTCTCTCTCTCTCTCTCTCTCTCTCTCTCTCTCTCTCTCTCTCTCTCTCTCTCTCTCTCTTATTCCTCCACTTTTCCTCGCTCAGTTTTGTTTTCGCTATATATGAATCATCCCCTCCCTCCCCTATATATTTATCTATTTATCTACCTTCTTTCCTTCCTCTTCTCTCTCTCCTCTTACGTACTTACTAGCTTTTACTTTGCTTTTCCTTTGTCTTTGGCGTGGTTTTCAACATATCTGGGAGCTGCTGGCATCGCTAAACATTTGAAATCTTTCCCGCGGCTGTTTAGATATGGCTTGTATTCTGGTCTTGTATATATAATTGCAACTACCACCACCACCACCACCCCCTCCTCCTCCTCCTCCTCCTCCTCCTTCTCGCGTACTATTTCAATCTTTTCTTCTTTGTTTTGTTTTTGTTTTTTTTCTCTCTCTCTTCTTCATCGATTTTTTTTTTTTTATATCTACTTCCTCCCCTTCCTCCTACTCTTCATCTCCTTCCCCCCTCGGTTTTCCCCTTCTCCTCCTCCCCCTCTTTTCCCTGGGCCTTCTGGATTCACCTCACTATTGGAGCCTCAGGTGGTGGAAGCAAGTCGTCCTTAGCAAGAGTAACTTTGGAGATTTTTTTCACACACACACACACACACACACACACACACACACACACACACACACAGACACACACACACACACACACACACACACACACACACACACACACACACACACACAAATTATTGAAAAGAGTGGAAAACAATATGGATTGTGAAATATTACAGAAAGATCTTAATAAGATATATAAATGGAGTAAGAAATGGCAAATGGAATTCAATGCAAAGAAATGCAAGGTGATGGAATCAGGAAAAAGCAAAAGAAGACTGACAAGTTCCTACACCATGGGAGGAGTGGAAATTAAGAAAACCAAAGAAGTAAAAGATTTGAGAATTACAATAAGTGATAATTTATCACCCGAAAAACATGTAAACAAAACAGTTTGGGGAAACCTATGAGTTACTAAAAAAGATGAAAGGGGCATTTGCTTACATGTATGAAGAGATGATGAAAAAGTTGATGGAATATGTGATTCGACCAAAACTGGAATATGCCACAATTGTTTGGTCACCCCATAATAAAAAGGAAATAAGGAAAATAGAAAGGATCCAAAGAGCTTCAACCAAATCGGTACCAAGTTTGAGAGCTTTAACCTATGAAGAAAGATTAAGGAGATTGAAGCTTCCATCATTACAAGAGAGAAGAGAAAGAGGGGACCTGATTGCTATATACAGAGCTTTAAAGGGTAAGGATCAAGTTGACAAAGAAGACTTATTTGTGTGGGACCCAAGAGATACAAGAGGACATGGAGTGAAATTGAGGAAAACAGCAAGTAGAAGAGATATTAAGAAATATGGTTTCCCAAATAGAAGCATAGAAATATGGAACAACTTAGATGAAACGGTGGTACAAGCAACAAATATTTATGAATTTAAAGTTAAGCTGGATGCTTATAGATATGGAGACAGGACAGCTCTTTTGCTGTAAAACACAACTAGGTAAATACAACTAGGTAAATACACACACACCTAGGGGAAGAGCGAGATGTAGGAAGGGTAAAGAATGGTTCTATACAAAATGCAAAGAGGCTAGAAATTGTAAATCAAATGCTTGGAATAGATGGAAGAAGAGGAAAACTGAGAGCAGATGGGAGGAATATATTGATGCTAGAAAGAAGTACATTGAGATAATAAGAATGGAGAAAAGAAACTATGAAAGAGATATAATAGATAAGTGTATAAATTAATCTAAACTATTCTTTACACATATTAATGGAAAGATGAAGGAGAAGGAAGGTGTATCAAGATTGAAAGTTGAGGGAAAAATTTATGAGGATGCGCAGGACATGGCGGAGGTTATGAACAATAGTTTCAGATTGGTATTTACTGAGGAAGGGGAGTTTGATGCTGGAAGGGATAAGATGGTGAGGAATAACTAACTACAGTCCCAGTCAGTTATGAGGGAATACTTAAGATGATAGAAGAACTTGATGTAAATAAAGCATCTGGTCCAGATGGAGTATCAAACAGGATATTGAAGGAATATAGAGAACAAGTGGTTGATAAAATTCACAGTGACATCACTATCACAGGGAAGAGTACCAAAAGACTGGAAGAGAGCAAATATTACACAAATATTCAAAGGATGAAATAAGGAAAACCCACTAAATTATAGGCCAGTGTCCTTGACCAGTGTTGTAGGAAAAATATATGAAAGAACAATAAAGGAAAGATGGATGAAATACTTGGAAAGAAAGAAAGTTTTAGTGAATTGTCAATTTGGATTTAGGAGGGGATGATCATGCTCCATGAACTTGTTGTTCTTTTATTCAAGGGTAGTTGATATTGTGCAGGAGAGAGACGGATGGCGGATGGTGTCTACTTAGACTTGAAGAAGGCATTTGACAAAGTACCGCACCGAAGATTGCTATGGTAGATAAAAAATTATGGAAGAATTGGAAGAAGACTGCTGGAGTGGATGGAGGATCATCTGGGTAATAGAGCGATGAGAACTGTAATATAAGACCAAAATTCATCTTGGCTGAAAGTAACTAGTGATGTCCCTCGGGGATCTGAGGATCTGTCCCACAGGGATATGCGGATGACATAAATGAAGAAATAGATAGTTATATGAACTTATTTGCAGATTATGGTAAGCTGATGAGAAGGATAGAAAATGTAAATGACTGTATGGTATTGCAAGATGATTTAAATAAGATAAATAGATGGAGTAAATCTTGGCAAATGGAATTTAATCTAAGTAAATGTAAAGTAATAAAGTTTGGTAAGAGTAAGAAAAGAATACAATATCATTATGTGATGGACGGTGTGAAGTTAAAGACTGGGCCACGGTCGGGGTCGGACGTGGTCGCTGCCACGCTCCCTCTGACCTACCCTAAATACCACGTGTGTCGTTCCCGCCTCGTTCAATCGTCATGGCATTCAACAGTGACCAAGTGCTAGTGCTGAACAACGGTTCAGGGAAGAGGGCAAGAGCATCCTCTTCTTCAGCATCCCTAAAGTGCTCCACGCCCAAGAAAGCGGCCCGTAACCTGCTGGAGGAGAGCAGCAGTGATGAGCGCTCACCGAAGCGAGCCACCCGCAGCCTCCAGCCTTCATGGCAGGAGGACAACGCTACCGAAGCGGACTGGGCCCCACTCGACCTCTCCGTTTTCAGCGACGTGGTGCAGCAGCAGCAGCAGGACGGCGGTGAGGAGCAAGGATGGACTACCGTCACGACCAGCCGAGCTCGCCGCCACCAGCCCCCGAGGCCCAAGTTCAAGCTGGGCAGCCTGGGCGAACACGAGAACTCTTACCGAGCCATCTCTGCCCTCGAGAGGGAGTATCCGACCCTTCGGATACAGGTAAGGGTTAATCTCAAGGGTGAGCACGTGGTCACGCCCAAGGACGAGGATTCCACGGCACTCCTGCGCCGCATCGCGGAGGAAGGAAACAGGGTGCTCCTCCTCGACCCAAGCGAAAAGAGGCACAAGTTGGTGCTGGAGCGCTACCCGCTCGACCTGCCTCTCGAGGCGGTAGAGGCTCACCCTCAGGTGACCTCCGCCCAGCGTCTGACCTCCAGGAGGGACAAGTTGCCCACGAGACAGGTGCTACTTGTGTGTGTGGGGCCGCCGCCCGCCAAGTTGGATCTCGGCTGCTGGGGCAGATACTCCCTGCGCCCCTACCAAGGTGAGCCTGTAAGGTGTTACAGGTGCCAACGGTACAACCACCTGCAGGCGCGGTGCGAACATGCCGCCAGGTGCGGCGTGTGCAGCCTGCCCCACCCGACGGAGGAGTGCATCGCCCGCCATAAGGCCAACGAGGCAACCACCGCCAGGTGCCCAAACTGTGGGAAAAACCACCACGCGTGGAACCCCCAGTGCCCTGAGAGGCTCCGTAGGATGCCTCGTTCACGCCAGCAGCAACAACAGCAGTCTCAGGCGCCACCAAGGCGGCAACGTCGACGTCGCCATAAAGCGTCGCATGGGCAGCCCCGGCAACAGATCGCTCAGCCCCAGCAGCAACAGCATCCACCACGTGGCCAGCCAGGAAGGTCAGCGCGAGATCCCGTTGCACCCGCCCCACCTCCAGTCAGGTCAGCTTGGGTCCCGCGGCAGGCCCCCTCAGCCACCCCCCCACCCCCGTCCCAGCCAGCGGCAAGACCGGAAGAGATTAACCGGCAACCCCCTCACCGCCGACCCGAGGTACAGCCTCCAGCCATAGGCACGGAGAGCCGCATCCCCTCCGCCCACCCCTCCACTCGCTCAGGTAGCACCCCTACCAAGCATGCTCGAGCCAAGCCCCACCACCCGAGCAGCGGCACACAAGGGAGAGACCCTCCCGGCGACGCCCCCGCCCGTGCGGCGACAGGCCCAGCACCGACAACGGTGAGGAGGAGAGCCATGGTCCCGAGCGATCCTCTCCACGGGGTGCCCGCCTGTCTCAGCGAAGAAACCCGCGCGGTGGTCAACTGCCTCGTGGCGCGGATGGTGCAGTTGATGGCGGAGCTGCTTGCCAGCCCTGATCACGTCCCCGCTAGGCGGGACGATCTGGACGCGCTTCTCCGCCAGGAGACGGCCACGGCCATCTCTGAGTGCGGCCTCCTGCCACCACCGCTGAACTCGAGGGACCCACGTCTGTGCCCCTCCCTCCAACCACCAGACCTTCACCACCAACATGGAGAGGAGATATGCTGAGGGCGCCACCCACGCGGACCAGCCTGCAGGGCCCCCCAGGCTCAGAGTCCTGCAATGGAACGTGCAGGGCCTGCGACCCAAGAGACATCAAGTCCTACAGGCCGTCTTCGAGGAGCACCTTGACGTTGTGCTCCTCCAGGAAACACTGACGCCCGCCGACTTTGAATGGAGGGTGGCGGGCTACACCCTTCACTCGCTCCCCACAGCGGAGGGCACCCGAGGCTGTGCAGCGCTGGTGAGGAGCACAATCCCTCACCGCAGGGTTGCAGCCCCAGTCAACTGCGGGGACGGTGTGGAGGTCCTGGCGCTGGAGCTGCAGGTGGGAAGTCTCCCGCTCCTGGTATACAACGTATACAGGAGCCAGCGACACCAGCTGGAGGCAGGAGAGCTTCTCACCCTCGCCTCCCACTCCAGTCTCTTGGTTGCGGGCGACCTCAACGCCCACCACCCCATGCTACAGTCACCGTCCCCAGCCAACGAAACGGGCCGCCACCTGGCCGTGCTGCTCGAGGAAATCCCTCACGTGTGCCTTCTCAATACAGGGGAGGCCACCCACACCCGGGGAGGAAGGCTTGACCTCACGTTGGTCTCGAGTGACCTGGCGGCAGGCGCTACGTGGCAGGTGCACCCGACCCTCACCAGCGACCACTTTGCCACCCTCACCACCCTCCCAGTGGCCCCGCCGGTCCCACCCCGCCCGCCCCCACGCTGGAACATAAGGAGAGCGGACTGGACCAAGTTTCAGGCCTCTCTTGACGAGTGGTGGGCCGCCTATCAGCCGCCCGCCGACCTACATCAGCAGGAGAGGGACCTGACGACGGCCATCCAGACCGCAGCCGCCGCAGCCATCCCCAGGTGCACCCCGAGCCGCCGCCACCGGACAGACTGGTGGTACTACAACGAAGAGGTGCGCGAGCACAACCACCGTGTCAACCAGCACAGAAAACTGTACAAAAGGCGCCCCAACCCCAACAACCTAAGACTCCTACAGGATGTGGTGGCCCGCGCACGGCAGGTATCCCTGAGGGCCAGAGAGGCTAAGTGGCTGGAGTGGTGCGCCACTTTTAGCCACCACACGTCTCTAGGCCAGCTGTGGAGGAGCGTGAGGACAGCCTCCGGCGCTGCCCCGCCCCGCCCGCCCGCCCACCCGCACCCGCAGCAGGAGGCAGAGAGGCTTGCCACCATGTTCACCACGCGGAGCTCCAGTGACCAGCTTCCTCCCCAGATACAACGCATCCAGCAGCAGCTCCGACCACACCGCGACGAGGCTGTCAGGGAGGCGATGGAGGAAGCCGACGTGACTGACCAGCCCTTCTCCCTTCAAGAGCTGGAGCGGGCTAGGAGGAGAGGCCGCGACACGGCAGCGGGGGCGGACGGCGTGCCATACTCCATGTTGGCGCACGCTGGGCCGGCTGGGGACGCCGCGCTGTTGGCCACCATCAACGCCTCATGGATGGCGGGCTGTCTGCCGCCCGCGTGGAAGGAAGCCGACATTCAGCCGATTCCAAAGCCGAGGGAGCCCACCAAGATCAGACCCATCTCTCTCCTCAGCTGCACGGCCAAAACGGCTGAGAGGATGGTGCTCGCGCGGCTACAGTGGCGCGTGGGGCCCTCTCACCCACATGTGTTCGGCTACACCCGCGGAGTGAGCACGGCAGACAGCATCCTCGCCCTGCTGACCCAAATTGACCACCGCCCCGCCGTCATCGTCTTCATCGACCTCGAGAAGGCGTTCGAGCTAGCCAGCCCTCACGCCATCCTCGACGCACTCGTGCGGAAAGGGGTGCGAGGAAGGCTGCTGGCCTGGCTCCGCGACTACCTGCAGCGCCGCCGCGCCAGGGTTAGGTTCCAGGGCCTGAGGTCGACCTTCAAGGTACTTGAGAACGGGACGCCCCAGGGCGGCATCCTCAGCCCTCTACTGTTCAACCTGCTGATGGAACAGCTAGTGGCACTGCCTTTCCACGCTGGCACCGTCCTGCTGAGCTACGCCGATGACCTCGCCCTCGTCGTCACCGGAAGGGGCAACAAGCTCAGGAGGACGCAGCAGGCACTCGACCTCATCAGCAGGAAATGCCAGGACCTGGGGCTCAAGATCTCGGCAGAGAAGTCCCGGGCCATGATGGTGAAGGCGGCAGACCCAACCTGGCGGCTCCGCGTCCAGGGAGTTGAGCTGGCATGGACCAACTCCTACCAGTACCTCGGTGTGTGGGTGGACAAGCGGCTGTCCTTCACAGCCCACGCCGCCTACCTGAGGGAGAGGACGCAGTCTAGGCTGAACGTGATGCGGGCCATGACGCGAATCAGCGCGGGCGCCACTTTTTCCGTCCTGCGCCAGTACTACGTGCACGCTGTTCGCTCGCTAGTGGATTACAGCGCCCCCGTCCTCATAGCACTCTCTCCAAACCAGCAGGAGCGGATCGAGGTGCTACAAAACACCGCAATGAGGACCATGCTGGGGGCACCGAGGTGGTCCAGCGCATGCGTCATGCAGAGCGAGACCAGACTGGTACCCCTCACCACCAGGGTACAGCAGATCACGGCCTGCCGCGTAGCGAGGGTGCTGCAGCGTGACGCGGAGGGAGTGACACAGAGGAGACTAAGGCTGGCGGGGACGCAGGGTGCCGAATCTCTCCGCCGCAACCCGTGGCTGCTGCAGTGCACGCTGGCTACCCACAACCTGGCTCGCATGGAGAACTGGCCACAGGCGGACCTCCCTGCCCCCACCTTCCGCGCCCCACCCCCGTGGGAGCCACCCGCGGCAGAGTTCTCCGCCACACAGCTGCCCGCCAGCAAGGCGCTCTGCGCCGTGGAGGAGATGCGGCAGCACGCCTTCATGGCCATGGCGCAGGTCACCGAGCCAGACAGTGTTGTGTACTACACCGACGGCTCGGCTGACCCTGACAGCGGAAGGACGGGCGCTGCTGCCATCACCAGAGGGGCCGAGGTGTGTGAGAGGACTCCCGACCACTGCTCCACCCTGCAGACAGAACTGGTGGCCATCCTGCTGGCCCTGGAGCACGCTCAACACCGGCGGGAGCGCACCGTGGTGCTCCACACCGACTCCAGAACGGGGCTACAGGCTCTACAACAGCCGTATCCCAGCGACAACGTGGGCCTCGTCACCGCCATCCTGGGTAGCCTCCAGAGCCTCGCCGCGCAGGGGCGGCGGGTGAGGCTCAACTGGATACCCAGCCACGTGGGAGTACGAGGCAACGAGGCTGCTGACGCAGCCGCCAAGAGAGCTGCTAGTGGCCCCCAGGTGACAAGGCATGTGCCGCCCAGCCTGAGCCAAGTGAGGGCGCAAGCCAGGCTCGCCGCAACCAAGCGCGCCCGCCACACGCACCGGCAGCTGGAAACAAGGAAGAGACAGGCAGCTTGGTACGCCTCCGCCACTGGCTACCAGTCGTTGGACGCCTCCCAGCAGCAGCCCAGAGCAGACGGCGTGTTGCTGCAACGCGTAAGGCTGGGCTACTGCACCAGGGAACAGCTGTACGACGACTTTCGGGGGCAGGAGTGCGACCACTGCGGGAGGCACAGCCGCCACCCGCTAGTGCACTACCTACTGTCCTGTCCGGCCACCGCCGCCCTCAGACCAACGCCGCCACCACCGGCCCATCCTGTAGGCGGTGATCTCCTCAGCAGCCGCGAGGCCAGGGCTGCCCTCATCGTCCGCCACACGCCCACAGACCTGATGCTGCGAGTTCTCAGGGCAGCGCCCCCGCCCCGCTGAACAGGTCGCAGCTCCTTTCCTGACCGGCGAGCAGCACTCCTCGCCGCGCCACCGCACCGCCCACCACCGGGACCCAAGACTCCCCCACCTGCGGGCTGGTGCCCGCTTTGTGTATTATGTACATTCATGTATATTTTTTCCTTTGTGCAATATGTATATATGTATATGTTGACATAATACTCAATAAACCTTTAATAATAAAAGTTAAATAAGATAGAGAGAGTTTAACCAGTCTAACAAGTGGCTATAAATACAACCTTAGCTGGTGAACAAAAAGAGTTAAGAGATTAAAGGACTTGCAACTGCTGACGGTTACCTGTCGGTTTTCTCTTCTCTATCTCTGGCGAGTTAAGAGATTAAAGGACTTGCAACTGCTGACTGTTACCTGTCGGTTTTCTCTTCTCATATTCCTGGCGGCTTCCACCTAGATCACTAGAAATGGTGACTCGGAGTTAGACCGTAGTGGCCAGCTCCACCAATGCTGTGTCCCAGGTTCTTTAGCACTATAGCGTCGCCACAGCTATAGGTACCTCGCCCAGGTCAGCCTCCGCCTGACACGGACCACCACGGCCAAACCGCCACCCAGCCTGGCCCAGCCGTGACCCACCGACGCCACCCAGCCCGGCCAGCCGCCACGCGACACACACACACCGTCACCCAGCCCGGCAGCCGTGGTCACCGCCGCTGCCTCACCAGTCACCAGCCACCCTCTCTCCCAGCTGTGACTCACCACGCCTCGCCAGCCACCCAGGCCACTGAGGCCACGCTCACCTGCCGCCTCACCACCGCCACCAGGTCACTCCCTCTCCTGCTGCCGTGACCCACCGCGCCAACTCCACCTGCTGCCTGGTCACCTGCCACCCCTGCCACACCTGCTGCCCAGCCTCCATCACCACCACAGCAGCAGCAACACCTCTCCGGCTCACCACGCACGGTCACCGCCACCCGGCCGTGACCCCACTGGCCCTGATTTCGCTTCTCTACAACAGGGCGGCGCCCCCTGCACCGGTACTCCCGTCTTCCGCTCGACAACAGGGCGGCGTTCCCTGCAACGTTCCCCCACCAAAGTGTTAGTGCTCTCGACCGTCCCTCCCCTCTCCCCCGTCGTCCACCCTCCCCCTGTGTGTGTTAACCCCTGCCCCTAGAAAACTCCCTAGTGTGCATCAGCGCGTACCAACCCCCGTGTGCCAGACACCAACACCTACACATACACGCGCACACACACACACACACACAGACTACACACTTCGTTCACGGCAGTGCGTTCCAAGCCGTAAGTGCGAGTGCGGTAAAGTACGTGCCTAGGACCATCACTGCACAGTGGCGCCCAGCAGGCGTCCCTTGCCACCTCTCACTGGCACCTGGCGCCAGCAACAAGAAACGGCCATGGCTCCGACAGTTCCGTCGGCAATGCCACCGTCTTCAGTCGCCACTGTCACTAACACGGCAGACGTCCAGCAACTCACCCACATTGTGTCGCAGCTGGCCCTGCAGGTCAGCGCGATGCAGGAACGACTAAATACCCGCCAGCGTCGCCGCCCACCGTCACCTCGACGCCCTCGCTACCGCTCTCGGTCACGTAGCACTACACGCACCCCGGGCGTCTGCTACTACCACAGCAGGTTCGGTAGCGAGGCCATTAAGTGCACCCAACCCTGCACTTACAACACCACCCCGGCGTCAAACTAAACGGGCGGACGTTCACGGCGCGTACGATCCGCCAGCCCAAGTCACAGCTACTTCACGTCTACGACCGACGCACCGGAATTAAGTTCCTCGTCGACACCGGCGCTGAGGTCAGTGTCCTGCCTGCCACAGACAGCCAGAAGAGGTTGCCTGTAACCACGCACCTCTATGCAGCCAACGCCTCGAAAATCCCTGTGTACGCGCGGCAGACACTACACCTCGAACTCAACCTCCGCC
Organism: Scylla paramamosain; assembly: GCF_035594125.1. Taxonomy (NCBI): domain Eukaryota; kingdom Metazoa; phylum Arthropoda; class Malacostraca; order Decapoda; family Portunidae; genus Scylla; species Scylla paramamosain. Next base: position 24,059,351 of record NC_087153.1, on the reverse strand, counting down.
GCTCCTTCGACTGGACCTTTTACATGGCAGCTGTGACCCAACCCATCCTAGGCGCCGATTTCCTACGCCACCACGACCTCTTAGTCGACTTGAAGCACGGCACGCTGCTGGATCGTCTCACTTCCCTGCGGACCCGTGGCCGAACGGCACCTGGCGAGAGCACCGGAATCTCCGCAGTCTGCCGAGATAACCCCTTCGCCGCCATCCTCAAGGGTTTCCCAACACTAACACAGCCATACTCAGCCACGCAGCCAGTGAAACATCACGTCCTGCACTACATAGAGACCACCGGACCACCTGTTTTCGCCAAGGCTCGTCGCTTAGCACCAGAACGCTACAAACAGGTCAGGGCCGAGTTTGAGTCTCTGATGCAGCAAGGCATCATCCGCCCAAGCTCCAGCAACTGGTCGTCTGCGCTTCACGTCGTCCCCAAGAAAAACGGTGACATACGCCCTTGCGGGGACTACAGAGCCCTAAACTCCCGCACCGAGATGGACAGGTATCCAGTGCCTAACATTCAGGAGTTTTCCTCACAACTGCACGGCTCTACAATTTTCTCCAGGATCGACCTCGTAAAGGCCTTCCATCAGATCCCCATCAACCCCGAGGACATCCCGAAGACGGCCATAATCACGCCCTTCGGACTATATGAATACACTAGGATGCCCTTCGGTCTCAAGAACGCTGCTCAAACATTCCAGCGCTTCATGGACGAAGTTTTGCGAGGACTGCAGTTCTGCTTCACTTACGTCGACGACATTCTAGTTGCCAGCCCAGACGACGCTGCTCATCGCCAACACCTCGAGCAAGTCTTCACTCGTCTGAAGGACTACGGCATCCAGGTCAACGCCGACAAGTCCGTGTTCGGCGTGCCTTCCGTCGATTTCCTCAGCCACACTGTGTCCTCCTCAGGCTTCACCCCAACTGCAAGTCGCTGTACTGCCATCCAGAACTTCCCGAAGCCAACAACTCAGCGCCAGTTGAAGCAGTTCCTCGGGATGCTGAACTATTACAACAGGTTCATTCCCCGATGCGCGCTCCTCCTCCAGCCTCTCTACGCCTTAGTGAAGCCAGCCAAACGAGGCCAGTCCGTCACCCTTGCCTGGACGCCCGCAGCTGAGGACGCTTTCCTCGCTGCCCGGAAGGCGCTCACATCCACAGCGCTCAGTTTCCCTGCCCCAGACGCCCCTACTTCCATCGCCACGGACGCCTCAGACACCGGAGTTGGAGCAGTGCTACAGCAACACATCGACGGTGCCTGGAAACCCGTCGTCTTCTTCTCCAAGAAACTCAACACTGCCGAGAAGAAGTACAGCGCCTTCGACAAAGAGCTCCTCGCCATCTACAAGGCATTGAAGCACTTCCAGTACTTTGTCGAAGGACGTCAGTTTCATATCTACACTGACCACAAGCCGCTGACGAGCACCTTCATCAAGAACAAGTCATCCTACTCACCACGTCAACTGCGCCACGTAGACTTCATCTCTCAGTTCACCACGGACCTCCGTTACGTGAAAGGTGAAGATAACGCCCCAGCCGATGCCCTGTCACGCAACATCTGTGCCACATCTACCTCTCTCATCGATTACGCCGCCATTGCTGCCGATCAGGCCGACGACGCCGAGCTGCAGCAACTAAAAGAAAACACCGCACTACAGATGAAGAGAGTACAGCTACCAGGCACTCAAGTGCACATCTACGCTGACGTCTCGACCAACACCGTCAGACCATACCTGCCTCAACGGCACAGGTATCCACTCTTCCGTCAGCTGCACGACCTCTCACATCCTGGCATCAGAGCTTCACAACACATGATGACGTCCCGATTCATCTGGACCGCCATCAACAAGGACGTGAGAGACTGGACACGTAGGTGCACCACCTGTCAGGCCTCCAAGGTGACGCGGCACACACGCTCCCCTACAGCCACCTTCACGCCAGTCTCCACACGCTTCGAACACGTCCATATCGACCTCGTTGGCCCTCTTCCTCACTCCGACGGCTACCGCTACATCCTCACCTGTGTCGACCGCTTCACTTGCTGGCCAGAAGCTGCACCACTGACTGACATCTCCACTGACACCGTTGCACGTGCCTTTATCAGCACGTGGATCTCACGCTTCGGTGTTCCTGTCAGCCTCACTTCTGACCGCGGCGGCCAGTTTGAGTCCAGTGTCTGGAACAAACTGATGACACTACTCGGCATTCGACGATACAGGACTGCCAGCTACCATCCTCAGGCCAACGCTACAGTGGAACGTTTCCACCGCCAGCTGAAGTTGTCACTGATGGCTTCCAGCGACCAACGCGAGAAGTGGAACGCCACCTTATCCCTTGTCCTCCTCGGCATCCGGACGTCCCTCAAGCAGGACCTTCACCACTCCTCTGCCGAGCTCGTATACGGCACCACTCTTCGACTCCCTGGCGAGCTCCTTACCAGCTCACCCGACGCCGGCCCCTGCAGCGTCCAAGACTTCGCCAGCAGTCTTAAGGAGTCGATGAGAAGCCTGCAGCCGGTGCAACCTCGCACGCACCCCGCCAAGACCTTCATCAGCCAGGACCTCGAAGACTGCACACACGTCTTCGTCAGGGTTGACGCTGTCCGTAAACCACTACAGCGCCCCTACGAAGGCCCCTTCGAGGTCCTCCGCAGGACGAGGAAAAACATCACCATCAACAGAAACGGCTCTTCCGACGTCATAGCCATAGACCGAGTCAAGCCCGCCTACATCCTGCACACCCCGACGGCACCTCACGACCCGACATCGCCGGCCACGCCTTCAGCACCACGCGCCCCGGCTAAGCAGCACGTATCGTTCGTCGTGCCTCCTCACTCGGGGGAAGTTATGTAGCAAATAATCTAGTCAGCCATAGAAACATCCCATTTTCTCTCATATTCAGGGTACACTAAAACTTACGCGCTTCTCAGAACCAGTAATGTAAACACAAGTCACCGCTCCAAGCACTCCGTTTTCTCTTATATGTTTTCAGCCTCCCGTTCTCTTTCTACTGCACAGATTTTTCGTCTTTCATCTCTTCTTCCTCATTTTTTTATACATACACATTCTGTGCACGCTTTTCGACACATACGTTACACGTCTTTTCTATACATCATATTACTCCTTTCTTCACACAGACATACACACACACATTCACTCTCTTTGTCCATATCTTTATGTATATCATTTTTTATGTTCAGTATTTCTTGTGTACATGTTCATGTTTTTGTTAAATAAGATAGAGAGAGTTTAACCAGTCTAACAAGTGGCTATAAATACAACCTTAGCTGGTGAACAAAAAGAGTTAAGAGATTAAAGGACTTGCAACTGCTGACGGTTACCTGTCGGTTTTCTCTTCTCTATCTCTGGCGAGTTAAGAGATTAAAAGACTTGCAACTGCCTGTCGGTTTTCTCTTCTCATATTCCTGGCGGCTTCCACCTAGATCACTAGAAGTTTTCCTCATAGAAGTGTGAACAAATGGAATGAACTCAGTAAAGACGTTGTCAATGCTGTAACTTTTAAGACCAAATTGGACAGATATAGATAGAGACGAGATGCTATGAGATTACTTCCCTCCCGTAAACCACAACTAGGTAAATACACAGTGGCGGATCCAGGGGGGCTTGCCCCTCCCCTCCCCCCTTAAAACCTAAATTGCACCTTGTCAAATATTCAATGAGATCTGTGGGGAAGGGAGGTATTACTCCTGTGAACACTATTTCTAGCCTATTAATAATAATAATAATAATAATAATAATAATAATAATAATAATAATAATAATAATAATGATAGTAATAGTAATTTTGTTATTACTATTACTATTACTACTACTGCTACTACTACTACTACTACTACTACTACTACTACTACTACTACTACTACTACTACTACTACTACTAATAATAATAATAATAATAATAATAATAATAATAATAATAAACATACAAAACAAATAAAAGAAATTGCGAACATTATCGTATTTGTAATTGTAAAAGAAAAAAAAAGAAAAAATGCGCGCCAAGCGGCGTCAGATGGATTTGGTGGATTCAAATCCAGTAACGGATCCTGCCCACTTAGTTTATAATACTCTCTCTCTCTCTCTCTCTCTCTCTCTCTCTCTCTCTCTCTCTCTCTCTCTCTCTCTCTCTCTCTCTCTCTCTCTCTGTATATATATATATATATATATATATATATATATATATATATATATATATATATATATATATATATATATATATATATATATATATATATATATATATATATATATATATATATATATATATATATATATATATATATATATATATATATATATATATATATATATATATATATATATATATATATATATATATATATATATATATATATATATATATATATATATATATATATATATATATATATATATATATATATATATATATATATATATATATATATATATATATATATATATATATATATATATATATATATATATGGCGGGAGTAACTATGACTCCTGGAGGGCCCGGGATGGTGTCATGTCGTGACTCCCCGAGTGACGTGAAAACCCTCCTTGAGAGTTACTGGGGATGTGTGCCTCCTAGTGGCGCCCGCTGGTAACGTAGGAACAAGCCTGCCGGGGCAGGATTGGGCCTACGGCTAAAGTGCTTCCCCACGAGGTGAATGTGAGGCGGGGAGTTGGACAATATTCCATCCTCCCTTCTCAGACATTCATAGAGCAATGGGGTTCAGCCAGGCTTCGGAGCCCTTAACAGCTTCACTGATCCGGAGTCTTCCTGCTCCTTCGGGTTCTCTATCCCGTTGGGGGTGGGGGCCATCGGAGTGATTTGCCGCGGCGGTGGGCCAAACCCACTTACCCTCGGCATCGGTAGTCACTCTGGCGTTTCCAGGATGACGGTGGGAAGGTAGCGTCTTTCCTGCCTGTAGACCAGCGGGTTCATGGCTTTGATAAAGGGGTACACGGTGTGGATGCGGTACCAGTCCTCCCCTGGTCCGAGGGGCGGGCATAGAGCCTCTGTGTTCGTCTCTCAGACCAGAGGCGCTATAGCAGAAGGCGTACGTCAGCGAATGGTGTTTCCTGCTGCTGCGGGCCTAGTAATTCAGGTAGCCAACCGCCTGGTCTGAGGGTGGCATCCTCAGCTGGAATCCTGTCGGGGGCGACTTCGGCAGGTAGGTTTCGCATCACCTGTGCCGTCCGAAGGCGGTAGGTGTGAATAGTGCTGGCCTAGCCCGCTACCCTGTCGTCCCCCCAAAGGGGTTGTCCTGGCAGCCTGCTATCGGCTGCTTGGTCACCAAGCGCGAGTAAACGGCGTTCGGACAAAGCATGACTCGATCAAGGTAATATATATATATATATATATATATATATATATATATATATATATATATATATATATATATATATATATATATATATATATATATATATATATATAATATGGCATGGTATGGCGCCCATCTTGTTTATCAGCCCTCCTTCACCAGGAGCAGGATCCGCCAGTATATCTATCTATCTATCTATCTATCTATCTATCTATCTATCTATATATATATATATATATATATATATATATATATATATATATATATATATATATATATATATATATATATATATATATATATATATATATATATATATATATATATATATATATATATATATATATATATTTTTTTTTTTTTTTTTTTTTTTTTTTTTTTTATAGGAAGGACACTGGCCAAGGGCAACAAAAATCCAATAAAAAAATATGCCCACTGAATTGCCAGTCCCATAAAAGGGTCAAAGCAGTGGTAAGAAATTGATGAATAAGTGTCTTGAAACCTCCCTCTTGAAGGAATTCAAGTCATAGGAAGGTGGAAATACAGAAGCAGGCAGGGAGTTCCAGAGTTTACCAGAGAAAGGGATGAATGATTGAGAATACTGGTTAACTCTTGCTTTAGAGAGGTGGACAGAATAGGGGTAAGAGAAAGAAGAAAGTCTTGTGCAGCGAGGCCGCGGAAGGAGGGGAGGCATGCAGTTAGCAAGATCAGAAGAGCAGTTAGCATGAAAATAGCGGTAGAAGACAGCTAGATATGCAACATTGCGGCGGTGAGAGAGAGCCTGAAGACAGTCAGTTAGAGGAGAGGAGTTGATGAGACGAAAAGCTTTTGATTCCACCCTGTCTAGAAGAGCAGTATGAGTGGAACACCCCCAGACATGTGAAGCATACTCCATATATGGACGGATAAGGCCCTTGTACAGAGTTAGCAGCTGGGGGGGGTGAGAAAAACTGGCGGAGACGTCTCAGAACACCTAACTTCATAGAAGTTGTTTTAGCTAGAGATGAGATGTGAAGTTTCCAGTTCAGATTATAAGTAAAGGACAGCCCGAGGATGTTCAGTGTAGAAGAGGGGGACAGTCGAGTGTCATTGCAGAAGAGGGGATAGTTGTCTGGAAGGTTGTGTCGAGTTGATAGATGGAGGAATTGAGTTTTTGAGGCATTCAACAATACCAAGTTTGCTCTGCCCAATCAGAAATTTTAGAAAGATCAGAAGTCAAGCGTTCTGTGGCTTCCCTGCGCGAAATGTTTACCTCCTGAAGGGTTGGACGTCTATGAAGAGACGTGGAACAGTGCAGGGTGGTATCATCAGCGTAGGAGTGGATAGGACAAGAAGTTTGGTTTAGAAGATCATTAATGAATAATAAGAAGAGAGTGGGTGACAGGACAGAACCCTGAGGAACACCACTGTTAATAGATTTAGGAGAAGAACAGTAACCGTCTACCACAGCAGCAATAGAACGGTCAGAAAGGAAACTTGAGATGAAGTTACAAAGAGAAGGATAGAAACCGTAGGAGGGTAGTTTGGAAATCAAAGCTTTGTGCCAGACTCTATCAAAAGTTTTTGATATGTCCAAGGCAACAGCAAAAGTTTAACCAAAATCTCTAAAAGAGGATGACCAAGACTCAGTAAGGAAAGCCAGAAGATCACCAGTAGAGCGGCCTTGACGGAACCCATACTGGCGATCAGATAGAAGGTTGTGAAGTGATAGATGTTTAAGAATCTTCCTGTTGAGGATAGATTCAAAAACTTTAGATAGGCAGAAAATTAAAGCAATAGGACGGTAGTGTGAGGAATTAGAACGGTCACCCTTTTTAGGAACAGGGTGAATGTAGGCAAACTTCCAGCAAGAAGGAAATATAGATGTTGGCAGACAGAGCTGAAAGAGTTTGACTAGGCAAGGTGCAAGCACGGAGGCACAGTTTCGGAGAACAATATGAAGACCCCATCAGGTCCATAAGCCTTCCGAGGGTTTAGGCCAGCGAGGGCATGGAAAACATTGCGAAGAATTATAATAGGTGGCATGAAGTAGTCATAGGGTGGAGGAGAGGGAGGAACAAGCCCAGAATTGTCCAAGGTAGAGTTTTTAGCAAAGGTTTGAGCGAAGAGTTCAGCTTTAGAAATAGATGTGATAGCAGTGGTGCCATCTGGTTGAAATAGAGGAGGGAAAGAAGAAGAAACAAAGTTATTGGAGATATTTTTGGTTAGATGCCAGAAGTCACGAGGGGAGTTAGATCTTGAAAGGTTTATATATATATATATATATATATATATATATATATATATATATATATATATATATATATATATATATATATATATATATATATATATATATATATAGCAACCTTGAAATATTTATGGAGTTAGAGTCTACGTTAGGTCACTGAAAAATATACATCAGGGTCATGGAAAAATAATAAAACTAGCCTGATTTAACTGTTTCTCAGTCTATCAAAACAAAAACGCATTTATAATCTGTAGTCAGGATAACACAATGTGAAATCTCGACGATCAATACCCAATAGGTCTCCTACATATGTGATGAACATAAATGAATCTGTAGTTGTGTCGCATAATCATTTCATTATTATTTTTATTATTATTGTTATTATTATTATTATTATTATTATTATTATTATTATTATTATTATTATTATTATTATTGTTATTATTATTATTATTATTATTATTATTTTATTCTCATTATCATTATCATTATTATTGTTATTATTATTATTATTATTATTATTATTATTATTATCATTATTATTATTATCTCCAAATCGCGTAAAGTAGCTGAGAAACATTAGTTTGATTTAGACTGAATAACGGCGAGCTACCAAAATCGTGACGTGTCGTGTCACTTGTAAAATCAATCCAGCTAATTAATTATTTGATTAATTAATTTATTAATTCATTCATGTACTAACAACAATCGCTGAAGTAGCCACTATAAAGTCGCCCATGTACAATGTTCCATTTGTAAATACATAAGTTTCATAATTTTTATTTCTAAACTAGTGTCTTTTCCTAAAGTCATGGCAACAGAAGTTGTTCGTATGTGAGCCCACAGCCCACCACTACTCTTTTACCTGGTTACCGTATGTGCAATGCAGGTTATCGTAATGTGTTATACCTGTCTATATTCATCAGTCATCTAGAAAAAAAAATTGTGGGAAAGTTTTCAGGAAAATCGAATGAAACATGTACTTGAAAAAAAAAAAAAATCAATTCGTGAAATCCATCGAAGCACCCGCCTTTTATTTTCCGTTCGTCAAATGAGATTCTTGTACAAGAACACAAAAAACATATTTGTACCATATTAAACCAAATAGGTTCTTTGTTATATTGGAGTTTTTTTTTTTTTTTGTTTATGTACTTTTTATTCGTTGTAGGGTATTATTTTTTATGGGAAAGATGAAAGAAGCACAATACCCTATCACCACTGTTACCAACTTCCGCAAGTTTTCCTTCGCGTACAATGACAATGTAATACAATGTGATATCTTAAAATCGACGGTGATTAACTGTTAATAGCACAAGTAATAAAAAAAAGAGTGTCTGTAGATGTAATGCACATTAAAGCATGATATGTTCTTGATGGGAGTATAGGACAGTAAGCAGCAAAACTATGTTCAACTTGGTCATGTCCTTTCTTCAGAATACTGTATTTTCAAAGATTTTTAACTGTAAATGCTGATATTGAAGTTATTATTTTTTTCTTTTTACTTTTAAGTACAGTAGTTAATGGGATAGCAGTGAAGATCTAAGGATGGTAGGTAAAGTCCCTGACTTGGCAACATTGCCAGGAGGTGAAGAGCGGGAGAGCCAACAGTCGAGTTCTTGTCACTTCTTAATTTTCTTCGTATTTGAAACACGGACAGTTAAGCAGAACATTTAAGACGTCTTTGTCTGCTTGTAGAGGTATTTTATTTACTTCGCGGTGCCTATAATTCAGTAAGTCACAAGAAAGCGGTGCACAGTGTCCCTAATGTGTAATGTACTCCAGGCAGATAAAAGCAGCAGGATATTTAAACAGTATGTTGCTCTTGTTCCTGTCGCCCCGAAATTCATGAATTTGATCATTGGAATCTAACTAGCTTGTGTGAGTAGAATGTTATTATAGTAGAAGGGTATTACAGAGATACTGGTTTCAAAGTCCGGTGGAATTTAAAGTGCCAGTGAATTCATATATATATATATATATATATATATATATATATATATATATATATATATATATATATATATATATATATATATATATATATATATATATATATATATATATATATCACTGGCACTTTAATACACACACACACACGGCATATACAGTGATGAACATTAGTAAACAATTGTCTAAGGCTACGTATACAGATACAATTGTAATTGAAAGTTGTCTGGAATAATGCTGATATATCTTAGAATAGATTTCCAGTGCAGGATCCTCACGGTTCTTGTGCCACTGCTGATAAGCTCTGCCATGAAGTCATCAAAAATATTTCATGCCCCTCACATTTAATCCTACTTGTTTTTCAAGGTATGTAAGGTTTCAGCACCTACCTCTCCTTTGAACAAGCTATTCCATGACATGACCACCTTCAGTGGAAATGACTCCTTTTTCTTAATCAGATATAGCAATGTACTGTTTTTTTTTCTTCTTTTTTCATGTATTAGGGACATGGTGGTCCAAGGGCAGTGAAAAGTGCAAAAGAAAAAGGCCCACTGAGAGTATCAGTCTTGTTCCTTGGTATGTTGTAGTATCCCATATATTATAAGTATTGTTATTGTAATGCCCATTAGGCATCTTGTGCATCTCATTTATATCTGCTCCTAAAAGGCAATGTCTGAGGAGGAGTATTTTTAGTTTTCTTAGCGTTTCAGGACAGGAGAGGTTCTTCGTTTTTTGGATTTGTCTTGTTGTTCCACAATGAACAGCTATTTTTTTTTCCAGCAAGTCTTTTGAGTAGGGACTCATGACTGGACTGGACTTGTAAAGTCAAATTATGATCTTATCATTGATTTATAGAGTTGGTTAAATTTATTGGTAAATTTATATGTGCATCTGTCTAACATTTTCAGATAAAAACTACATTTTTCTGGTAGATTTTTATGTGCTTTCAATGAATGTAGTAACTATTACTGCTGCAAATATATATATATATATATATATATATATATATATATATATATATATATATATATATATATATATATATATATATATATATATATATATATTTAATTTTTTTTTTTATACACTTCCACACATGTAAACCAGTGATTTGTGACGAAAACAAGCAGAGATTCATCCAAAAACCACCAAAATCTACCAGAAAAATGTAGTTTCATCTTCACTCATGACAATGAAAAAACTAAGCTGAACTAAACCTGACAACCTGACCTAACCAAATCTAACTAAACTAATTGAACCTAACCTAATTAAACCTAAACCAACTAAACCTAACCTAACTAAGCTTAACCTAACCTGCCTTATTGCTTCTCTGGTTCTTCCTCGTTACTGGAGTCCTCAGTGGGAAGAACTGGAAGGGGCTAAGCTTTGTTATTGCTGTGAAATTTTTTATCACCTCAAAGTAATTGCACTCACTGCCACCACACTGAGCCATCTTCCAAGACTGATTCAAAACCAAGCTCATCCCTCCCACCTTGCAGAATACAGCCTGCCAATTGGCTTATTTTTTTTAAATATTATTTTGATTGGCTGAGGCATTGTTTTATGCATTCGCTAATGAAATTGCGTCTAACCCCGCCCCCCCTTCTTCCTATCCTTCACTCTCCTTCCTCCGAACACTGCCTGCAGACCATCATGATGCGAGCTAACCTGGATACACAGAGGAAACAATAAATTTGATAGAAATTAATATCTGAGGAATGAATAATTTGTGGTGATAATGTTTTGATATTTTGATGCAATCACCACTTGTTCTAGATAATTTTCCTTTCCTCTTTTTTACTGTTTGAGTTTAGATGATGATGAATTTGCCCAGCTGATGATGCTTGCCACTTCTGGGTCAGATGGGGAGCTTGATGTGTTGGTAGCATGGAGGACCAGTTGTGAGCTTGGTATTTCTGGTAGCTTGGAGGTCTTGGGTATAAGTTAATACAGTTGGTGTGTGTGAGTAAAAGACAAGTATGATGAGAGTTCTTCTTGATTTAATGATAGAGAATGTACACACTTGATACGAGACGAAATTGTAATGTGACAATTGATTGTTCTCTTTCTCTGAAGTGACATGAAATGATGACTAAGCAGCGTCTTTCAAGACTGACTGTGACTGAGCAGAACTGAATGAGAGAGCAACACTGACTGCTCATGACTGACTCTTGGACAGGACTCGACTGAGAGCTTGCTACCATGTGGGCTGTAATTTGTATTTATCTGAGCTAAATGGACCATGTTTTGGTTTTGGGGGAGAGGAAATGACCAATGAGAGATATTGTTATTTTAGCCAGTGACCAGCGAGAAGGACTGAGAGTAACACAGGTGTTTTCCCTATGGACTGGAAGTGGGTGTGAAATTCCCTTGAGAGGTAGAGAAGGAGGAGAAAGGTTAAAATAGAATAGGCTGGCAGGCCATGGGCACACGTGGGATAAATATATGAACACATGCATGTGGGATGGATATATGAAATGGTGAATATACATATATATATATAATGATAATAATTCTAGAGACTGATACAGTAAAGATGTACTGTAAACCCTCGTTATATCAGACTAATTGTGGAGAAGCAACTGACAGAAAAAGGTGAAGATTGCTAAAAGTGGCAATGTGGATATTTCTGATCCATAAGGTAAACTAACAGTAATAAATATAAACAAGGTTGCTATAATTATGGCTGTTAATAACTCTTTATTTAACACAATTTCTTTCTCATGAAAATAATTAAAACACTATATGTAGGCAAAAATGTATTTATCATATTAAGCCACACACCTACAATATATATATGAATTTTTTTAGTTTTTGCTCCCAAACCCATCTCTCATCCTATTCTTAACTTGGCTTGACCCATGACTAACTGCTTAGAAACTTCATTTCCTACCCTGACTATCCATAGGTATGAAAATACAGTACAGTAACCAGATTTCATAATAAAAAAAAGACATATGATGTATGGCAGATAGCAAACACCAAATTATGCATGAAATATCATAATTATGGTAGACAGTGCAACCCTGGTGGGTGCAGTGTGTGCTCACCAGCACCATCACAACCACCCACACTCTCCTCTCCCTCCCATCCTCACTCACTCCTTCACTGCTGCTGCCGATGCTGATCAGATGTTCTGCCAAATTTACTGACATTTGTCTAGTAAATCAGATGGTTTGTAGGCCATACATGTCCGATAAATGTGAAAGATAATAAAACGGGATCCAATATAATGAGTGTTTACTATATACCACTGTGTTATATGTGACCCAAGTACTTCACTGAGATTTTTTTTTTAATTGATTAATTAATTAATTAATTTTATTTATTTTTTTTTTGCAGTGAGATGGATGCACTTATATAATGATATCAATTTGTTCTCATAATGGAATTATGAGGAGGAGGCAGTAGACACCTGCCGAAACGATAATTACTCCCAGTGAGATCTAAAGCACTGTTCAGGGGGTGCTGTGAACTTATCATTAAACCCAGCTGTGACCTCACTGAACGTTTCCCTTTGTGTCTCACAACACAAGGGGGCAGTCACAGCCTGCCCTCTAAAGACAACTCTCTTCCTCCTCACAAAACTACAAGCACTTAATAACACACACACCCTTCACCCAAAAATTTTCAAATCATCATGGCGACTCCTACACCAGCCTCGGAGTCCCCATCTGGGAAGGGGACCATAAATGTCCCCAGGTCGGACTGCCTTTCTGTCGACGACCCTAAGTGTCTTGACACCCCCCTCAACTTTTTCTTCATTAACTTCTGCAACATTCGCGGTCTAAGATCTAACTTTCAATCTGTAGAACACCACCTCTCCTTTTCTAAACCTCATCTTCTTTTCCTCATTGAAACTCAGGTGTCTGAGGCAACTGACAGTAGCCCCTTTTCTGTTCCCTCCTACTTTCTCTATCTCATTTTCGATCCAAAGCTGGATGCTGCATTTATGTGCACAATGACTTAACCTTCTCTCGTGCCCACGCTCTTGAATCTTCCGAGTTTTCCACCATCTGGCTACGACTACAGAGTCACTCTCATACTAAATTTATCTGTGCTGTATACCTCTCCTAACTCCTCTGACTATAAGAAATTCTTTGACTACTTAACTTCCAAAGTGGAGCACATTCTGACCCTCTTCCCTTTTGCAGAGATCTCCATTCTTGGAGACTTCAATGTTCACCACCAGCTTTGGCTTTCCTCTCCCTTCACTGACCATCCTGGTGAACTAGCCTACAACTTTGCTATCCTCCATGACCTAGAGCAATTGGTGCAACACCCTACTCGTATTCCTGACCGTCTTGGAGATACGCCCAACATTCTTGACCTTTTCCTGACCTCTAATCCTCCTGCTTATGCTGTCACCCTTTCTTCTCCGTTGGGCTCCTCCGATCACAATCTCATATCTTTATCTTGTCCTATCACTCCAATTCCTCCTCAGGATCCCCCTAAGCGAAGGTGTCTCTGGTGTTTTGCCTCTGCTAGTTGGGGGGACCTGAGGAGGTATTTTGCTGATTTTCCTTGGAATGACTACTGCTTCCGTGTCGGAGACCCGTCTTTGTGTGCTGAGTGCATAACAGAGGTGATAGTGTCTGGCATGGAGGCATACATTCCTCACTCTTTTTCTCGTCCTAAACCTTCTAAACCTTGGTTTAACACAGCTTGTTCTCGTGCTATACATGATAGAGAGATGGCCCACGAAAGGTACTTAAGCCTTCCATCACCAGAATCTCATGCACTTTATATTTCTGCCCGGAACCATGCCAAGTCTGTTCTCCAACTAGCCAAAAACTCCTTCATTAACAGAAAATGTCAAAACCTTTCAAGATCCCCTCGTGATTTCTGGCATCTAGCCAAAAATATCTCCAATAACTTTGCTTCTTCTTCTTTCCCTCCTGTACTTCAACCAGATGGCACCACTGCTATCACATCTATTTCTAAAGCTGAACTCTTTGCTCAAACCTTTGCTAAAAACTCTACCTTGGGCAATTCTGGGCTTGTTCCTCCCTCTTCTCCACCCTCTGACTACTTCATGCCACCTATTAAAATTCTTCACAATGATGTTTTCCATGCCCTCGCTGGCCTAAACCCTCGGAAGGCTTATGGACCTGATGGGGTCCCTCCTATTGTTCTCCGAAACTGTGCCTCCGTGCTTGCACCTTGCCTAGTCAAACTCTTTCAGCTCTGTCTGTCAACATCTACCTTTCCTTCTTGCTGGAAGTTTGCCTACATTCAACCTGTTCCTAAAAAGGGTGACCACTCTAATCCCTCAAACTACCGTCCTATTGCTTTAATTTCCTGCTTATCTAAAGTTTTTGAATCTATCCTCAACAGGAAGATTCTTAAACATCTATCACTTCACAACCTTCTATCTGATCGCCGTTCCGTCAAGGCCGCTCTACTGGTGATCTTCTGGCTTTCCTTACTGAGTCTTGGTCATCCTCTTTTAGAGATTTTGGTGAAACTTTTGCTGTTGCCTTGGACATATCAAAAGCCTTTGATAGGGTCTGGCACAAAGCTTTGACTTCCAAACTACCCTCCTACGGTTTCTATCCTTCTCTCTGTAACTTCATCTCAAGTTTCCTTTCTGACCGTTCTATTGCTGCTGTGGTAGACGGTCACTGTTCTTCTCATAAATCTATTAACAGTGGTGTTCCTCAGGGTTCTGTCCTGTTACCCACTCTCTTCTTATTATTCATTAATGATCTAAACCAAACTTCTTGTCCTATCCACTCCTACGCTGATGATAGCACCCTGCACTTTTCCACGTCTTTTCATAGACGTCCAACCCTTCAGGAGGTAAACATATCACGCAGGGAAGCCACAGAACGCCTGACTTCTGATCTTTCTAAAATTTCTGATTGGGGCAGAGTAAACTTGGTATTGTTGAATGCCTCAAAAACTCAATTCCTCCATCTATCAGCTCGACACAACCTTCCAGACAACTATCCCCTCTTCTTCAATGATACTCAACTGTCCCCCTCTTCTACACTGAACATCCTCGGTCTGTCCTTTACGTATAATCTGAACTGGAAACTTCACATCTCATCTCTAGCTAAAACAGCTTCTATGAAGTTAGGTGTTCTGAGACGTTTCCGCCAATTTTTCTCACCCTCCCCAGCTGCTAACTCTGTACAAGGGCCTTATCCGTCCATGTATGGAGTATGCTTCACATGTCTGGGGGGGGGTTCCACTCATACTGCTCTTCTAGACAGGGTGGAATCAAAAGCTTTTCGTCTCATCAACTCCTCTCCTCTAACTGACTCTTCAGCCTCTCTCTCACCGCCGCAATGTTGCATATCTAGCTGTCTTCTACCGCTATTTTCATGCTAACTGCTCTTCTGATCTTGCTAACTGTATGCCTCCCCTCCTTCCGCGGCCTCGCTGCACAAGACTCTTCTTTCTCTCACCCCTATTTTGTCCACCTCTCTAACGCAAGAGTTAACCAGTATTCTCAATCATTCATCCCTTTCTCTGGTAAACTGGAACTCCCTGCCTGCTTCTGTATTTCCACCTTCCTATGACTTGAATTCCTTCAAGAGGGAGGTTTCAAGACACTTATTCATCAATTTTTGACCACTGCTTTGACCCTTATATGGGACTGGCATTTCAGTGGGTATTTTTTTTTATTAGATTTTTGTTGCCCTTGGCCAGTATCCTTCCTACATAATAAAAAAAAAAATTAGAAAGGGTTGATTTTACTCATTATTTCACTGGCTTTTTAATATGTTCTTCAAATTTCAAATCTTGATCCATAGCAACACCAATGTTTTTAACTGGTTCAGCTCCCTATAGATCATAGTTTATTTCATACTCCCATTCAATTTTCTTTTTACTTCTTATATGCAAGCATTTATATTTTTCTGAATGAAATTTCAGCAACCACTTATTGCTTCATTCCTGTGAATTTCTAAAGTCATCTTGAAACTTACTGCACTCATTTCTTGAATTGATTATTTTAAAATTGTATGTGTTATTTGCAAATAAATATTTTAGTATTTATATGCTGAGATAAGTAATTTATTTATATTGATTGTTTGTAGATAATGAAAGTGATGCCAGTACTAATTCTTATATTGCTGATTTAACATCAGTAATACTTTATTCTAAGAAAATATCTTGTTAATTGGTGTATAAATTTGTTGAGTAGATTTTTACAATAGGACCAAACTGCATTTTGAGTACAAAACTATGTAGATTTGTAGGATAGAGTTTTACAATAGGACCAAACTGCATTTTGAGAACAAAACTAAGTAAATTTGTATGGTAGATTTTTACAATAGGACCAAACTGCATTTTGAGTACAAAACTATGATATTTGTTATTGTTTTTTATTAAAATACGTCAAAAATACTTTACTTTACCTCATCTCTTCTCATCCCGCTTTTATCTTGGGGACTCATTGGGAAGTGGGGTTTACGGGCAGGAAAAACGAAAATGATAATTTTAGTTAATTGAATGGAGATGATAGCTTAAAAGAAGGTAATCCTAACATGACTTGACCTGGCCTAACCTAACCTAATCTAACTAGATCTAACCTAACCTGACCTGACCTTACCTGACCTGACTGAACTTGTGCAGCATTGTGCTTTATCAGTGATAGAAGTCTTGTCAGGTTGCATTTTTGTATTTATTTATTTTTTCAACCTACCCAGTAAAATGAGAAAAATAAACCATTTCATTTATATGTTATTCCCATGCCATGAATGGAAGTGTGGCTACTTTGTGATTTTGATTCTTTGATTTTTTTTCCCTTCCCAGAGCTCATGATATCAGACTAGGGATGTGGAATTTTATTTTTATATTTTTTAAAGCTTTTATTTTTACCTTTACATACACTTTCCACAACCATATAATGTGTGTAATAAATAAGTGTACATTACAAATACCTATAAATAAACAAGAATTGTGTATTCAACAAAATGGTTGGATGTGCATCTGGCATCACGCCACAGTTCAACGCCATGGTTTCTATACAGTTCTCAAAGGAAAGAGGATACTATGAATTTTACGACTTAGTTTTCCTTTCCGATTACTGTGAAATCTTGTTTCCTATTTCTCATGCCTTACTTATTATATATTTGTTAAGTAACTTACTGGGAGAAAGTAACCCACCCTTTTTAAGTGATGATTTTTGGAGAAACACAGCAGTCTGCCCTGTGTAGCCAACTCCACAATGCCAGTGCACCAAAATATTTATAACCAAAATCTTTATCCCTCTCCAATACCGGAGCTTTCAATTTCACTTTATTGCTTTGATATTTTATGCATCTTAACATAGGCATCAAGAAAATAAAATAATCCCTTGAAATCCTACAGAAATATTCAGTCTATAATAACTTCAAACCCAAAAGATAGATATGAAAACATTCACTCCTGACTTGTCAAAATATTCTTTGTTACTGTTAGTGACAAGTCATATGCAAACAAAATTGAATTGTTATATGGCTCAAAACTTCCCTAAGAGATGTGTATATATATATACGTACTAAACACTATGGGTTAACCTGACCTAACCATACCTAACCTAATTTAACCCTTAAACATTGGGGTATATTGTAATTTGAAGGTCTCCACATATGAGGTAAAATAGAATTTTCAGTATGAGAAGATATTACATGTCTACTTATTCCTGCATGATATTTTTAGTAATAGAGATAATGAAAATAAACTCATATTTTTTGTATGTGAGCTGAGGCAAAATCTACTGTCAGAAAATGAAGAAAAGATTTCTGGACATGGTGACATGTTGTGCTGCAGGAAGGCTTCATGTGGCAGGGAGATGTTCCTGGTGAAGAGAGTTTTGTTTATTTTGCTTTTGCTGTTGTAGCCACATACATGCAAGTTGCCCTTCTAACACACCTTGTTTGCCTTGAAATATTTATTTTTTATTTATTTATTTTTTTTTTTTTTTCTCTCTGGCTACTATGCTATACCTTGGTCTCTCTCTCTCTCTCTCTCTCTCTCTCTCTCTCTCTCTCTCTCTCTCTCTCTCTCTCTCTCTCTCTCTCTCTCTCTCTCTCTCTCTCTCTCTCTCTCTCTCTCTCTCTCTCTCTCTCTCTCTCTCTCTCTCTCTCTCTCTCTCTCTCTCTCTCTCTCTCTCTCTCTCTCTCTCTCTCTCTCTCACACAGATCTCAAAGCTGCTGTACTGTGGCATTTGTGGCAGAAATCACGTAGAAAGCACCAGTTCCACCCGGCATGTCACGTGAATTGCCAGACACCTCCTCCATAGCTCCAGAAATCACAGTTGAGACCTCTATCCCTGGAGAGACTCACTCATCTCCCCAGTGATTTAATTGCCACTTGTCTCCAGAACATCTGAGAGGAATACGAGCCTGAATTCAAAATTGGGCGCGAAAAATCATGCCTTAATAGATGATCACCGTTGTGAGCAAGCCACCAGGTTGCGTCTAAATAGATGATCACTACTGTTTAGGGGTTAACATAACCTAATCTAACTAAACCTAACCTACACGCATCACCTAACAAAAATTCCTTATATGATGGAAACTATTAATATGTGATGAAAACTTCAATGAAGTATCCATAAAGATAATAAAAAACAGTACTCCTAAATGTGTAGAGTGTTATGGTCCTCTCCTTAAATAACCCCATTTGGAGTTTGGATATTTGATCTAATACAAACAATGACTGCAGCAGAAAAATGTATATCATGACTTATTCAGATATAATACTTCTATTTAAAATTGTAATTTGGATATTTTGATGTAAAGAATATGTTCTGACCAGCAGAAAAAAAAAAAAAACTTTTTTTTTTTATTATTATACATTTTGGGGTATATTGTTATGCACAGTAAGATAGTTGGAGAAAGGATAATGAGCAGAGAAATAAGATAATGAAATGAATGCAGAGAAAGAGAGAGAGAGTGGGCATGTCTCTTACATGTATGAGCTAGGCGCCAGAGTTGCAGTAATTTTTGTGTAAATCTCAAGTTAACTGTCCACACTTAATTTACCATTTCTTTTTTAAGAGTTGAGACTGCAGGGGTATGTAGAGGAAGAGAGGCTCTACCTCAGTGAATGATTTGTTTTGATCCAGCCCCTGTGTTAGCCTACAATAACTTTCGCAAGAGAATTGTCTTTGTAGAACAAACTAGTGATGAGAGTGACAAGAGCAGGACAACAGCCCTCTGCCACCCCTCCCCTTTGTAATTGTGTAGGGTTGGGAGCCCCATCCTTTGTAATTGTGTAGGTTTATTGGCTAGTGGTTGTTTCTTCTCTCCCCGGGTTTTACTGTTTATAGGTGGTACTTGCCTATCCTCTGGGAGACTGTAAATAGACTGCTTGCCAACAGAAGGATATAATGTTCTGAGTGTGTTGGTGGTTCTGTTTCTAGTGTGAGGTAGCTTGCAGAATATTAAGCCTCATACTTGTATGTCCTCTGTTCTAGCTATGCCCCCCCTAGCATGTGGTTTTTACAATTCTTTCTCAGTGAAGTGGAGTGTGCTCAGAGTCTGTTGAGCATTTGTTTATTCCTTTCTCCATGTTCAGGTGAAAATGGAGTGGTGACCTCACTTTTGTTAATTATTGCAGGAGACCAGTAGGATCCTGCATACATGAATGTGTGCCCTGCACTGAGCTATGTTAGGCAGCTTATGGAAGCTGACCTGAATTAGTGACATCTATGAGAGGAACTGAATCTGAGTTGTAACAATATATCAGGCTTTGGTCCAAGTTGCAGCTCAAACCAACACAGAAGAGTAGAAAATATCACATCAGTTTATCAGTGATCATAACTGTGACTGAACAATTACGATTATGATACTACCTTATGTTGCTTTCTGCCTTTCTCTGTGTTCAGAGAAAGGTGTGTTCGACCAGGGGCCATCCATAAGATTCCAAATTGTGGTTGTTAAAGTTTAAGGAAAATATTGTATGTACAAGATTATGTATATGAGCACCAACAACTCAGCCGCTGTCCTGTATGTGTGTTTACAAATATTTAGGCTGTTGTGGCAATGTTGTGTTGAAAGCCTAGGTCTATGCTGTATACATAGTCCTGTCCTGATGCACTCATGGGTCCATTGTGACAACATCCTCAGAAATGCTTTGTTGTGACACACACCTATGGCAGTCATAATGATGTCATGATGCTGTTGTGATGATCATGATGTCATGGCAGATTTACTGTCATGAAAATGTCATGATAATGTAACAGTAAAGCTACTTTGGCTACAAAATATATTGAGTTCCATGAGTTTTAAGGTCAATGTGAACTTCTTGTGATGGTCCAAGGGCGTTACAACTGTCATGACTCGATGCTAGACAACAATTATGCATCATGATAATGCTACAACTTGTATTATTTGAGCTGCTGTGATGATTATTGTGGCTGTGCACATGGAGCTTTAGAGATGAAAGAGACGGTGCTGCATGGAACGTGTCATGTGTCTGTGTTCTCAGGAGAACACATATATGTTCTTGCCTTCACTTTTCAAATGCTATTCCTTGTGGGCATTGGTGCACAGTCAAATTATTTTGGATGACAACACTATGAATGATTTATTTCTTCACTATGTTAAACTGATTGCTGCCACACTACAACTAGGACATGAGTAGTTGATTAGGTAAGATCCAGAAGAACAGTGAGTATGAATTACTTTAAGTGCTAAGCTTTATAAACCCAGCATTTGATTGAGGACACACCAATCAAAGATGGGGAATTTTTCAGGAGACTATTTCTCAAGCTTAAGCTATTTTCACATACCTAACTTCTATGTTAATTGAAAGTGGCAGTTATCTTCAACCATTAGTGTATGTGTGTGTATTGCATTGTGGGATGTTATTATCTTTCCAGTTCATTGTATTAAGTGTATGTTTATCATGTCTGTTATTAGGATTGAGTGAGGTATTGTGTTACACTACTGAATTTTCCTACTGATTGTTCCCATCCTGTCTACCTGATCTCTTGCTTGTCTGAACTCTGACTTGTTAAACTTGTTCTCCTGTGATATTTGTTGTGGACTCACTAACCTAGACATGCCATTTTATTCTCTTTCCTAACCTTGCTTGTAGCAACTAGCTTCTGTTACAAAATCTTACAGAGGAAGGATCTATTCTTGTTTTTTGGCAGGTGCAGGTGTTGTGATGGAGGCCAGCATATGTTCCAGCATATGTTCTCAGGAGGACAATGTCAATCTCTATTTTGTAAAGCTGGATGAGGACTCCCCTTCCAACATATTGCTCTGTGCTTACCAGGTGAAATATTTTGTGTATATTTATGTCTATGTGTGTCTGGGGGTATATGTGTCTGCATCTGTGCATACATGCGTGTGTTAAGAATCTTTGGAAAATAGAATTTGAAGACAACATCCCTCCAACTTTTTTTTTGGCAGGCATGTGAAAAGTTCAACAGGCAGTGGCTGTCGCTTGGAGACTGCAAGCAAGTCACCCCCACCAAAGAAGATGTATTTATTTGTGACCCATTTGAAGGAGAAGCTTTTGAATACCTGGTATCATGCCCCAAGTCTATGTGAGTGGGTGAGGCTTTAGAACAAAACAAGACAACTTTCAATATTTTCCATATATTTTCTTTTATTTATTTTTTGCATTTACAAAATTGAATGTTTATGACAATGTTATTGCTGAAGTTTAGATAACAAAAACGATTGCTGTGAAAACTTCAGCGATCCTGTTTATGTGGAATGTATTGTTAAAGAATTTAACTTGATACATAGTGTTATCACAACCAGTGATTTAATGATGAATGTTTTCATACTCAATGAATATTTGTGAATTAAGGGAAATGGAGAGTTCATTGTAAGCCTATATGCATTTGTTTATTTTCCCTGCAGTGTGGTAGGTCCACGATGCATCCTTTCTTGTCTTCACCGCATGGAACCAATCCCTGCCCTTCCCTCACCACTACACAATACAGCCATGAGTGGTATTGTTATCACTACCACAGGCTTCCCCAAGCCCCAGAAGGAGAAGCTGCAGCATTTGGTCCAGCAGATGTCTGGTATCTATTCCAACAGCTATCATCAGGATGTGACTCACCTTGTGGTCAAGATGGTTGGCAGTGAGAAGTACAAGGTAACTAACATAAGATATAAGGACTGGACTAGAACTTCTAGTCTTGGGAAACTTATCATTCAGGGGTATGAGCATAAATAAACATTCATTTGTCTGTTTGCCTATTTCTTTGTTTATTTTTTATCCATGCTTTCATTTACTTTTTTTTTTTTATATAATTCATTCATTGAATCATGTATTTGCCAGTATGCTTTCTTTGTTTTCTGGCTCATGGAAGCATGTTAGATCTATTTATATATCACTTTGGGGATATTAGGTATTATAGGTTAAGACTCCTTTGAAAAACTTAGTTAACATATCTTTTTGTCTTCTGACTTTTCTGTCTATTGATTATATATCTAATGCCTCGCTTCCTCTGGGAGCATACCATAATAGACCAGGAGTGGGGTGAGAGTCAACCAGCATGTTGAATACAACATTTCTGAGACAACTTGTAGAATAGTTCTTCCTGTGACAACCATTCTTAAGTTCAGCCTCTTGTGCTTAAATCTGAGGCAATAATTAACTAATTGTCCCTAGTAATTGGTTTCTAGCAACATATTGTGAACAGAAATTACTTGTCAGTAAATAATGAAACATGAAATGAACACAAAATAACTTGTGCAAAGTCCATTTAACCCTTTCATACTCAGATGTGCTACCTAATGATGAGCAGGAATCCCAACTTCCTCCATGCATATGTAGACTAGGGTCAACTGGGATAATTCTGACTGGGTTTTGACAAACTTTGATTTAGTTTTTATAATTATTTAAACATGCAAAATTTTAATACAAACATAGGAAGGTCATTACCCATAAGACATTAATTTGAAAAGGAAATTCCATTGCTCAACAAAATTAAGTAAATTGGACCAGCATGGAATAATGCAAATATTTGTTCTAAATTACTGTATTTGCCAGCACATTAGATGCATTTATTTTTCTTGAACAAAGTATCTCATAATTGCCATATGTGGCCATAGTACAGACACCTAGGCTTGTAACCCAGTAGTGTTTTTACTCCTGGAAGAACGTTTGGGCAAGGGCAGAGTGGGGAACTCCCCACGAGCTTCATTGCCGTGCCTCTACAGGACCAGGTATCGGTTTAACACCTGGGTGGAAAGGACCGTCCACCCCCCCCCTCTCTCTCTCTCTCTCTCTCTCTCTCTCTCTCTCTCTCTCTCTCTCTCTCTCTCTCTCTCTCTCTCTCTCTCTCTCTCTCTCTCTCTCTCTCTCTCTCTCTCTCTCTCTCTCTCTCTCTCTCTCTCTCTCTCTCTCTCTCTCTCTCTCTCTCTCTCTCTCTCTTTCTTTCTTTCTTTCTTTCTTTCTTTCTTTCTTTCTTTCTTTCTTTCTTTCCCTCCCTCCCTCCCTCCCTCTCTCTCTCTCTCTCTCTCTCTCTCTCTCTCTCTCTCTCTCTCTCTCTCTCTCTCTCTCTCTCTCTCTCTCTCTCTCTCTCTCTCTCTCTCTCTCTCTCTCTCTCTCTCTCTCTCTCTCTCTCTCTCTCTCTCTCTCTCTCTGTATTGTATGATACTGTGTGAATAATTTTTCTATAATTTATTTGTTTGTGATAATTATTTCGCATAATCTCAATTTAGGGCAGACCAGATTCATCGCACTGTCGTATTACTCACATCAGTGACTTTGGCTGTTCAAATTATTACTTTGGAGGGTGCAATGATAGGACCTCTATTGGCCCTTCCCTTCTAAAAATACTTATTCTTGTTGTAAATAATTTCTTTCTCCTGGCTGTGAAGAACACATGAGCACTTGGGAGTTGCTTCCACCATGGGATGTGTCTCTCGAGAGGCTGAGCCACTCCTCTCCCTGACCTGAGTCACCTGACCCTACTGATAAGCACCTCAAGTGCTCAACCTAAATGACAATGTTGCAAACCTGTTGTCAAATGTGGTGATATTTATGTAAAACCTATTTTATTTATCTTGAAACCTAAACCATTTGTAGCACTGCATGGTTTGATGAGCTAAATAATCCATACTTAATACTTGAATTTCAATAAAAAGTAAAAAGAACTGATATATTAAAGAGAAATTGTGTGATGTGGCAGAGTAGCTAACGGATCTCAGCCAATGTCTAAACATTCTTCTGAGAATAGAAAGAGTATAGGCCTATAGCTGTGGAGTTGAAGCAGTAGTACACTAAGCACAAATATTGTCACTAATAATATTACAGTAAAATCCCTCTTATCCGGCATCAACGGGACCGCTGACATGCCGGATACTTGAATATTGCCGGATACTTGAATAGAAGTGAAATTATGTCCACAATCACCACCCTACACTCACGCATCTTACCATAACAAAGATCAGCTGATCTTAATCAACAGCTGATCTGATCAGCTGCTTAAGTGTAAGCACAACACACTTCCTCTTTTCTACAACTTTAGGCATGATGAAGGCGTCAGGTGATAAACAGTGCACACGCGGGGCTGAGTCACCGAGTAAACACAGTGCAGTGGGCCGCAGGTGGTGTGAAGCAGTGCACTCTGATGGTGAGGGGACAAAGTATGCCTCGTGCGGGAATTTTAATCGATTTTATGAGTACACATTGATTTTTTATTGATTTTAAGGCTCGAGGAAAAATGTGCCAGATACTTGAAGCTGCCGGATACTCGAATGCCAGAGGAGAGGGATTTTACTGTACTACTAATAAAATTCTCTCTCTCTCTCTCTCTCTCTCTCTCTCTCTCTCTCTCTCTCTCTCTCTCTCTCTCTCTCTCTCTCTCTCTCTCTCTCTCTCTCTCTCTCTCTCTCTCTCTCTCTCTCCCTTTTCTTTTCTTTTCTTTTCTTTCCCTTCCTTTCCCTTCCCTTCCTTTCCCTTCCCTTATCTCTGACACATGAAAAGGAGGGGAGGGAGGGTTTGAGACAAGACAAAAGGAGAAGGGATAGGAAAGGAAAAAGAGGAGGAAAGGACATAAGTGGGGAAAGAGAGTACATGAGGCAAGGAAACTGAGGAAGGGTGGAGGAGGATGGGAGGATGGAGAAAAAGCAACAAGGGTGAGGAGTGAGTGAAGCATTAGAAGGAGAGGAAGTATTGAGAAAAAAGTATTTTCTTCCAGTTCTGTTTTTCATTTCTCCTCCATCCGTTCCCTTTGTTTTTATGCTTCTATCCATTTTTGTTCTCAGTCAGTCTCATTCTATTGAGCAAGCCTCAGGATTGTTTCTCTCTCTCTCTCTCTCTCTCTCTCTCTCTCTCTCTCTCTCTCTCTCTCTCTCTCTCTCTCTCTCTCTCTCTCTCTCTCTCTCTCTCTCTCTCTCTCTCTCTCTCTCTCTCTCTCTCTCTCTCTCTCTCTCTCTCTCTCTCTCTCTCTCTCTCTCTCTCTCTCTCTCTCTCTCTCTCTCTCTCTCTCTCTCTCTCTCTCTCTCTCTCTCTCTCTCTCTCTCTCTCTCTCTCTCTCTCTCTCTCTCTCTCTCTCTCTCTCTCTCTCTCTCTCTCTCTCTCTCTCTCTCTCTCTCTCTCTCTCTCTCTCTCTCTCTCTCTCTCTCTCTCTCTCTCTCTCTCTCTCTCTCTCTCTCTCTCTCTCTCTCTCTCTCTCTCTCTCTCTCTCTCTCTCTCTCTCTCTCTCTCTCTCTCTCTCTCTCTCTCTCTCTCTCTCTCTCTCTCTCTCTCTCTCTCTCTCTCTCTCTCTCTCTCTCTCTCTCTCTCTCTCTCTCTCTCTCTCTCTCTCTCTCTCTTACTCTCTCTCTCTCTCTCTCTCTCTCTCTCTCTCTCTCTCTCTCTCTCTCTCTCTCTCTCTCTCTCTCTCTCTCTCTCTCTCTCTCTCTCTCTCTCTCTCTCTCTCTCTCTCTCTCTCTCTCTCTCTCTCTCTCTCTCTCTCTCTCTCTCTCTCTCTCTCTCTCTCTCTCTCTCTCTCTCTCTCTCTCTCTCTCTCTCTCTCTCTCTCTCTCTCTCTCTCTCTCTCTCTCTCTCTCTCTCTCTCTCTCTCTCTCTCTCTCTCTCTCTCTCTCTCTCTCTCTCTCTCTCTCTCTCTCTCTCTCTCTCTCTCTCTCTCTCTCTCTCTCTCTCTCTCTCTCTCTCTCTCTCTCTCTCTCTCTCTCTCTCTCTCTCTCTCTCTCTCTCTCTCTCTCTCTCTCTCTCTCTCTCTCTCTCTCTCTCTCTCTCTCTCTCTCTCTCTCTCTCTCTCTCTCTCTCTCTCTCTCTCTCTCTCTCTCTCTCTCTCTCTCTCTCTCTCTCTCTCTCTCTCTCTCTCTCTCTCTCTCTCTCTCTCTCTCTCTCTCTCTCTCTCTCTCTCTCTCTCTCTCTCTCTCTCTCTCTCTCTCTCTCTCTCTCTCTCTCTCTCTCTCTCTCTCTCTCTCTCTCTCTCTCTCTCTCTCTCTCTCTCTCTCTCTCTCTCTCTCTCTCTCTCTCTCTCTCTCTCTCTCTCTCTCTCTCTCTCTCTCTCTCTCTCTCTCTCTCTCTCTCTCTCTCTCTCTCTCTCTCTCTCTCTCTCTCTCTCTCTCTCTCTCTCTCTCTCTCTCTCTCTCTCTCTCTCTCTCTCTCTCTCTCTCTCTCTCTCTCTCTCTCTCTCTCTCTCTCTCTCTCTCTCTCTCTCTCTCTCTCTCTCTCTCTCTCTCTCTCTCTCTCTCTCTCTCTCTCTCTCTCTCTCTCTCTCTCTCTCTCTCTCTCTCTCTCTCTCTCTCTCTCTCTCTCTCTCTCTCTCTCTCTCTCTCTCTCTCTCTCTCTCTCTCTCTCTCTCTCTCTCTCTCTCTCTCTCTCTCTCTCTCTCTCTCTCTCTCTCTCTCTCTCTCTCTCTCTCTCTCTCTCTCTCTCTCTCTCTCTCTCTCTCTCTCTCTCTCTCTCTCTCTCTCTCTCTCTCTCTCTCTCTCTCTCTCTCTCTCTCTCTCTCTCTCTCTCTCTCTCTCTCTCTCTCTCTCTCTCTCTCTCTCTCTCTCTCTCTCTCTCTCTCTCTCTCTCTCTCTCTCTCTCTCTCTCTCTCTCTCTCTCTCTCTCTCTCTCTCTCTCTCTCTCTCTCTCTCTCTCTCTCTCTCTCTCTCTCTCTCTCTCTCTCTCTCTCTCTCTCTCTCTCTCTCTCTCTCTCTCTCTCTCTCTCTCTCTCTCTCTCTCTCTCTCTCTCTCTCTCTCTCTCTCTCTCTCTCTCTCTCTCTCTCTCTCTCTCTCTCTCTCTCTCTCTCTCTCTCTCTCTCTCTCTCTCTCTCTCTCTCTCTCTCTCTCTCTCTCTCTCTCTCTCTCTCTCTCTCTCTCTCTCTCTCTCTCTCTCTCTCTCTCTCTCTCTCTCTCTCTCTCTCTCTCTCTCTCTCTCTCTCTCTCTCTCTCTCTCTCTCTCTCTCTCTCTCTCTCTCTCTCTCTCTCTCTCTCTCTCTCTCTCTCTCTCTCTCTCTCTCTCTCTCTCTCTCTCTCTCTCTCTCTCTCTCTCTCTCTCTCTCTCTCTCTCTCTCTCTCTCTCTCTCTCTCTCTCTCTCTCTCTCTCTCTCTCTCTCTCTCTCTCTCTCTCTCTCTCTCTCTCTCTCTCTCTCTCTCTCTCTCTCTCTCTCTCTCTCTCTCTCTCTCTCTCTCTCTCTCTCTCTCTCTCTCTCTCTCTCTCTCTCTCTCTCTCTCTCTCTCTCTCTCTCTCTCTCTCTCTCTCTCTCTCTCTCTCTCTCTCTCTCTCTCTCTCTCTCTCTCTCTCTCTCTCTCTCTCTCTCTCTCTCTCTCTCTCTCTCTCTCTCTCTCTCTCTCTCTCTCTCTCTCTCTCTCTCTCTCTCTCTCTCTCTCTCTCTCTCTCTCTCTCTCTCTCTCTCTCTCTCTCTCTCTCTCTCTCTCTCTCTCTCTCTCTCTCTCTCTCTCTCTCTCTCTCTCTCTCTCTCTCTCTCTCTCTCTCTCTCTCTCTCTCTCTCTCTCTCTCTCTCTCTCTCTCTCTCTCTCTCTCTCTCTCTCTCTCTCTCTCTCTCTCTCTCTCTCTCTCTCTCTCTCTCTCTCTCTCTCTCTCTCTCTCTCTCTCTCTCTCTCTCTCTCTCTCTCTCTCTCTCTCTCTCTCTCTCTCTCTCTCTCTCTCTCTCTCTCTCTCTCTCTCTCTCTCTCTCTCTCTCTCTCTCTCTCTCTCTCTCTCTCTCTCTCTCTCTCTCTCTCTCTCTCTCTCTCTCTCTCTCTCTCTCTCTCTCTCTCTCTCTCTCTCTCTCTCTCTCTCTCTCTCTCTCTCTCTCTCTCTCTCTCTCTCTCTCTCTCTCTCTCTCTCTCTCTCTCTCTCTCTCTCTCTCTCTCTCTCTCTCTCTCTGTACAAACATGGTGGAGGGTGGCACCCCACAGGAAAGGGGATCTTTTGAAGGTTTTACTGGAGAAGAAAGATAACTAAATTATAGACTGCAGTGTAGAAAAATTTTGTATATGGAAGAAATGATAGACAAGTTATTGGAAAGAATAAAGATATTTGAGGCACACTAGAAGGAGACAGGTAAGGAGTTGGTGACTATTACAGAAAAGATGATTAAAATGGAAGATAAAAATGAGAAGTTGAAGGTGAAAAATGACTGAAGAAACAAATAAAGGAAAAGTAGAAACTGTTCAGAAAGGAAATAAGGAAATGAAGGCAAGTGTAAAGGATGTGGAAATGAAGCAAAATAAATGGTACCCCTTTGAAGAGTAGAAATTTGTGTATATGATGCTACAGTTAAATTGCCACTAGCCCCTTCAGGGAAGTACAGCAAGCAAGATTAATGTTATCATCATTGCCTTATGGTGGGGGAGCAGGGCAGGCCGTTGTGTGTTGTTCCCTGTGCCTCCCTTGTATCTTCCTTTTCGTTGTGACTTCCCCCCATCCTGTGAGAGGTGCACAGGTCTGGGTGGTATCCCTTCTCTGTCAGGTAGTTGGTTGCAGACAAATGAGGCTGACATGGTGAGGGAGGAGAGAGCACAGGCACGGTTTAGGATTAAATTTACTTGT
Source organism: Scylla paramamosain (assembly GCF_035594125.1). Classification (NCBI taxonomy): domain Eukaryota; kingdom Metazoa; phylum Arthropoda; class Malacostraca; order Decapoda; family Portunidae; genus Scylla; species Scylla paramamosain. The sequence goes on along the minus strand of NC_087153.1, from coordinate 24,029,928 downwards.
TAAAGGGTGCTTGGTATATATATATGAGTTAGCGGCAGCACCGCCCCTGTTGATTTAAGTAGGTAACATACCAGTCACAACTGTTGTGACAGGGTGGGGTGCCATTTTAGACTCCTGTGACAATGAATCCCCTCACCTCGCCTGTTTGTTGTCCTGTGTTGGTGTATCATCTTGTGCCTTAAACGCCACTAGGGTCCAAAGCTGTGTTGAGAGCTTTGGACTCAGATCATAATTTTACTGCTGTCCAGTAACAGCTTACTTTTTCCCTGAGCATTGCCAGGTCTGGGTGGTCTTGTCTGTCTTCTGGGAAGTTGTAAGTGTTACTTTTCTGCAAGGGGAGATAATATTCTTTGAGCATGGGAGCTTGTTGTTTCGAGAGGGCGGTAGCTCATTGAATATTATAATTCTCCTAGTTGTTGTCCTTCTTCATAGCTGTGCCTCCTAGAACATGGTTTGTGATTCTTTCCCAGCAAGCTGGAATTGTTTGACAGTTGTAGTGCTCCCTTACCTGTAGGAGGTGAAACAGATTGGTGACCTCATTTGTTTGATTTGTTGCAGGAGACCAGAAGGACCCTGTGCAAGTAGATGTTTACCTTGCATTAGGCTGTGTAGGAGGCAGTTTAGGGAGGCTGATCTGAGGTAGTGGCAGCTGTGAGGGAGGGTGAACCTGGTGTTACTACAATTCATTTAATGGTTATTGGAAGCTAGAAGGACTCTGTGTATTCATTGTTAGTACCCACACTGGACTGTATAGGTGTTAGTCTAGTGAAGCTTGCCAAGTTACAGGCATCTGTGAGAGGGGTGGAATCTGTAATCTTAACACCAAATATAAAATAAAATTTAATTTATTAGTTTTTTTTTATAAATTCAGTAAAACTGTGGGACTTATAGGTTCAGTTGTTAATGAAAAAATGTAACAAATTACATTTTCATTAAATGTAACGTTTTTCCACATCATAGTGTAAAAAAGGATTATAACTATTCAAGGTTATGAAAATTTCTTTCAAGCACATGAATACATTTATTGCAAAAGTAATCACATATATTTCTTGGGATAAGAAAAGTATCTTATGTGAAAGTTGAAAAGAAATCAGTGAAATAATGACAAATTGTAAGTAAAAACAAACGACCAACCATCTTGAAATTACATGATAATTATCAATTATCGTACTGTTATACACATAACAGTCCTAAGCAATACTAGGTGCAGTTTAAGATTATGGTGAACTCTCCCCTTAACTTAAATCCTAATTAGCATTAATTAGGTTAATTTTTAAATAGGTTTTGCACAGAATATTTTAATTCTTAAGTCGTTGTTATGGTATGTATTTAGCTTATTTCATTATTTATTAGAAAATAATTTGCATACAACATGTTATTAAAAATCACTTATTAGGGCTAATTATCATTGTAAAATTTATGCACAGGGGGATGGAGCTTGAGAATAGAGTTTGTTGTAGGATTAACTGCTACACATGTATTACCTTAGAAGTATACTCAACATGCTAATTAAATCTCATCTGGCTTCTGGGTATGTGTTCGTGTAGCAGTCCTGCCAAGTCATATGAAGGAAAAATGGTGCATTTTGATTATAACTTAGAAACTTTCATAAAATGTGTGTATGTCTTAAATCTGCATAAGCTGCAAAGAATGGGTCTACCCTATCCTTGTGTGGTTAATGACAAATGCTACCCATGTCAAGATGGTGACTCCAGCGAAGAAATGATCTACCAGTTTGATGTATTGAATGAACTTAGTGATGCAGAAATCAGAATAATTCTTTGTTGCATTCAAATGTTTCATATATGATTAGACAAGAAAGAGGGAATGTGCCTCCATCATGTTAGCCTTTTTAGAGCATTTGGGCATTCTGGAGAACATTGAGGAAGAGTGGAAAATTTCTACTCGTGTAGGATGTAAAGCCTTGTTGATCTCATAAGGGAGCAAGTATTTTTCTTTACTTTCATTTTTCAATATAAATTTACAAATATTATTATTCTCTTACATATACACTGTACAGTTTCTGTTCCTTGAATCTTGAGAGTTACAGTATAGTTGAGTATTATGAAATATTTGTTGTTTACATTCTGTGGGAAAAAGATAATATTTTGACAAAACATGCAGTTAATTATTAAGTAATATTTCATAAGGTCCTTGCCATGTCTAGAATTTTTTCCTTTTTGGAATTTTTCCTTGCATTATTTTTATAATTCCAAAATGCTCCAATATTTAGTTCTCACCTGGCTGAGATGGACATCCAAAAATTAAAATAATATATTTCCAGACTATGTACAACACTCAAAAAAAATTTATACATATTCTTAAAGATAACAAATACATGGGAATTCTTCAAATATTAAAAGATTAGTGAATAAAAACCAACACAGTATGGTGATAATCACAAAAAAAATCATATTAAGCTATTATTTTTACACACAGTTAATGTGAGGTTTCAAGCACTGGACTGGCTTTTTACTGGGGTGGTAGGGGGTGCTGTGAACTTATCACTGACCCAGCTGTGAATTCACTGAATGTTTCCCTTTCCACAACATAAGGGGCAGTCACAGTCTGCCTTTTCAAGACACTTCTCTTCCTTAATACAACTCTACATACACCTAATACATGAATATCCTTCACTCAAAATTCAGATTTTAGTATGATGACTCATGCACCAGCCTCAGAGTCCCTGTCTGGAGAAGGGACCACAAATGTCACCAGGTCAGATTGCTCTTCTGGTATTAACCCTGATAGGGTCCCTCCCATCATTCTTGGAAACTGTGCTTCCATGCTTGCACCTTGCCAAATCAAATTCCTCCAACTCTGTATATCAACGTTTGCCTTTCCTTCTTGCTGGAAGTTTTTTTTTTTTTTTCTTTTGTTATGTAGGAAGGACACTGGCCAAGGGCAACAAAAATCTAATAAAAAAAATGCCCACTGAAATGCCCGTCCCACAAGAGGGTCAAAGCAGTGGTCAAAAATTGATGGATAAGTGTCTTGAAACCTCCCTCTTGAAGGAATTCAAGTCAGGAAGGTGGAAATACAGAAGCAGGCAGGGAGTTCCAGAGTTTACCAGAGAAAGGGATGAATGATAGAGAATACTGGTTAACTCTTGCATTAGAGAGGTGGACAGAATAGGGGTGAGAGAAAGAAGAAAGTCTTGTGCAGCGAGGCCGCGGTAGGAGGGGAGGCATGCAGTTAGCAAGATCAGAAGAGCAGTTAGCATGAAAATACCGGTAGAAGACAGCTAGATATGCAACATTGTGTCGGTGAGAGAGAGGCTGAAGACAGTCAGTTAGAGGAGAGGAGTTGATGAGACGAAAAGCTTTTGATTCCACCCTGTCTAGAAGAGCAGTATGAGTGGAACCCCCCAGACATGTGAAGCATACTCCATACATGGACGGATAAGGCCCTTGTACAGAGTTAGCAGCTGGGGGGGGTGAGAAAAACTGGTGGAGACGTCTCAGAACACCTAACTTCATAGAAGCTGTTTTAGCTAGAGATGAGATGTGAAGTTTCCAGTTCAGATTATATGTAAAGGACAGACCAAGGATGTTCAGTGTAGAAGAGGGGGACAGTTGAGTGTCATTGAAGAAGAGGGGATAGTTGTCTGGAAGGTTGTGTTGAGTTGATAGATGGAGGAATTGAGTTTTTGAGGCATTGAACAATACCAAGTTTGCTCTGCCTCAATCAAAAATTTTAGAAAGATCAGAAGTCAGGCGTTCTGTGGCTTCCCTGCATGATATGTTTACCTCCTGAAGGGTTAGACGTCTATGAAAAGACGCGGAAAAGTGCAGGGTGGTATCATCAGCGTAGGAGTGGATAGGACAAGAAGTTTGGTTTAGAAGATCATTAATGAATAATAAGAAGAGAGTGGGTGACAGGACCAAACCCTGAGGAACACCACTGTTAATAGATTTAGGAGAAGAACAGTGACCGTCTACCACAGCAGCAATAGAACGGTCAGAAAGGAAACTTGAAATGAAGTTAGAGAGAGAAGGATAGAAACCGTAGGAGGGTAGTTTGGAAATCAAAGCTTTGTGCCAGACTCTATCAAAAGCTTTTGATATGTCCAAGGCAACAGCAAAAGTTTAACCAAAATCTCTAAAAGAGGATGACCAAGACTCAGTAAGGAAAGCCAGAAGATCACCAGTAGAGCGGCCTTGACGGAACCCATACTGGCGATCAGATAGAAGGTTGTGAAGTGATAGATGTTTAAGAATCTTCCTGTTGAGGATAGATTCAAAAACTTTAGATAGGCAGGAAATTAAAGCAATAGGACAGTAGTTTGAGGGATTAGAACGGTCACCCTTTTTAGGAACAGGTTGAATGTAGGCAAACTTCCAGCAAGAAGGAAAGGTAGATGTTGACAGACAGAGCTGAAAGAGTTTGACTAGGCAAGGTGCAAGCACGGAGGCATAGTTTCGGAAAACAATAGGAGGGACCCCATCAGGTCCATAAGCCTTCCGAGGGTTTAGGCCAGTGAGGGCATGGAAAACATCATTGCGAAGAATCTTAATAGGTGGCATGAAGTAGTCAGAGGGTGGAGGAGAGGGAGGAACAAGCCCAGAATCGTCCAAGGTAGAGTTTTTAGCAAAGGTTTGAGCAAAGAGTTCAGCTTTAGAAATAGATGTGATAGCAGTGGTTCCATCTGGTTGAAATAAAGGAGGGAAAGAAGAAGCAAAATTATTGGAGATATTTTTGGCTAGATGCCAGAAATCACGAGGGGAGTTAGATCTTGAAAGGTTTTGACATTTTCTGTTAATGAAGGAGTTTTTGGCTAGTTGGAGAACAGACTTGGCATGGTTCCGGGCAGAAATATAAAGTGCATGAGATTCTGGTGATGGAAGGCTTAAGTACCTTTTGTGGGCCACCTCTCTATCATGTATAGCACGAGAACAAGCTGTGTTAAACCAAGGTTTAGAAGGTTTAGGACGAGAAAAAGAGTGAGGAATGTATGCCTCCATGCCAGACACTATCACCTCTGTTATGCGCTCAGCACACAAATCAGCAAAATACCTCCTCAGGTCCCCCCAACTAGCAGAGGCAAAATGCCAGAGGCACCTTTGCTTAGGGGGATCCTGAGGAGGGATTGGAGTGATAGGACAAGATAAAGATATGAGATTGTGATCGGAGGAGCCCAACGGAGATGAAAGGGTGACAGCATAAGCAGGAGGATTAGAGGTCAGGAAAAGGTCAAGAATGTTGGGCGTATCTCCAAGATGGTCAGGAATACGAGTAGGGTGTTGCACCAATTGCTCTAGGTCATGGAGGATAGCAAAGTTGTAGGCTAGTTCACCAGGATGGTCAGTGAAGGGAGAGGAAAGCCAAAGCTGGTGGTGAACATTGAAGTCTCCAACCTGCTCCTAAAAGGGTGACTACTCTGATCCCTCAGACTACTTTAATTTCATGCCTCTCTTAATTTTTTTGAGTTTTTGAATCTACTCTGAACAGGAAGATTCTTAAAGGGGCATGTCTGGCTGGGAGACCATAAAAAATATGAAAAATATCACCTATTGTGAAAAAATTATGCAGTAGGCATATGCATTCCCTATTATTTCAGAAAGATTTATGATGAAATGCGCAATACTTTCCATTTAAATCCTATTGAAAGATCCCATACTCAACCATGTGCGTTTATTTACATCTGTAGCATGTATTTTTTCCCTTAGAAAATACAAAAAAAAATGGCAAAGTCTTTAGATTTTTGGGGTGAACACGATATGGTAACATTTAAGGTATCGTTTATTTACTGTGATCTGCTTCAAATCACTGATCTGGCCACACACCCATGTTCTATTTGCATCTTAATCTGGATTTACCTTGATCTGAGTGATCTGGATCATGATCTGGGTAATGTGGGTCTGGAAGTGGGTTATAGCAGACAACACTTGCTGAAGCTGCTGGTGGAGGCCATAATAGTGGCTGAGCAGCCTCTACTGCGAACTTTTTTAGGGGGAATACACAGCAAGAAAATGGCTGATATGTCTGAGGAACAAAGTGAATGGTAATGATTCATTGCAAAATGCTGCTGTGGGCACAGAATGTGAATAACGGTGGTGACAGATGCCAGAAACAAGGGAGATATTACAAACCACACCAAGCTTTGGTTTAATGGCTTCTGATTATAATTACATGGCTATTACCACCTTTATCAATGACTACATGATGAGGCAAAGGAAGATAATATTTGTTCAGTCGAAAATAATACTTTGTAAGTCCCTCAGTAATGGTGTCAATCATGTCAGCATGTGGGCCAGGCTAGCTTCAGCTTATGTCTGAATATTTTCTCATTTCAGCATTCTGTACTTCACCACAGTGAGTACTTTCAACGTGTTGTGTGTGAAGAGAGCTTTGTGTGAAACATTATTATACAATGTTCATGGCCAAGCATGGAACCCAGTCTTGTGCTGCCTGGGTAGGCATGTGGCTGGGACTCATTGGTGTCCTTCTTCATCTAGAAATGTACAGTAGTTTGTAGTCTTTGTTGACACTCCCTTAGAGCACAGTGGTGAGCATCAATGATCTGCTGCTTGTGACAGCTAGGCAGCAACATGCTTTTGTTATTGTTTTCATCAATAATTGGTGCAAGCATTCTTTTTACCCCAAGTGAATCCAGATCAGATCCAGATCAATGATCTAAAGCTGATCAGTGTTGTAAATAGAAAATACCTTTAGAGCGGGTGAGTGTGGTGTTCTCAGTTAATGCCAGCTTGCCATCCTTAGTTGAGAGAGGACATCACTTCCACTTTCCAGATAACTACCCCCTTTTCTTCAGTGACATTCAGCTATCCCCTTCTACATTAAACATGCTCTGTCTGTCTTTTAATAATATGTAACCTGAAAACTCATCTCATCTTTAGCTAAAACAGGTTTTATGAAGTAAGGTGTTCTGAGTCGTCTTCTCCAGTTTTTCTCACCCTCTTAACTGCTAACTCTGTAAAGGGGGCTTATCTGTCCATGTATGGAGTACACTTCACATGTATGAGGTTCTGCACACTGCTCTTCTAGACAGGATGGAATCAAAAGCATTTTGTCATATCAACTCCTTTCCTCTAACTGACTGTCTTCTGCTGCTTTGTTATTGCTGCAGTGTTGTATCTCTTGCAATCTTCTGTCAATATTTTCATGCATGCTTCCCCTGTTTCTGCGGTCTTGCTGCACAAGACTACTTTCTCTTGGCCATATTCAGTCTACTTCTCTAATATAAGAGTTAACCAGTATTCTCAATCATTCATCCCTTTCTCTGGTAAACTTGGAACTCCCTGCCTGCTTCTGTATTTCCTTCTTTCTATGACTTGATCTCTTTCAAGAGGGAGGTTTGAAGACATTTATCCCTGAATTTTGGATGATCTTTTTTTTTACCTCTTTTTAGGGACTGGCACTCAAGTTGGCCATTTTTTTATATTTTTGTTGCCCTTGACCAGTACCATTCTTACATAAAAAAAAGGTCCAAGGATTTCTGTGTCAGGGCCTGACACACAGTATTTTATAGTATAGATGAAAGCTTTAACTGTGTTGCATCATGATAGATGCATTCCATTTCCCATATCCAAACTAATCAGCTGATGAGACCAAATGCAAGGAACCTCTCTTCAATGCTCACAAGATTGCAGGAACTGTAGGTATTTTTGATTACCTGTCTAGTCTCTGAAGTGTCAGGCTTGTGCTTATGAATTTAGAAACATTAAAATTGTCACAGTATTTTATAGTAAAGATGAGAGTAAAATTAACAAAGTACACGAGACTTACCGTAGGTCAGTTGAAGTGTACTTCTAATTTTTCGAGGCAAATCACCTCTGCTGGTGCGGAGATTTCACATGAGAGAGAGTGCGTCACGCGCTGCCGGCAGACTTTAAAGCAAGGACTCGACATCCACATGATGAACCAATTAGGAAATTAAGTAACCTGTAGAGCTTAAGGTAGGGAGGGAGAGGAGGGCATGTGAAATCTCCGCACCAGCAGAGGTGATTTGCCTCGAAAAATTAGAAGTACACTTCAACTGACCTACGGTAAGTCTCGTGTACTTTGTTAATTTTACTTCGGCAAAATCACCTATCTGCTGGGCGGACATTTCCCATGAGGCTTTGAAGCCATGTGGATGACGAGGGAGGATGCAATAGTAGAGAGGAAAAGGAAATGCCCCACAAGAAACAGTACTATAACTATTATTCCATGGAAGGATCTTGTACTTGAGACAATCATACAATTGGTGTATAAAATAAGGTGCATTGCATCCAACTTAATCCAATCTACAAACAATGTTGAAATATGGTAACAGTTCACATCATAAGGTAAACCTAAGGTACTAGATACTAAATACTTAAAATATCCGTGTACTGCAACACTGGAGTGCAGCAACAAACCCAAATCATATCTTATTCTAGCACTGCATCCTGAAAGAGGTCAGAAGCAGCCACAATGTTCTTATTATAATATTTTGCAAAGGTAGATTCCCTAGACCAGCCCGCCTTAGCCATAATGCATGCGACAGGGACAGCCGCCACTCCAGCTGTTGAAGCTGCTGCTGGCCGCACACTGCCAGCGGAAAACTTTGAGATGTCTATGCCGGACATGCGGAGAATGGTCCTGACCCAACGGGCAATAGTGTCTTTGGAAACTGATTTGTGGGGTTTTATGAAGCTAATGAGGAGCCTGGCATCAGTGTGCATCTTATCCTGTCTAAGCTCTTTAGTCACATCAATGTACCTCAGGAGAGTGCTACAGACACATAATCGTGGATCCTTAGGGTAACGATGGAATGTGACCCTGTTGATGTTAAAATTTGGTCTGGATTGTTTAAGAGTGCCCCCCAACTGTACTGAAATGGAGTGTTCATTAATGAGCATGTCTCTGATTAACAGTAGTTGTAAAGTTTGAATTCTGGCAGCTTGAGTTAAGGCCATCATCATAACCAATTTTAGCGTTAATTCTTTAAGGGTTAATGCATGTAAGGGGAACATGGACCTTAGTTGCTCTAAGACAGGTTGGACGTCCCAAGTGTCAGTGTACCTGGGCTGAGGAGTTCTAAGATTGAAAACCCCTCTCATGAATCGGATGACCAAAGGGTGATTTCCTGCCCTGCATCCGTCCACCACAATGCCGAGAGAAGACAGGGCACCCCTCGCAGTGTTCACACACTCATAACCCACACCCCTGTCAAAGGTTTCCGTCAAAAAATTTACAATGTGACCTACAGTTGGAGAAGTGGGATCGACATTCCGTCTACCACAAAACAACGACCACCTCTGGACATGTGGGCGGTATTGCCTCTCAGTACCTGGTTTCCAGGAGGCAAGTATGATGTCCGCAGCCGCCGGCGAAACTCCTCGTTTCTGCAAGTTTTCCCTGACAGAAGGCATGCCATGAGCCTTGTGTGGGACATGATGGGGTGTGGATCTGTTGTGGACGGGTGTGTTAGAACATTCCTCCTGTTCGTTATCAAACGTGGGAAGTCTATTAGCAACTGGAGCAGCATGCCCATCCAAAACTGGGACGGCCACAGAGGAACCACCATCCAGCCTCGTGCTTGCTCCGCACGTAACTTCTGAAGGCACCTAGCAATTAATGAGAATGGGGGGAAAATGTAAGACAAATCAAAGTTTGACCAGTCCAAGGAAAAAGCATCAAAATATTTAGCCTCCGGATCTGGCAACCACGAAAAGAATGTATTAACCTGTTTGTTAAGCCTTGAGGCAAATAAATCAATGGACGGTGTCCCAAAAACATTACACAAGGTAGTAAAAATGTGTGAGTCGAGTTTCCACTCATGTCTGTCATTAATCTTGCGAGAGGCTACATCAGCCAAGGTGTTGTCCTTCCCCGGTATGTGCGAGCATGTAACCCATGAGTCATGTTCCAGACACCAATCCCAAATCTGGGTAGCAACATCATTACAGGACTTGGACTTTGTGCCTCCCATTTCATTGACATAGTTTATGGCAGTGGTATTATCACAAAAAACTCTAACATGTCTACCTTCCAGCTCATGTTCAAATGCTTGCAAAGAGAATAGAATGGCTTTCATCTCCAGGATGTTAATGTGAAGCTCCTTTTCATCCAGGGACCAAGTACCACTTGTAATCTGACACCCCAAATGACCCCCCCAACCAAGGCTGGAGGCATCAGTAAATAAATCGATGTCAGTACCTGGCCTAAAAATGTGTCTGTGATGTCTGTCCACATTGTCTAACCACCAGGAAAGGTCTAGTTTCATGTCTGCAGTAATATTCAAAGGCCTGTCAAAATTACCATACTCCTGTTTCAAAGCGGCAATTTTTCCCCCCTCCAACTTCCTGTAGTGAAGTTTACCTAACTCCACTGCTGGGATCGCAGCCACCATGAGGCCGATCACCCTGGCCACCTCTCGAATGGGAGCAACATCTTTACACAAAAGTTCTGCACATCCTTGGCGAATTTTGATTAGTCTACGCTCAGGTAAAGAGGCAGTCATAAACTTGGTGTTAATAACATTGCCTAGGTATTCAATACATTGTGTGGGGGTGAGAACAGACTTCTCCATATTGATACAAAAGCCTAACCTCTGCAACAGAGAAATGGTGGCCTGAATCGCCTGAAGACATCCTGAGTAAGAGTTACTGCAAATTAATGTGTCATCTATAAAGCTGGTGATAGTGTATCCTTCTTGCCTTAAAGTAGCAAATACTGGCTTCATCAGTTTGGTGAAAAGCCGAAGTCCCTCAGAAATGCCATTAGGGAGGCAGGTGAATTGATAGATAACACCTTGCCATGTAAAACATAAAAATCGTTGTTGCTCATCTGCAACCCTAACAGAATAATAAGCATGCCTGAGATTGACAGAAGCCAAAAAATCACCCTGGTTGATGAGCCTGATGGCCTGTTCAAAATTTTCCATTTTAAAATGTTTATATGGTATGTATTTGTTTAACCTCTCCAAGTTAAGAACCAGGCGAAATTCCCCGTTTTTCTTTTCTCGCAAAAAAATAGGAGAGATAACCTGCTGAGTTTGTTTGTGTGTGACTTTAATGACTTTAAGCTGTAAAAGTTTTTTGATCTCTCCAGAAATTATCCCCTGTTGCACAGTGTTGAACCTGTATTCCAAATCATTAAAAAATAAAGGATGAACACTATCGACATCAATATCAAGGTGGCAATGCTGAACAATATCCAAAATGACAGGGTCACTGGTAATTTTACGCCACTCATGCAGGAAAGAGTGTAGTCTGCCAGCTTCAAAACATGCACTTGCCTGTAAGTTTACTGGGGCTGCCTGCTGCGGCCGCCCCGGCCCTTGGAGTTTTTTGGCTCCACATCCTGACGAGTGGAAGGCAGTCGTGGGGCAGCCCTGGAGCCATACCTCTGTTGCCCGTAGGGTTGGAACCTGGTGTAATATCCCCTACTAGCAGGCTTGTTCCAATATCCACCAGGGTGTTTACCTGCGAACTTGCTAGTAAAGGCAGGCTTTTTCTGCGCGAACTTACTCCGCAGTTTCTCCACTTCCTCAATTTGTCTGGCAGACTGGGACACATCGTCACCGAACAGAAAGCGAGTAATTGGCACCTTATCTGAACAAAGATGAGCATATTTATAGTTTATCTCGCGTTTCATGACAAAACGCCTGGCCAAATTGTTCCTGTGATTGGCATTGCCTAGCAATGCCAATGCACCATTTAGCATGCTCACCTCATGTGCCAACTTGGGGTTACCTTCCTGTTCAGCCAAATCATCCAGTGCCACTAAGGATTTGGTGATAATGGTTGAAGCCCGCAGGATGTCCTTATTTACCTCCTTCAAGCGAAAGTCTGTCTTCCTGGCATCCAGCTTCAGGGCCTCCAACACCTGTGGGTTGCATTCCACTGGCGCAAGAGCATGGCAGTTATTAGGCCTCTTGACAACATCGTCCTCACACATGGCCTTGTAGTCCTCCTCTCTCATACCATTATCAAAGAGAAAGTTTACCATCTCTGCCACTCTATTGTCAATGTCAGCAACCACCGTGTCAGAAGGACCAAAGGCCTTAGTGCCCTGAATTAAGGTGCTGTCAGCAGGGGCGGCAGGCATCGACACTGCCTCATCCTCACTCATCCTGGCCGAGAAACCAGAAAAAGTGGCAGAACAAGGAGGCGACAAACCCCAGCCCCCCAGAGTACTGTCCTCCACAGTCACCTGCGCCGACCCAGTAGGGGGTGGTAGTTGCCGTCTGTCTGCCTTCAAGGCCTCCACTTCACCCCGCAAATCAGCCAAGGCGTCCAACACAACTGACCAAGGGGGAGGAGCAGGAGAAGTGCCGCGGGAACCACGTGCATCAGCACTGTTACGTAATCTCACGCAACCATGCCTCCCACTCAAGCGACGAGATGAATGATCCCTGTGCCTGTCGTCGTCATCTTGAGGGCGAACAGTGGACCCAGGGAGAGGAGAAGGCCCACAGAAGGCACGTGGGGCAGGAGGGGAAGGGGATCGAGAGGCAGAGGACGCTTCACCAGACTCCGACATGGCTGCCGCACTGCGATAAGGAGAACAAAGCCGTAAGCTTCCCACACAGTTCCATCGTCAGTGGAGACCGATATACCAATAATACAACTCGCCCCAAAAACGGGTAACGAAGTTGAAGGCACTGTACCTGCGTAACAAGTATCGTGGCCTTATCTGAAAGAAAACAGCAAAAACTTGGGAGACCGTATGACCCAGAATGACCGTGTCTGCCCGACGCGGCGATCAGCAAACAACTGCCGGCAGCGCGTGACGCACTTTCTCTCATGGGAAATGTCCGACCAGCAGATAGGTGATTTTGCCGAAGTAAAATTAGTGATTTTTACAAAACTCAACTATCTAATTTTTCACCACCTTGTACTTTTGATTATGTAGTGGATAGAAGATCCTCTTTGCACTTTTATGCCTGTAGTGGATAAGAATTCCTCACTTTTAGACACAGGGCCATTCACACATGGAATAGTCTTGTCTAAAGAGTGGAGAAGATGAGCAGAAAGGGTATACTTTGTATGTCTTAGTGCTTGATGTGTAGTAGTGAAAATAGAAGCTCAAGGATTGTCATCAGCTGGCAGCATACATACCTTGAGAATTGTATGAAGGTAATCTATGGAGGACTTCAGTGTATCTGAAATTATAGTTCAGGATTTTGAGATATAGTGCAAAAACTACTTGTATAAAGCACCTTGAATTTATGTTATCTTTTTGGCCAACTTCTTGCAAATAGAGGAAAGTGGTCGAGATCACATATACTCGTATTTCCTAAATCTAAATTAAAACCATCTTTGTCACCGTATCTTTACAAAGAGAGGACAGATTCACATAGATCATCTTTGCATTTGAGTCATTAGTATGAGGATGGTCTTTCTGCATCAGGGACTGAAAACAGAACCTGTGTACAGCTTCTATATCTTTTTAGATTGAGCATCTTTACTGATCCTAATTTCTGATGTGACCAGATGTGGGCAAACATTTTATGGAGGCCCTCAAGAGTGTGTCACATATAATCATTCTTTCCAATCATTTGTATAATGTGCAACCATTCCTCCCTGCTCCACAGACATTCTTTTGGCATCAAATACTGATTTCATGCTGTCTTTTCATCCTGTTTATGGTCTTTCCATTAGTATTACATCTCTTATTTTTATCCAGCTATCACCAATTCTTCTTCCATTCTCTTTACATGTGGAAACCATCATAATGGTCTTCTGTTTAGTCATCCAATTAATTCTCTTTCAGTGTTAGTTGTACTTTGTATGTCTTTATTTTACTTATTATACATATGTACTGTATTTATGCAGGCTGGAATAGATGTTTTAAATCTAACCAGGACTGTTATATTTCAGAACAAATATGAAATGTGTTATTATCTGTTGTCAATTTTTTCTCTCATTTAATCATTTACTACATATTTATTTGTTTATCTACTTCCAGGTTGCAGTGGAACAGGGATGTCCCACCATGACAGAAGATTGGGTTACAGCTGTGTGGGAGGCAGTACTGACTGGGGATGTGTCTAGCCATGTCTCTGCCTCAGATAACCGTTTTTTACCTTACCTGTGTAAGCCTTTGCATGGACTGGTAGTGTGTGTTTCCCAGGCAGATCAGTCCACCAAGTTGTCCCTCAAGAAGCTCATTGAGGAGAATGGTAAGAAAAGAGGAGAGAGATCAGGGGAAAGGAGACATACTATGACATGGGGAGATGGTGTAGGAACACAAATAAGGATGAGGAAAATAGTAATGGGGAGACCTGAAGGGGATGATGATCATGGTACTGATGGAAGAAAAGAAGAATGGCAATATTAATTCATGGAAGTGAAGGTTTCATTCATAAACAGAGCTTGTAAGTTTTAGATCTACCTGGCTTTGACTTCAACTACATTTTTTAGCTTAATATGTAGAACTTGTGATCTGGTTTGGTCAAATGCAGGAAAGGGGATGGGTCTATTGTAGTCTACTTTGTGTACATCAGTCCTGCTGTCATGCTCTGATTTTTTTTTTTCTTCTTTCCCCTTTATGTAGGATGGAGACTGGCCAAGGGCAACAAAAATCCAATAAAAAAAAAAAAGCCCACTGAGATGCTAGTCCCAGAAAAGGGTAAAAAATAGTAGTCAAAAACTGAAGGATAAGTGTCTTGAAACCTCCCTATTGTAGGAATTCAAGTCAGGAATGTGGAAATACAGAAGCAGGCAGGGAGTTCCAGAGTTTACCAGAGAAAGGGATGAATGATTGAGAATACTAGTTAACCCTTGCATTAGAAAGGTGGACAGAATAGGGATGAGAGAAGGAAGAAAGTCTCATGCAGTGAGGCCGTGGGAGGAGAGGAGGCATGCAGTTAGCAAGATCAGAAGAGCAGTTAGCATGAAAATAGTGGTAGAAGACAGCTAGAGATGCAACATTGCAGCAACGAGAGAGAAACTGAAGACAGTCATTTAAACAAGAGGAGTTGATGAGACAAGAAGCTTTTGATTTCACCCTGTCTAGAAGAGCAGTATGAGTGGAACCTCCCCAGACATGTAAAGCTTACTCCATACATGGACGGATAAGGCCCTTGTACAGAGTTAGCAGATGTGATGGTGAGAAAAAGTGGCGGAGACGTCTCAGAACGCGGAACTTCATAAAAGCTGTTTTCGCTTGAGATGAGATGTGAAGTTTCCAGTTCAGATTATAAGTAAAGGACAGACCGAGGATGTTCACTGTAGAAGAGGGGGACAGTTGAATGTCATTGAAGAAGAAGGGATAGTTGTCTGGAAGGTTGTGTCGAGTTGATAGATGGAGGAATTGAGTTTTTGAGGCATTGAACAATACCAAGTTTGCTCTGTTCCAATCAGAAATTTTAGAAAGATCAGAAGTCAGGAGTTCAGTAGCTTCCCTGCATGAAATGTTTACTTCCTGAAGGGTTGGACATCTATGAAAAGACATGGAAAAGTGCAGGGTGGTATCATCAGCATAGGAGTGGATAGGACAAGAAGTTTGGTTTAGGTCATTGATGAGTAATAAGAAGAGAGTGGGTGACAGGACAGAAACCTGAGGAACACCACTGTTAATAGATTTAGGAGAAGAACAGTGGCTGTCTACCACAGCAGCAATAGAATGGTCAGAAAAGAAAGTTGAGATGAAGTTACAGAGAGAAGGATAGAAGCTGTAGGAGGGTAGTTTGGAAATCAAAGCTTTGTGCCAGACTCTATCAAAAGCTTTTGATATGTCCAAAGCAACAGCAAAAGTTTCACCAAAATCTCTAAAAGAGGATGACAAAGACTCAGTAAGGAAAGCCAGATCACCAGTAGGGCAGCCTTAACAGAACCCATACTGGCGATCAGATAATAGGTTGTGAAGTGATAGATGTTTAAGAATCCTCCTGTTGAGGATAGATTCAAAAACTTTAGATAGGCAGGAAATTAAAGCAATAGGATGATAGTTTGAGGGATTAGAACGGTCATCCTTTTTAGGAACAAGCTGAATGTAGGCAAACTTCCAGCAAGAAGGAAAGGTAGATGTTGACAGAGAGCTGAAAGAGTTTGACTAGGCAAGGTGCAAGCACAAAGGCACAGTTTCGGAGAACAGTTGGAGTGACCCCATCAGGTCCATAAGCCTTCCGAGGGTTTAGGCCAGCAACGGCATGGAAAACATCATTGTGAAGAATTTTAATAGGTAGCATGAAGTAGTCAGAGGGTGGAGAAGAGGTACAAGCCCAAAATCATCCAAGGTAGAGTTTTTAGCAAAAGTTTGAGGGAAGAGTTCAGCTTTAGAAATAGATGTGATGGCAGTGGTGCCATCTGGTTCAAATAAAGGAAGGAAAGAAGAAGCAAAGTTGTTGGAGATATTTTTGCCTAGATGCCAGAAGTCATTAGGGGAGTTAGATCTTGAAAGATTTTGACACTTTCTGTTAATGAAGGAGGTTTTGGCTAGTTGGAGAACAGACTTGGCATGATTCCGGGCATAAATATAGAGTGCATGTGATTCTGGTGATGGAAGGCCTAAGTACCTTTTGTGGGCCACCTCTCCATCATGTATAGCACGAGAACAAGCTGTGTTAAACCAAGGTTTGGAAGGTTTAGGTTGAGAAAAAGAGCGAGAAATGTACACCTCCATGTGAGACACGATCACCTCTGTTATACACTCAGCACACAAAGATGGGTCTCTGACACGGAAGCAGTAGTCATTTCAAGGAAAATCAGCAAAATACCTCCTCAGGTCCCCCCAACTAGCGAAACACCAGAGGCATCTTCGCTTAGGGGGATTCTGAAGAGGGATTGGAGCGATAGGAGAAGATACAGATATGAGATTGTAGTCGGAGGAGCCCAACAGAGAAGAGAGGGTGACAGCATAAGCTGAAGGATTAGAGGTCAGAAAAAAGTCAAGAATGTTGGGCATATCTCCAAGATGGTTAGGAATATGAGTAGGGTGTTGCACCAATTGCTCTAGGTCGTGGAGGATAGGAAAGTTGTAGGCTAGTTCACCAGGATGGTCAGTGAAGGGAAAGGAAAGCCAAAGCTGGTGGTGAACATTGAAGTCTCCAAGAATGGGGATCTCTGCAAAAGGGAAGAGAGTCAGAATGTGCTCTTCTTTGGAATTTAAGTAGTCAAAGAATTTCTTACAGTCAGAGGAGTTAGGTGAGAGGTATACAGCACAGATAAATTTAGTTTGAGAATGACTCTATAGTCGTAGCCAGATGGTGAAAAACTCAGAAGATTCAAGAGCATGGGCATGAGAGTAGGTTAAGTCGTTGCACACATAAATGCAATATCCAGCTTTGGATCAAAAATGAGGATAGAGAATGTAGGAGGGAACAGAAAAGGGGCTACTGTCAGTTGCCTCAGACACCTGAGTTTCAGTGAGGAAAAGAAGATGAGGTTTAGAAGAGGAGAGGTGGTGTTCTACAGATTGAAAATTAGACCTTAGACCACAAATGTTGCAGAAGTTAATGAAGAAAAAGTTGAGGTGGTGTCAAGACACTTAGGGTCGTCGTCAGAAGGGCATTCTGACCTGGGGACATTTGTGGTCCCCTCCCCAGATGGGGACTCCGAGGCTAGTGTAGGAGTCACCATGAATTTTGAAATTTTGAGTGAAGGTTGTGTGTGTTATTAGGTGCTTGTAGTTTTGTGTGGAGGAAGAGAGTTATCTTTAGAGGACAGGCTGTGACTGCCCCCTTGTGTTGTGAGACACAAAAAGGGAAACGTTCAGTGAGGTCACAGCTGGGTTTAATTATAAGTTCACAGCACCCCCTGATCCAGTGCTTTAGAACTCACTGGGAGTAACTACCGTTTTGGCAGGTGCCTACTACCTCCTCCTGTTAATGTGGAAAGATCTGGATATGCATGTACAACTCACTACATGCAGGGATGATCAGTGGGTATTTGTTCTCTTCATCTATACAAGCCCAAAGCCTTAGATGTTTTTCAATACAATTTTAGTTAATGTTTAAAGATATGTGGAGATGGGTGTGGAATTGTCAGTATCTATTTCTCTATTTGTGACATACAAAAAAGATAAGCTATGCTCATACTATCCTGTCTTCTTATATACTAATGTGTGTCTATAATAGGAGGAGGCAGTAGGCACCTGCCAAAACAATAATTATTCCCAGTGAGGTCAAAAGCACTGGATCAGGGGATGCTGTGAACTTAACATTAAACCCAGCTGTGACCTCACTGAATGTTTCCCATTGTGTCTCACAACACAAGAGGGCAGTCACAGCCTGTTCTCTAAAGATAACTCTCTTCCTCTACACAAAACTACAAGCACCTAATAACACACACAACCTTCACTCAAAATATCAAAATTCATGGCGACTCCTAATTACACACATACCCTTCATTGAAAATTCAGAATTATCATAGCGACTCCTAATTACACACACACCCTTCATTAAAAATTCAGAATTATCATGGCAACTCCTACACCAGCCTCAGAGTCCCCATCTGGGTAGGGGACCACAAATATCCCCAGGTCGGACTACTCTTCTCATATCGACCCTAAGTGTCTTGACACCCCCTCAACTTTTCTTCATTAACTTTTGGAACATTTGCAGTCTTAGATCTAATTTTCAGTCTGTAGAACCTCATCTTTTTCTCACTGAAACACAGATGTCTGAGGCAACTGACAGTAGCCCTCTTTCTGTTCCCTCCTACTTTCTCTATCCTCATTTTCAATCCAAAGCTGGATGTTGTGTTTACGTGCACAACGACTTAATGGACTCTCGTCCCCATGCTCTTGAATCTTCTGAGTTTTCCACCATCTAGCTATGACTATAGAGTCACTCTCAAACTAAATTCATCTGTGCTGTATACCTCTCACCTAACTCCTCTGACTATAAGAAATTCTTTGACTTCTTAACTTCCAAAGTGGAGCACATTTTGACTCTCTTCCCTTTTTGGGGAGATCTCCATTCTTGGAGACTTCAATTTTTCACCACTGGCTTTGGCTGTTTTCTCCCTTCACTGACCATTCTGGTGTACTAGCCTTCAACTTGCTATTCTCCATGATGTAGAGCAATTGCTGCAACACCCTACTTGTATTCCTTACTGTTTTGGAGATGCACCTAACATTCATAACCTTTTCCTAATCTCTAATCCTTATCTTTATGTTGTTACCCTCTCTTCTCTGTTGGGCTCCTCCGATCACAATCTCATATCTGTATCTTGTCCTATCACTCCAGTCCCCCCTCAGGGTCCCCTTAAGTGGGCATGCCTCTGCTAGTTAGAGGGACCTGAGGAGGTATTTTGCTGATTTTTCTTGGAATGACTACTGCTTCTATGTCAGAGACCCGTCTCTGTATGCCAAGCACATAACAAAGGTGATAGTGTCTGGCATGGAGGCATATATTTCTCACTCTTACTAAATCTTCCAAACCTTAGTTTAACACAGCCTGTTCTCCTGCTATACATGATGGAGAGGTTGCCCACAAAAGGTACTTGAGCCTTCCATCACCAGAATCTCATGCACTCTATATTTCTGCCCGGAACCATGCCAAGTCTGTCCTCCAACTAGCCCAAAACTCCTTCATTAATGGAAAGCATCAAAATCTTTCAAGATCTAACCCTCCTCATGACTTATGGCATCTAGCCAAAAATATCTCCTATAACTTTGCTTTTTCTTCTTTTCCTCCTTTATTTCACATCTATCTCAAAAGCTGAATTCTTTGTTCAAACCTTCTCTAAAAATTCTACCATGGACGATTCAGGGTTTGTTCCTCCCTGTCCTCCACCCCCTGACTACTTCATGCTACCTATTAAAATTCTTCGCAATAATGTTTTCCATGCCCTCGCTTACCTAAACCCTTGGAAGGTTTATGGACCTTATGGGATCCCTCCTATTGTTCTCTGAAACTGCGCTTCTGGGCTTGCATCTTGCCTAGTTAAATTCTTTCAACTCTGTCTGTCAACATCTGCCTTTCCTTCTTGCTGGAAGTTTGCTTCAACCTATTCTTAAAAAGGGTGATTGTTCTAATCTCGCAAACTACCATCCTATTGCTTTAGTTTCCTGCCTATCTAAAGTTTTTGAATCTATTCTCAACAGGAAGATTCTTAAACATCTATCACTTCACAAACTTTTATCTGATCGCCAATATGGGTTCCATCAAGGCCGCTCTACTGAGTCTTGGTCATCCTCTTTTAGAGATTTCGGTGAAACTTTTGATGTTGCCTTGGACATATCTAAAGCTTTTAATAGAATCTGGCACAAAGCTTTGATTTCCAAACTAGCCTCCTATGACTTTTATCCTTCTCTCTGTAACTTCATCTCAAGTTTCCTTTCTGACCATTTTATTGCCACTGTGGTAGACAGTCACTGTTCTTCTCCTAAATCTATTAACAGTGGTGTTCCTCAGTGTTCTGTCCTGTCACCCACTCTCCTTATTATTCATCAATGATCTTGTCCTATCCACTCCTACGCCAATGATACCAACCTGCACTTTTCCATGTCTTTTCATAGATGTCCAACCCTTCAGGGAGTAAACAGTTCAAACTGGGAAACCACAGAACACCTGTCTTCTGATCTTTCTAAAATTTCTGATTAGGGCAGAGCAAACTCAAAAACTCAATTCTTCCATCTATCAACTTGACACAATCTTCCAGACAACTATCCCCTCTTCTTCAGTGACACTCAACTGTCTCCCTCTTCTACACTGAACATCCTTAATCTGTCCTTTTCTTATAATCTAAACTTGAAACATCAAATCTCATCTCTAGCTAAAACAGCTTCTATGAAATTAGGCATTCTGAGATGTCTCCACCAGTTTTTCTCATCCACCCCAGCTGCTAACTGTAGAGGGGCATTATCCATGTATGGATGGATGCCTGGGATGCTTGGAAGCATACCAGGGCAGGTACTGTCTCTGAACCATCTGCCGTCAACGTGTGCATGGGAGGTAGAGGTTGTAGGCTACTGCTGGGGATCTGTAGCATGCTGAGGTGTCGCTGGCCAATAACAGTGACGTCTGCGCCAGTGCCTGGCAGCATTTGGAGGTGTGAAGTAGATCCTCCATGTGTCAGGTAAATACATATAGGCTTGGGAGCTGTTGCATTAGATGCTGGACCAGGAGTCGCACGGTGGCAGGAACTCTTCTTCTGTGTGGGAGAGCGTGAGCTGTCCTGACTGTGATCTGTCTTTTTCGCTCGGCAGCACTTGTCGTAACGTCCAGTCTTCTTGCAGGAGCGACACTAGACTTCCTTGGCAGGGCACTTGGCAGTCCTTGCCCAATGCAGGTGCCATTGGCAGCAGGGCACTGACCGGGCATGTGCTGGCGGGAACAACACTGGTAGGGTTGGGTTGCCTTAATGGCTGGTTGCTTCCCTTGCTGTCCTGAAGGCGCCCGCTGAAGTGAGTAGGCAGTCTTGTCACGTCATTTTCCCTGCTTGTAAATAGAGATGGAGCACAGCTGACTTGGTGACAACTAGATGGCGGATGCTGTGTTCTGGGCAGCTTCATATGAGCGGCAGCAGCTAACATGTCCTGGAGAGGTGGTGCTCCTGTGTCCAGAGAGATGAGGCGTTGAACTAGCTCCTCCTCTCTGATGCTTCATGAGCAAAACCATCTTCAGTTGGGTTTCAGCACAAGTCATTGGATTGCCTGAGCAAAGGTTGACCTCTTCAGCTAGGTTCTTCAGGCAGACATAGAAGTCAGAAAAAGACTTGCTGGCCACCTACTTGCAACACAGGAGTTCACGACTACGTAGAGCCTCGTTTTGTTGACTCTTAAAGTGGGACTGCAACACGTCGAGGACTTCTTCCACCGCTAACTGGGTGTTAGGTGCGATCCCAAGAGTGTGTTCTAGAGTCCTTTGGACTTCCAGGGAAACAGACATCCATAGCTGGATTAGTTGCTTTTCCCTGGGTAGTCGCTGCAGGTCAATCATGACTGAGAAATCATGCCACTGGTGGCACCATTGCCTGAACGTCTGGTAGGTGGTGCTGGCTTGTAGGATAGGCAGACTCTGAGTTACTGGTTTGCCTGTAGGGGGGGCCAGTTGTAGGCGTAGGAGTTGCAGTCATAATGACAGGTGGTGTAGTGGCTGTAGTGGCAACCGTGGCGGCAGCTGGAGTAATGACGGTAGTAATGGCTGCAGTAGTGGGTAGAGTTGCGACTGTAGCGGCTGCTGTAACGGCAGCTGCGGTGACAGGTGTCGTAGTGACTGTAGCAACAGCTGTCTCAGCAGGCGGAGTCGCTACAAGACTGGTGACTGCAGGGTGATAGGCTGGGGCGAGAGGGCTGAGTGTTGACAAGGGATCAGGTGAGTAGGTTGAAGACAGCAGGTGTTGAGCAGGCATTGCCTGAGTTGACATCATCTGTAACAATGCCATGAAACGCTCGTTGTCTTCCCTGTGTCTCTATTCCTCTGCTTCCCTTCTTGAATCCTCTGCTTGTCGCCTTTCCTCTTCTTCTTCTCATCAACGCAAGTCCTCCTTTCTCCGTCTGTCTTTGTCCCCTTGCCTTCTATGCAAGTCAGCTGACAGATGAGATTCCTCCAAATACTTAATGAGATGTAGAACACTGTCATCCCATGATGCGTGAGGAGGTGGGTGGGAGTGAGGCAGGAAAGAGTGGGGCAGGTGGAGGGTGAGTGGCAGTGGCTCCAAGGGGGAGCTGTCCAGTGTTCCTCAGGGTCTGCCATGGTCGTCTGATGACTCAATGGCTCCATGCTGTTGTTTGGTGTCTCTACACTCAGATGAAGGACATGGATCTGACATATTAATCTATGAAGATCCATGAACATGCAGAAAGTGTCCCAACAAGCAAAAGAAAAACCCATGAGAGGTTGGGTCTTATAGACTGTAACAGCACGTGTGTGTGTGTGTGTGTGTGTGTGTGTGTGTGTGTGTGTGTGTGTGTGTGTGTGTGTTTGTGTTTGTGTGTGTGTGTGTGTATGTGTGTGTGTGTGGCAGTATCTGGCAACTTGCTTGGCAACAGTGCGGCCAGCGGTACCTGTATACAACAGTCACCTGCTTCATGCTAAACTAAGGGGGATGCAACACGCTGAACTCTTGTCTCCTGCCAAGGATGAAACATCCCCTGGTAGCGCTGTGAAGAGACATGAGTATGCAAAACACTGCACACACAACACTAGGCATTGCACACACTGTCACAAAAGTCACTGCGGCACTATAGATCCCGGAGAAAGGTGTGAAGAGGTTGTGGAGTCCTGCTGGCTGTGGTGGGGTGGCTTGGGTGCCAGTTTTGGTAGAAGTTCCTTGGCTCAAAATACTCACTGCACCATGTTATGTGGGATTGCTGTTGGGACAGGACAGCCAGGAAGTTGTAGGTTCTTTATAGAAACATGTACAGACTGTGGTTTCTATGTTAAGACCAGGAACAAACGAATAATGTCATGGCAGACCCTGAGCGCGTGGCTGCCTTGGAAGCACCAGGCAGACTGAGGATTACAGGGTTGCCAAGCGTACAATAAATGGAGGTACAATATGAAACATGGTGCAGTACATTACATATCCACAC